>NW_026555332.1:6832911-7432911 GCF_029017545.1 Prosopis cineraria
CTTTTTATTTATTTGGCCTCGGTCTCCAGCTAATTCGCCTTCCTTCCTTCTTTTTGGAGTCTGCAGGAGAAGCGTTTTCTTCCGATTCCGTTCTTCTTCTTCCTCTCCCTTCTCTGTTGTTTCCTTTGGATTGAAAGGCCATCATGGTTAATAAGTTCTAACAATTTTTGTTGTTGAATCGGGCGAAGGAAAATAAATAAACGGAATTCAGAGTTTTAAGTTTTTTCCCCCTAATACACACAATTAAAGGTTGTTGTAAACTAGAAGGATTTTTTTTTTTGGTTTGAATTTAGCTTAATTTGAAGCGGATTCGATTATTTTGGATTAATTGGGTTTTGAATTGAGGAAGGCAATTCTAGACGACGAAGAATTTCCGGGTCGATTGTGTTGTACCAGTATGAGGGCGGCTTTTGTTGCGTGCCTTTGGGTGTGAATTTTCTTGTCGTGATTGTTGTTTGGCGGTGTCGTTTGATTGTGGTTGGTGGAGTGAAACGACTCCATTAGCGCGGAGGGATGGATTGCAGGGTTGTAGCCGCCGCGAATTTATGGGGTCGTTTTGGCGTTGGTGGGATGAGTCAGATCGGAGGAGGGTTCAGCCATGAGAGCGAACACGATTTGGCGTTGATGGTGAGTGATTTCTTGGAGAATGGTAGTAGTGGCGCCGAGTCTTGGTGTAGCAGTGACAGCGATTCTGCCTCTCTGATTTCGCTCAACTTGCAGAAAAATTCAGGTAAAATCCATCATTAACTTTAAGAGGAAAATTCGTTAGTGTTGTTCTTGCTGTAGCAGAAGAAATATTTTCATCTTTGCTTTTGATTTAAATATATACTCCCTCTATTAAAAAATATAAGTCATTTTTAACCGAATCCACCCAATAAAATATATCTTCTTTCCAATCAATCTTATCTTTTCATATTTACTCTTATTAAACATCCTATGAATATAAAGTTATTATCAATGAGGACACTTCTGAAAAAAGCAATGATTACACATTAAAAATTAAAAATTTTTACATTTTTTAACTTCCAATTCCTTAAAAAATACCTTATATTTTTTAACAGAGAGAGTATGTATGTGCTTATAGGAATTGCTATTGGCAGTCTTAACCAAAGATCAATTAGTTGGTGAGGTCACCTTGGAAGACAAAGTATGTAGATCATTATATATTGTATATGCTTAATATATTAAAATAAAGTCGTCGCTATTGGTGTTAGGTGCATTGCATGTATGTACTTTTTTTCATCTTGCAATTATTTCCTTAAATTTGGTATATTGTCTGACCTTCTATAATAGCATAATTTGGAGCGAGATCTGATCTAAGTTATTTAGCTATGTAGACTTTGTCTGGATGATGCAACATTCTATTGTTGTGAAAGTTCTCATTTTACTGGTATATTTATTTTGCGTATGGTGATCTGATCTAAGTTATTTATTTAGCTGAATGTGAAAGTTCTCATTTCTGATTTCCTGTTGTAATCTAAAGTATATATTATTATGGCTTTATGTATAGCTGAATTATGTATCACCTATATCGTTGGATGTTTGGCTTTTTCCATGCTTAGTTTGCTAGTGGCTGCCCTTTGGTTTATTTATGCATTCTTCTATGTTGCTTACTATCATAAGTTGAATATATTGCCTATCTATAGAGAGTAGTGATTGCAGGAATTGAACATAGAATATTTGATAACCTGAAGAGATTTTTGACTGCTGCTCCATTTTTCCACATTATATGTTTCAAACTTCACTCGGTATGCTTTAAAGGATGTTACCTGCCTAGTAGGCTTTCCTAATGCTGCATAATGTTGGTTCATTTTAAGAATCTAGTTCCTAATTTCCATGCACAATCTGTTTTCTTTGCTGTACTAGGTTGTCATAGTTTTATAAGGGTTTTGTTGTGCATAGAAGATATTTAATATATCTTGAGTTTCATTGTAGCGCATTGCTATGCTTTTCTATGTAGAGTTAAACATCATGTAGCACATATAAACGGACATTTCAATAGGCATTTCTCCCTCAGCACACATAAGAAGGGGTTAAAAGTGATAAATCATGCTTCAAACCTTTTCAATGCAGAAATTGTCAGAGTTTAAAAATTTCTTCTCTACTATATTCTCTTGTCCAGTTGTAAAAAGTTGTAGGGTACTAAGGCTGCCTATGTTGCCCTATGTTGCTCTCTGATAACTTCTGAAAATCAGTGGAACAGAGGAGGAGAGTGTCATGTAACTATAGGCTGAGGATCAATACAACAACAAAAACAACAACAAGCCTTATTCCAATAGGTGGGGTGGGCTATATGGATTGCAAGACGTCATTGTGCTCTATCATTATCAAGCTTTTAGAAATATTATTAATTAAGATATCGCGTTCAACAACTTCCAAGTATGTTCTCTTAGGCCTTTCCTACCCCTTTAACAGGGTTTAAAGTTATATGTTCCACTCTTCTCATTGGTGCCTCCCGCAGTCTTTTTTATACATGCACAAACCATCTCAAACGATTTTCTACCATTTTTTCCTCAATAGGTGCTACCCTCACTTTTTCGCATATGTGCTCATTTCAAATTTTATCTTTACGTATATGTCCGCACATCCATCATCAGTCTCATCTCTGCCACTCCAACTTTTTGCTCTTATTGTCCCGTTAGAACCCAGCATTCACTACCATATAACATAGCCGGTCTGATAGCAGTACAATAAATTTTTCTTTAAGCTTATTAGGCACCTTACAGTTGCAAATAACTCCTTTAGCTTTTCTCCAATTAAACCACCTAACTTGAATTCTATGTGAAATATTCTCACTGATTTCGCCATCATTTTGAATAATGGCTCGCAAATATCTAAACTCGCCATCATTTTGATCTCTCAATTTTTTTTAAATTACTGTCGACTAGTCTCTACCAAATTTACAATATAAATATTCCGTCTTACTCTTACTCAACAGAAACCTTTTTGACTCCAATGTCCTCTTCCATAACCCAATTTACAATTAATCTCTTCTCTTGTTTCTGCTATAAAAACTATATCATTCGCGAAGAGCATACTTGAGAATTTCCCCTTCAATATGTTCCGTCAAAATATTTAGGACCAAGTTAAACAAATAAAGACTCAAAGATGATCCCTGATATAGTCCAATCTTTATAAAAAAGTCCTTTGTTTGACCACTAGACGTTCTTATACTAGTTTTTACCTCCTCATACATATCTTGAATAATGGCTGAGGATCAATAAAAATTTATAAAATCTGGCTGGTTGAAGATGTTGCATCTGACATCTGGGTATTCATTATCATATGTCTGTCTGTCTGTTATAGTGGATAGTGGGATGACGATTGTTTGTTTCAGTCTCTGTTTACATGTATCAAAATTCCTAGTTGTTGTCTTAGCTTCTGTAGATTCTGGGGTTCAGGATCTTTTGATTTTTGAAGTAATGGTTTCTTATGTGTTAACTCTCATTGTCCATTGTTTCAAGTTCCAATACATTCTTGAATTCCTTGACAATATTTCCTTTCGGGATTTAGTTTGAGCATAAACATGTGACATCAAGTACCTAGTGTTTCAAATGCATGATTTTTGAGGCTTACCTATGTGTGGTTGTTCTATTTAGTTTGTTCAAAACTACTTGGGTTTAAAACACATGTGGATGCCCTTCTATTCTTCTTCGTCACCCTCCTATAGTTTTTGAGTGTAGATATATGATTGGTGGGTTTTATAATTGCATTTCTGTTCCCCGTTATGAACCCATGTTAGGTTCTTAGGAAGACCAGAAATAGGAACCAGAGAAGGAAAAGCCTTTTCAGAGCATCACTGATTATCTGTTATGTCTCATGGCACAGATCTGTAAGCTGTCAGCAGCTCAGTATGAGAGTGAATTGCTGTCGGTGGTTCATTCTCTCATATTGTCAATGAACGAGACCAACCTTCGATCTATCAATTCTAGTCCATGTTATGCCAGCTGCATCAGGTTCTATCTAGTGAAGCTACTAAGGCTTTCTGGCTATGATGCCGGTGTTTGTGCATCCAAATGGCAGGCCAGTGGCAAGGTTCCTGGAGGTATGTGATCTAACGTTGTTTATGATATCTTGCTGATCACGATTTTAATTTTGCCCGGTCTACTGGACATCCTCCATCAATTGCTTTTTACCATTAAAATAATGAATATTAGGGTGCTCCAAATATGCATTTGACATTCTCTCGCTTATGTTTCCAGCTGATGTTCTCTCTTTTCAACTGTTATGCAGGTGACAATGAATACATTGATGTGGTAGATGATAGATCTGGAACCTCTGAGCGTTTGATTATTGATATCGACTTCCGGAGCCACTTTGAAATAGCTAGAGCTGTTTATTCATATGAAAGGATATTAAATTCACTTCCGGTTGTTTATGTGGGTTCCTTCTCCAGACTGAAACATTTCTTGGAATAATGGTGGATGCTGCTAGATCTTCATTGAAGCAGAATTCTATGCCTCTTCCACCTTGGAGATCATTAGCATATTTGCAAGCTAAGTGGGAATCACCTTACCAAAGATACATACATTTAGAAGGCGATAGCACAAGAAATGACAATAATGCCTTTAGCCACAAGCAGTGCTACGTGCTTTTGAAGAAGCTGCAGTCTTCTCTTCAGTCCGAAATGGAATCAGAGCGAATGTTGAAACCCAGAAACAATGAAAATAACTGGAGGATGATGAAGCCTGAAAAATGGAGGCACTCCAAGTTTTGGCATCTTTGAGATGTACAGATTTTGGCCTTCAACTGAGAGAGAAATTGAACATTTTGCGGCATTTTCTTCTTTTCCCCACGTTTTTTTCCTCGGAAACGAAATAAGGGTGATTCACAAACAACAGGTTTATATAGGCTTCTTAAGCAGCAATAAGCCATGCTATGGCGATAATTTTTTTGGTTCTATGCATCACACTTGTCGAGTCCTTGATTGTTTTAGTTTGGTGCCCCCGTAAAGGCCGGCTGTGGTGCTGGGTTTCTGGACCGCAGCTGAACCAAAATGCCGTGTCCCAGGTGCATCTGCATTGTGCTTTCCTAGAGTTTGTAATACTGCTATTGTCCGATTGAATATTCCTTGCCTTGTATTTTGTGGTTCAAGGAAATTTTTGTACTATATGTTATCTTCATGTATTTCCATTTACACTATGATTAACAGAGTCACAAGCAATCTATTTCTATTGATAATTTATGTGTAGTCTTCTAAGTTTTCTTATGATATTATTTTGTATTATTTATTCTGGCATCATGCTGGAAATAGGATTTCCTTATAAGATGGAGCTACTGCTACTTTTGCTGATTTTTTCCTCGTACTGCAGAATCAGAGCCCTAATTTGTTGAGCTGCTTTTATTTAATGGTTTGTGTCTATCATTGTAGAATTCTAGCTTTGATTTCAAAAACCAGTCAAGGTACTGCTTCACTCCTTTTTAACTGATGTCTTTTTTATTGCACATAAGTGATTTTTTATTGGAGGCAATCTTATTTGGTCGAGATTCAAACCTGCATTTCCTATATTGTGAAAGATTAATTCTTTTTATTACACTCAACCTCTACTAGAAATTGGAGTTTTTCTTCATGCCTCTAAGTTGATCACTTGATCAATTTTAAGATTTAATATTATTTATACCACATTACAAAGACTTCTCTTTGAAGTTTTGTAAAAATTATGTCGACCTTCTCTATATTTTTAAAATTACAAATATTCCTGGATTATATTAAAATTATACGGACATTCTGCTTTTTTGTTTTTAAAATGCATATAGACTTCTGAATTTTTTAATTAAATCAAAGTTTTCTATTTTAGCTAATCATTTGTTAGGTCCCTGTAACTTATTTCTTAATTTTAGTAGAAATCTTTATAAGTTTTAAAAATAGAGTAGATGTCCCTATAAATTTAGAAATATTTAACAGAAACTTGTGTAATTTTTTAAAATATTATTTTTTATAAACGCCCTTCATATTGTGTGTGTGTATTAGATGCTTAAATATTATATACAACAGGTTTTCAAATACTGTTTAGTTCATGACATCACCATACTTAGAAGAGCTGCATAATTGTTTGAATCATTTTAAGTTCTTTTCTCTGAATTTTTCTTTACATTCATAGCTGACTTATTATGAAATTCATGACCATCTCTTTGTAAATTTTCCTCATATGTATTTGTTTGACGCAGTCAAACTTATAAATTTCAATAAAAAAATAAATAGAAAAGTGGATCATTGATGGAACTCCTTTATTTCTTTGACCATTCTTGTTGGTTTTTTTTTTTTTAAATGAACATTTCTTTGACTATTAAACACTGCTTTGTACGCTTTTTGTATCCTTCTCAAAGTGCTCTTATGAATGCTGACTTGACTAATTCGGTCAAAGCTTGACCGGATTAGTTTTATTATTTAATTTTAAATATTGTTATTTAAAAATGTTATCAAAATTTATAAATTATTTTAAATTTAATATTAATAGTTTGAATTAATTTCTTAAAAATTTATAAATAACTTATAAATTGTGGGAAGATTTATAAATAATAATAACTGTCACGCCTTAAACTTCTAGAGTGTGACTGATTGAAATGCAAAAAAACTCATATTTTATAAGCTCAAGTTTATATAATGTCTAACATATTAATTACCCAATCCATCATATAATTATCATTTGTATTAAACAACTACTAGTATTAAAATATTCAAGCTTGTTGTAGAAATTTTGACAAAGTTTTTTCTATAAGTTGGACTACTCAAAATCTTCATGACCTGCCAAAAAAATATCTAAGTAGCATTCGTAGTTTCACTTCAATACAATATATATATATATATATATATGCACAAACCCAAAATAATTTAATTAAGAATCCTACTTATGATTCATGGAGAGAATATAAAACAAAACCAAAATACTTAAATATTTACATTAATTCACAATATAAACGAAGCAACAAAATACTTTTTATCTCAAGGAGTCCTACAAGGTATACGAAAGAGTAGGTCCACTTTTACTAACTGAATAACAAAAAATTTTCAATAAATAATCCCCTCAAACAATATAATAAATAAACAAGATAATCATGAACATATGAAACAAGAAATAAGTAACTAATTTATTTGTCAATGGTATTGGAAAATAACTGCATAATTTATCTTTAATAATTAAGTAACATAAATAAAAAAAGAGAAAAATAAAGAATCATAACTAATAAATTAGGAATATATCTTTCATATAAAATGAATTATAAAAATACAATTTTTAGAACAAAACTATAACTTAGAAAACTTATTTTTTGTTAGGACTTAAATAGAGCGAACAACAAGTATAAACACACAATTCACGAGAGTAAGTAACATCCAGTATAGCTAGAAGCGCTATGAAAAGCATGCAAGTATAAAGCTCACGAATAACAGATGTGGACTATATTCATGAAATTACATTCCCCCCTTTCCACGTGTGTTAGCCAACACATGGGGCTAACATCTCCAATATACCATGCTAGCTAAGTATGTCATGACATGCTGAGGGCTAACAAAATTATTATTAACAACTAACATTTATATTCAATCCCAAAAAACATTTCTGTCATGTATAGAGTCCAGAAATCCTTAAAATTTGAAATTTTCATTTAACTTGTAAAGTACAAATAACTTTTTTTTCATCCATCATTGATCCAGCTCATGCATGTATAATATTTTTAAGAAACATAATACCATAAGAATACTTACATAATTAAACTCGAATAATAAATAAGCTAATTAGGTACCGTAAATCAGTTTAATCATAAGGTTCAATAAAAAGATCTATTTATAACAATTAAAATAGATTAATAAATAAATAAATAAAGTAAGAGAAACATCTTTACTTTTTTTTAAATTGGAGAACATTATTTACTTACCTGATATATCACCAAGTTCTTAAAATTTTATTTTTACAACTTCGGTCAAACTTCTCTTTTTCTAGAGTCCTTATTAAATATAATAAAATTTTAATAAATCTTTCAAAAAAAAAATCGAATCAATTTTCCATGCTTCCTCATTTATGTCTCTAAATTCTCTATTTTATTCTTAGCCAAACTAATTATATTATTATAACATAATCTAAATCATACTTCTTAAATCGTCATTCGCCAAGAATTAATGTCAATAGTTAGTTAGTTAGTTAGGGAGTGAGTGAATGCGTGTGTGATATGATCTCCACATACAATAACCAGGAACCAAGCCTTAAATTAAAAATTAATTAAGCAGCAATCTTTACCTACACGCACAGTACTGTTCCAAAAAGGAAAGAATTTAAAATTCAACCTCCATCAATGTGCAGCAACCACATAGCACACACATGCCGACAGCACAGAGAAAAAAGATGAAGAAATCAACTCAATTCATCAGCAACACTTGAAACAGAGAAAGGAAGAAGATGAAGTGGACCATGTGTGCAAGGGAGTGAAGGAATTCAAATTCAGACTTCTAGTAACAATAGCTTCGTTACTCGACGTCCATGCATGGAAAGAAACAAGAAGGAGGAAGAAGTCTTGAGTTCTCTCGAAAGTCGAAACTCACAGTGGCGGTGAATGATCAGCAACCTACCTACAACTTCATCGATGAACGAAGGAGAAAGAAAAGGAAGAACATAGGCGAAGCAGTATTCGGCGGGAATAAGCTATGAAGAAGGAAGAATGGAGAAGGGACGGAGGTTGGGTGAAGACTCTCTCTCTCTCTCTCTCTCTCTCTCTCTCTCTCTCTCTGGTTGCTCGCTCTGTTTCTACAGTTCTTAACAGACAAAAAAGGATAATGGGGAACATTATAGACTCAGACCAAAGCTTATTGAGAATGTTACAAAATAATACCCCACCGTATTATTATTATTATTATTATTATTATTATTATTATGGGGTTATTACAATAATAATATTTTTAAGTAAATTATAAAAATGACATTATAAGAAAAGTAATAATAATTAAGTACTTTAAATATTTTAGGTCATTCTCTGTAATTTTTTTTATCAACTAACAGTCTTTCTTTAAAATATTATACTATCAAAATTTAATATTTTAATATTTTATAATTTTGTATTAAAAATGAGGGAATGAACCTTTGAATAAGTTGATAAAATTAATATTATCTTGTTAAATTTG
Source organism: Prosopis cineraria (assembly GCF_029017545.1). Classification (NCBI taxonomy): domain Eukaryota; kingdom Viridiplantae; phylum Streptophyta; class Magnoliopsida; order Fabales; family Fabaceae; genus Prosopis; species Prosopis cineraria. Next base: position 6,842,024 of record NW_026555332.1, read on the forward strand.
TAACTTTTCTTAATTTTAAAATTAAAAATATATTACATTATATGAAAATGTCAATTACAAACAAGTTATATTTCAATTCTAAATACGTTAATTTAACTGTTAGTTAATCAAAAATATTATAAAGAGTGACCTGAAAAATTTATGAGACTTAATCAATATTAATTTTTGAGAGACTATTTTCTTAATAAATATTAAATATTTTAATGATATTTATTAAATTTTTTAACAAAATTTTAAGGTGCTCAACTCTCCTAAAATAAATTAGGGACAATTTATCATCAAAAGACATGTCACATTAGTAAAAAAATGACAGAATTAATGGATCACTAATGGAGAAAATTTTTTGCTCTTATGAAAAATAATTTAAGAGAAAAAATATCTTGCTCATTAGTATAAAATATCTAATTTTCTTCAAAAGAAAGTATAGGAAAAAAAATACTTTATCCCTTATTCGAAATATTCAATGAAATGGTTTTTAATAGTTTTGTCTTCACTTTTATTTGACCAGTTTTTATCCCCCCTTGATCTACATATCTTTTGAATTGATGTTATAACTTAAAAATGAATTCAAAGATAAAGTACCCATCTGTTATGTATATCAATAAAATACAATAAAGATTATTTTAATATTTTCTCTACTTGAATGATAATATTAAGAAAGTGTTATTAATGAAATTTTATTTTTTTAAATTATCTTAAATTTTGAAATAATAAAATTTCTTAAAGGTTGTCTTATAATTTAAAATAAAAATATAATTAATATTACACGTAACGAACTTGTTTATTTCCTATTGAATAAATAACATTTTAGTTTAAAAATTATAACCGTGTACATGTTAAAAATCTAAACAAGAATGCTTCAAACAAGGAATGAAACATATCCAGGAAGCTCTAGTACCAATTTCTTCACATTAACATAGGCATTTGCATCTTACTACTTTCTACAGCTTGTTTTATTCTCACAAAAATTGGTTTAAAATTTATTACTGATACATGTTAAAAATAAAAAAGAATAATTTGTTGTTTAGGATAATATTAAAATTTAAAAAATAATGTGTAAATTAAAATCAAGATGATAACTTATTCTATTTTATAATTTTTTAAATGAGTATATTAAAAATTTTAAATAGCATATTTTGTTTCATGATATAGTACCTACGTGTCCGTGTGTTGGAAGTTATTTTAATAACAACTTGTTATTTTTTATTTATGAAAATTAAAAATCAAAACACATGTTTTGTTTTAGAATTTGTTTCGTTCAATAAATAACTTATTTTATTTTAGAATTTATTGCTCCATGCACTTTAAAAATATGAATAAAAATGTATTTTATTCCTACACAAATTATTTTAAAATGTGTTACCTTATACCTATTTAAAATATAAAAAAAATGGTTATTAATCTCATATATATATCTTAATAAAAACCTGTTATATTTTACAATTTTTGTCTCTTGCATATACTAAAAATATAAACAATTTATTCTATTACAAAGCCTCCTTCTCATACTAAAATTTAAAGCTAACTTAAAAACTACAAAATAAAAAATATGTTAATAATATTATAAATTAGCGAGATTATGACCCAATTTGCCTTCTTCAAGTGTGTGTGTGTATTTTGTTACCCATCTTATCCTTCTATTAGAGATAAACATGTTTGAAATATTATCAGACATGGACGGTGCTATTTGTAATTAAAAGTGAGTACATGCACCGATGGATATGTAAGTTGAGTTTTGCAAAACTACCTTTGAATCCTGGCTTGTTCGTTCACTTCAAAGTAAAAAGTTGGACATCTCTTGGAAAGTGAGAATTTCAATCATGTGTTGAAAATTATGGGAGGTTCAAAACCATAGAATCTTTACTGCTAATCGTTACTATGTTGACTCATTCATTATACACGTTAAGACTTTGATAGATCAAACTCTTAAGAGTTTTTCCCACTTTTAAGCTTTTGATGTAATTGGCTTTTGCCTTTGTTTTTGTACAGTTTTCTTAATGAATTCCCTTTTACTCAAAAAAAAAAAGTGGGTACAAGCACCCCTTTAACTTGACAAAAAATAACATGCATAAAGTATGAGTTTTGATATTTTATAGTTTGTACCTTATTTTTCTTATATTTTGCACCAGGGGTGTTTATGGGACGAGACGATCCCGTCCTAAAAAAAAGACTGAAATTAAATTTTTGTCTCATGTTCAATCTTGTCTTAAAAGTCATTCTATCCTATTAGAAATTGAGACGGACTAAGACATCTCGTCGTCCTGATAAATCGAACAATATTGAAAAAAGATCTAGATAATAATATTTATTAAAATTTTAAATTATATAATTATTAAGTTTAAAATCAAAACAATACAAGTACATAAATCACAACAATTTAAAGTCAATTATTGAATTGCATTAATCATAACTATGCATTATGATAACAATTACAAGTGATCTCTAGGCTATAAGAGCAGCAACAACAAGCAAGCCAAGTACAATATCAAATCATTGTTCTTTTACTTTAGTTGAGATGTGCTAAACTAATAACTCTTTTAAAAATAAAACAAGAAATATGATATAAATAAAAATTATTAAATAAATAGATATAAGAATAAATTATATTAATATAAGTAATATATTATAAAGAAATATATCACACTGTTTACTCTATCTCATTAGAATTATCAATATAAAAATTATATTTTTATATAAGAATTGAAACTATTGAAATTATAATTAATATAAGTATAAACTATATTAATATAATTAATATATTTAATGAATGTTTTTTAAAATAAAAAATAATATATATAATATTCGAGATCGGACAGGACGTTTCGATGGTAATCTCATATCCTGTCCCATTCCGAACTCCTTTCTTGTCCCATCCTAATTATTTTGGGCTGAGATGAGACCCATCTCGATATGGTCGGGATGATACTGAGCCAATTGGGATAGGTACAAGCTAAATACCCCTACTTTGCACTTTCTTATTTTAATATTTTAAACTTTAAATTCATTTCAAGTTTATTTTTTATAGCCTAAATCTAACATTTAATTTTTTTCAACTCAAAGTCCAACGAATATTAATATATAATTTTATTATATTTAAATACCAATATTATTATTAATTCTTTAAAAAAATCTAATTTGACCAAACTATAGCCACATCATCCTCATCCCAAATGCTAGTTAGAGACTAGTGAAAAAAAAACAATAAAAAATGAAGATTCAAAACTCAAAAGTAAACTTGTTAAATATCTTTTTTGCTAGCTTGCTATACTTGTAAGGTTGAATTTAAAAAAAAAAGAATAATAAAAAAAGAGAAGAGTGTATTTGGAAGAGACTACAAAAAAAATTCTTGTGTCAAGTATCTTGACTTTACCACTACCCTCGTGAACCTGAGTCTTGACTCTGCCACTGCTATTGTATTAAATGTGAATATTTCTCTTTCAAGCATATATTTATTTATTAAGATTTTAATATAGTGATTTGGACTCTCAATACATATTGTAGCCTCATAGATGTCATTTTTTGGACTCTCCTGCACTTAAATGGCATGACATTGGCCTTTGAATTAACTAACCGGTAACATGATATGACACCAAGGACTTGATTGCCAAATATATTGCCATGTAAGATTTGTTTACTATATAGGATGTCATTTCAAATGGCACCTAAGATGCCAACTTGGATGCCAATTGAGATGCCACGCAGGATGACATCATTTCTCCTATTAAAGAGGAGGAGGGGGTGGAGAAGCTAGACCACTCGTCGCTCTAGAAAAGCAAAAGTCATCATCCTAATCTTACAACATGATCCTATTTGTTTTCTTCCAGAAGATTTGAATACTTGCTATTTTTAGTTTAGCCAAAACATGATAACAATCTAGAGCTATTATTGTGATAACAACAATACCACTTAACAGATTATAACAAGTCAAATCTTTGATTAATCATCTCAAATGAAAGTCATAACTTCAAAGAGACATTCACATGACATGAACAATAATCATCAATAATCCGCATTCAAGAAGGAGGAGGAGGAGGAGGAAGAATAACTTGATCAACAAAAGCTTCAAAGTGAGGATCAGTGAGCCAAAGAGTTGAGAGATGAACATGAGAAGAGGAGAGTCTATGAACTGCTTCAACTTCCCACAAGATGGATTCTGCTTTCTCTGCACTCAGAATGCTGTCCAATGGCTTCTCATCATCTTCAGCTCCAAATCTGGACTTGTCCCATTGCTTGCAGAGCATGTGAGTCAGATAGTGAAGTGGCTGTCCGTACGAGTTTTCCAGAGTTTTTGCCAATCCTTGCCAGTTCACTGCCATTGCATTTGAAAGACGAGCTCTCGGGATTGGAGTTTTCTTCATCCTCTTCTGGTATTCCTTTGCCACCTCCAATATACCTTCTGCATCATCACAAATCACAATGCATGCATACATAGAGAGGCATATGACAAAGTTGATATGTCAGCCCAAAAAAAAAAAACAAAGCTGACATGTTGAAATTGTTGAAGTTTTCCTATGCTGTGTATATAAGCCCGTTTCAACTGCCCTACTAAAACTAAGAAAAAGTAGCTAAATTATATATACACAAGCATAGGAGTAGATGACAAAGTTGATATCATAATGAAATTGTTGAAGTTTTCTGGTTTAGTATATAAGTTGCTTCTAATTACCTCACAGGAACCAAGGGAATGTAGTTAAATTATTGTTATATCATCACAATATACCTTTTGCATCATCATCACACAGATAGAGGAGTATATGACAAAGTTGGTATCATAGCAATATTGTTGAGAAGTTCTCTGTTAGACAAAGGTATAGTCTCTCTGGTCTTATATATACTCCATCCAATTTATAATATAGAACATTTATTTTAAGAAATTTTGTTTGATTTAAAACATAAAATATCGAGTAACTTTTATAATTTTTTTTTTTACAATACACCTATTTCATTTATTCTATGATAAGAGTGGGACCAAAATTCACAGGCCAATTAGAGAAAAAGAAAATTCAACAGATTTGAAAATAAATTGGTGAGGTCAAGCCCAAAATTTGAGCCAATACTCCTTAAGACATTCTTTGGGAAACAAATATTGAGAAAAGTAAGCTAATTGTAAAATGCTTCATGAGATCTTTTTTCTCCCATTATGCACATGTATCTTTCTATTACAATAATCTCATTTGAGATATAATCAAACACTAAATTTGAGCATTTCTTTTAAAGAAAATTCAAACTTGGTTTGTCACTTTGTGAGAATTAAGAGGTCCTTCCATCATCATCCATCTCTTGATTGTTATGAAATTTAATGGTTTGAATTTAAAATTTTAACCTATAATTTTTTTATTTTTTTTCAGAATAATAGTTATAAGATTAACTTAATTTTAAAGTTTGTACTTATTAAAATAATAACTTATTAAAAATAAAATTTTATCAAATCTAGATGGTTCAAATTAGTGCTCATTGCCCAAGCCTGTCATATATAGGACACATTTTGCAATTGCAAGCCATACATTTTAAAATTTTTAATATATAAATGATTTTATATAGTATTCGTAATTGAAAACATGTTATGAATGAATCCTTATATTCATCTCATCAAAATTATTACATATTAAAAATAAAATAAAGTGAAATACTGCAAACAATTTCGTTATGTTTAAAATAAATGTATGAATATCCAATAATAGTATAAGAAGCACATAGTTTCTGTAAATCAATATGAGGTTTCTCAATTTACCAGATACTTGTCATATTTAATTTATAATTGAAAGATCATAAAGTTGTTATATATTTTGGTTAAACCTTAGATAATATTCATCACTAATTTGAATTGAGTTAAGATAGACATAAGATCGGCAAGCTCTTCTAATAAATAAATGTAGCTGCATATCTAAAACTTGAATTCAAAATCTATGATTAAACTATCACATCCTCTTACCAGTTAAGTTACATACTTAACCATCGAAAAACTCCATATATCATATGTACACCCAAAAAAAAAAAAAAAGCTCAATTCATCGCATAGACTCTTTTCAAAACATAGCTCTTTCTCGAAACGAAAAGATTTGATCCTCTTATCAAACATAAATGAAATCAAATTATACTAATCACTAAGATTGAAATATTTAATAATGTATAAAAAAATTAAATAAAAAACACACACACAAAATTAATAAAGATGAAAAATAATTACAGAATTATTTCTCGAGAATAAATTCAAACCTGGATCAACATTCGGTCTTCCAGGTTCTATGCCTCGTTCATCTTCTCCAAATTTCAACATTCCTTTCTCTTTCTTCTTAGATTTACTACAGCTTCTGTGCTTTCGATATTTGATTCGTAGTTGAGCCATACGATAATTGTAAATATCATTATCAGACTCTGTCTCTGAATCTTGCACCAGCAAATGCTTGTAACTCAGAGGACGATGATGTTTCAACATCTTGTCTTCAATCTGAGTTGATTCAATGTAATGAAATATATTTTCTAAAGATTTATAAAGGATTGTATAATATCTAGCAAATTAAATACTCACTTTATTTAATCTTCAGCATTATTTTTTTTCCCATAAACTGGTCTTGTGTGTTCATGAATGTAAAACATATATAAATGATTTGGATTCTGTGTAGTCCATGACATTATTTCCAATATAATTGCCCAAAAAACAATCCCATCCTTTGTTTTATTAACAAAAGTTTTGGTGAATTGAAATTTAAAAGCACACTAAAATCGAAACATGTCTTTAAATTCAAAATGCACTTACAGAAATTCTTGTCAATTGACTGCCAACAAAAAAAAAATTAAAATATCAACCTTTTTTTAAAAACTAAAAATAAAAATGGAAGGAAGCAATTAGATTCAATTTCTTTCTCCTTCCATTTTTTTTTATTTTGAAAGAGATGAAAATTAAAAGTATAAGTGTAATTTTTAGATTTATCAGAAAAGGAAACTTATTTTTCTTTCAAAGAGGTTTGTATTATTTGAAAAATGTATATTGTATGCTTATAAATTGTCATAGATTTCATGTCAACAGCATCGGATTAGAATTTTTTTAAAGTTTTGAAATATGTTTTTCCGAACAACTTTGAAATGTTAAACATGTTTAATTGTGAATTTTTTTAAAAAAAAGTTAGAGTTGTATGAGTCCAAATGATAGTTCATGAAATTAGTTTGAATCCTCGTTAAGAAAGATATTCACATTTAATACCTGATCTTATCTCAAACAAAATTGTCTTTAATAAGTAGATACATGTCCACAATAAAAAAAAAATGTTTCTTTCTTTAACCAAAATGTGTTCGGTTTAATTAATGAGAATCTTACTGCATTTGGTTCTTACATGAAATATTTGTAAGAGAATCGCAAACGGAAAGTTTATTGGAGAAATATGAGACAAACGCAACGGGATGTTTAAGGACGTTTTTTTTAAAGTTAATATATTCATGAAAAGTTCTGTGCCTTGAGCGGGCCACAGAGAAATGGGCCGGGCCTGATGTTGGGCCAACAGAAATTGTGAGCAGATTAAAAAAAAAAAATTCCATTTCAGTTTTCAATTGTAATGGCCTGCCTATCATTCATTGGTCAAAAAAAGCCTACTTATCATTCAGTAGTCAAAATCAGTCTAAAATTGGAGAGGGAAAAATTTAAGGCTTATCTTATCCCTCGAGATGAATTGCAAATTATAGAAAGTTTTTGTCGTCCCTTAATTACTCCAACCCAACAATTTAGCTCACATCACTACCAAGCCATCAAATAATAGACATTGTAGAGCTATTTGAACGCTTCTTGTCTTGCTGGAGGCAATATTTCTCCGTCTTAATTTCTTCTAACATTGAACAATAGATCTGATTATCACTTACATTAATGGTTTTGACTTTTGACCTTTAGCTTAAACAACACTAAGCAGAAAATAACAAGGCCAAAAAATGACCATTGATAGCCTTGTTCTTACCTCTTTCCTTTTCATCTACCTAATCACCACCACGAATGCCATCGGCGTCAACTATGGCACCCTCGGAGACAACCTCCCGCCACCAACAACCGTCGCAAACTTCCTCAATATGAAGACCACAATTGATTCTATTAAGTTGTTTGATGTGAATCCAGATTACATACAAGCTTTTGCCAATACTGGTATCACCGTAGCCGTCACAGCTCCTAACAGTGATATTGTATCACTAGCTGATGTGAATTTTGCACGCCAATGGGTTGTCAACAAAATTAAACCTTTTCACCCAGCAACGAAAATCAAGTATGTTCTTGTGGGTAGTGAAGTGCTTCATTGGGGAGATCAAAGCATGTTACAAACCTTGTACCTGCCATGAAGTCCCTTTATGATGCCCTTCAAGTTGAGGGAATCCATGATATTCAAGTAAGTGAATAGTGCAATGAATCCTATTTAACTGTGGCTTCAATACCATGAACACTGTTGAATTATCAAGTTCATTTTATAATTAAAAAAATAACTTGCAAATTCTTAAAGCTTGTTTGTAAGTTACATATCTACAATGTATCTTTAAAGGAGGTTTGGTCATTCCAGCAAAATATTTTATCCTTTTATTCCTTGCATTTAATTTTCTTGATGTTTGTTATATTTTTATCCAGCTAATATTTAATTTAGAAATTTGTTCTCAAAGAGGTTAATCTAAAATCATTGTGATCATTTATGTTTAGGTTACCACAGCCCACTCATTGATCATCATGGAAACAATTACACCACCAAGTACAGGAAGATTCAGGGCGGCATACTCAGAACCCATTTTAAAGCCAATGTTAGATTTCTTGAGGCAAACCAAAACACCTTTCATGGTCAATCCTTATCCTTTCTTCAACTTAGATCCTAATAACGTCAACTTTGCTATCTTCAAGCCCAACCCTTCCTTATATGACCCCTTCACGCGCCGCCATTACAAAAATCAATTTGACGCGCTCCTTGATGCCGTTCACTCTGCCATGATGGCCGTTGGTTATGCTGACGTGGACATGGCCGTGGGTGAGACAGGCTGGCCGTCTAATTGCGACAACCCATCAGTTTGTAGTGTGGACAATGCTGCATCTTATAATAGCCAACTTGTAAGGCATATTGCATCAAACAAGGGAACACCGTTGATGCCGAACCGGCGGTTCGACACTTATATTTTTGCATTGTTTAATGAGGACCAAAAACCCGGCGCAACTGCTGAGAGAAATTGGGGTTTATTTCAACCGGATTTGACACCGGTCTATGACTGTGGAATCTTGGGTAATGGACAGGTATTTTTTTTTTATTTGTGGTTTTTTTAAGCCTATCTATTAGTCCTTAATACAAGATCATTTACAAAATTTAATTAAACATTTATGATTTATTTTAAAAAAAATGCCTTTGTTTCTTTGTACTCTAAGCTTAGTTTATGACTTTTTCATCCTTCATCATTCTACCCCCAATAAACTATGCCAATCAAATTGATAATTTTGAAAAATGGTTAACAAGGCCTTATGAAAAGAACAAGAGGAAATAATTTTTCAGTACATGGCTCACGGAAAAGTACAAGCTTCTCATAATTTTTTGTTATATATAAAATATAAATTCATGTCAAATTCCACTATTCATAAGTCACAAATAGAAAATTTACAAAAATATAATATCTAAACTTTTATTAATAATAGATACGCGCCCGAAATATATATACACATACATATGTGTGTATATAAATCAAGTTCATAATTTATTTTTAGTGTATAATTGGTAATCCTGGCCAAATCTGGATAAGCTCAAAGGAAGAGGATATTGTTATACATAATATTTATGACAAAGTATAGTTTGTACTAAGAGATTATATATATTTGAGTATATTGTTAGACATATTTTATTAAAAAATTAAAAATATATATTGTTATATTTTTATCATTTTTAATCTGCAAAATACTGTAAAATAATCTTGAAAATGTATTTTAATATTGTTTTTTAAACTTTAAAATCCAGAATTTTTCTTAAAAAATTGAGTTTTTAATATTTTTCAGGTATCTTAAAAAGTATATTTTAAAATAAGTAATTTTAAGATAAAAAATTGAAATTAAATTTTATTTTATAGGTTCAAATTTTATTCGAGTTGACTTGAATTACTTTAATGTATTTTTAAAATAATAATTTATTCATATTCATTGACAGGCAGCCCCAGCAACGCCAGTAGCCCCAGTTCCCAGAAAAGGAAGGGGTCATCATAAAGGAAGAGGAGGAGGCCAATGGTGCGTCCCAAAACCAAACGTAGCTAATGAAGCACTTCAAGCAAACATTGATTATGTGTGTAGTCAAGGCCTGGACTGTGGGCCCATTCAACCAGGAGGGGCCTGCTTTGAGCCCAACACTGTTCTAGGCCATGCTACCTATGCCATGAATGCCTACTATAAGGCCAAAGGCCCGGCCCAATTCAACTGTGACTTTTCTAATTCTGCTCAACTTACCACCGTCAATCCAAGTAAGTTTACTGTATACTCTCTCACTTTTAATCATAAGTCATATTTAATTAACTTATATAAATAAAAACTTAATTAAAATTAGGTTATTGTTTTAAAAGTATACAATCTCTTCATAAGTCCCATTTTTTAATATTAAAAAATAAGTAATTTTAAATAGTTTAGATATTTTATAAAGATAGATATTATCTAATGTTTAGTTACAATAACTAAAAGTTATTATTATTTAATTATTTTTATTTTTTTATATTTTATGATATCTTTTTCAATATCTATTTATAAAAATAATTTTTTATTTATTTATTTTAAAATTTTATAATATTTTCATGTATCCTCGTGTATTTTTATGACAATCCTTCCCATTAACTGTAGCAAATTATCTTTAAAAACTATTCAAAATAACTTCTCAAAATAATTAAATTTTTTCATATTTTAATTATTTAAAAAATTAAATAAACATCATAGAATTTCTCAAAATAGATGTTTTTGAAAAAATAATCATTTTTATGGGGGAAAAAACTTAAAGAAGCGTGCCCTTAATCACATGCAAATTCTTGACCATCTCTTCATAATCTCTCTCTCTGACAAAACTAAACAAAATCCATGCCAAAGGCTCTATTTGAAAACAATAATAATTGGAAGATTTACTTTCAATTAGATTCAATAATGCTTGAATATAAATCAATTAGATAATTATATAAAATAATAATAATTGATTCATATATTATAAAATGATTATAAATAGGAACATAAAAAAATTATATAACATAATTTATAAATAGAAATAAAGATAGTACCGTTTTCCCAAAAAAAAAAAACAGCGAGAAATTTTAGAATTTAGTTGCCAAGATAATTGGACAGTTATTTCGTGTTCTTATTCTTGATTGTGACTACTTATGATGTTGCGTATGTGTTCTTGTTATTGTTTACAGGCTATGGTAATTGTAAGATGTGAATGCATCTCTTGAAGATAAGAGAAGAAATAAACTGAATATTCTTGATGGGAATGAAGGGAAAGGAATAAAAAGAACTTAATTAGTGCAGCTGTGAGATTTATTTCCCGGTGAATTTCATGACCGCTTTTGTAAGTATGTCATGTTGTAAATATGGATATGATCTAATATGAATCAAAAGATTCCATTTTCTTTGGAATATTACATTATAGGGACTGTAATTCTGTAAACAAGTTGATTTGATCAAGTTATTGAAAAAAACAATAGTACAAAGATTAATCGATAACCAAAACTGTAATTGAATTATAATTAAATCAGTCATTAATAAAATATTTTATTGAGTCAGTTAAAATATTGATTCAATAGTTTATCAACTTAACTCGCTAAGTTAACTTGATTTTGATTTAGAATGCAATTTTTTCTTTATATATATATATATATATATACACTGTTGCGTGCGTGCATGTAAGATATATGAGTGATGCATGATATTGGTGGCAGCTTTGTTGTCAATTGAGAGGATACAAAAAATGAAAAACAACCCAAAAGCATGGGTCTTACCTTTTTGTTGAGACTTGCACATCAACTTGGCTATCCATGCAGACATTTGAATGAATTAGCTTCAAAATTCATCTGACTTGTTCTATAAGCACTGATAAAAAGTGAGATAAGATATGTCTGACACAATACCAAATGACTTTTGGGCCTGCTTTAATGAATCCAGCGAATTAATCCAAATATTAATAATCCATCTCATAATGAACAGTCGAGAATTATTTTATTTTTTTATGTTTACTTTAATAGTTACAGAATTTGAAACAATGATAATCTTTTAATTTGTTGTTTTTTTAAAAAAATAAATATTAAAAATTTAAATTTAGTTCCAGATTTTAACGATTAGCACACCTTCCTTGGTGTCTGTCTCATTGGCCATCTGGCAAAAATTGAATGCTAAAGGGTCTTGAATGTTAAAGGGTCTGTTTGAATTTTAATAAGTATAATTAATTATAAAAAAAATTAAGTAGTGTCGCACCTGAAAATGCGACACGAACGGCATGTGAATGGAAGTTTCGGTCTTCAAGGCAAGAATCGGATGAAATAGGAGTTGTCACCAAAATTTTGAGGTGAATCTTGAAAAACCAATTAAAGAAGAATAAGGATGGTCTGTAAAAATAAAAAATAGGTTCAGAAGTTGATTGAGTGTGAGAAAGGTGTTAGCCACCCTATAACACCCGTTAGTGAGAACAGTTAATTGAAATTTGTTGTGCTAAATTAATATGGTTTTAAAATTATTTTAATTATCCCTTTCTTATTCACATGCTTTAAAAAAATAATAAAAATAAAATGGAGAATATTTATTTATTTATGAGGGAGAACTTGACTCAAAATTAAACTCTGAGGCCTACATACCCTGTGATGAGGATTAAAGTTCATGTAGTTCAAACTTAAAAGTTTTTGGTGAAAATATTTTTTTGAAGAGAAATTAATTATAAATAATTTACCATTTTACAAATAAAATAATTTTTAAAATTTTGACATGTGTGTTTTAAATTATAAAAAGTAATTTAATTTTAATTATTTTCTCAATTTTTAAATTTTTAAAATAAAGAAAAGAAAAGGGTTTAAAGTTATTTTTTTATATTTTATGATTGAGAATTTAACCGCTATACTTGCAGAGCCTTATACAACAATGTAATTATTTTAAATATCAGCGGAGATTCTAAAATTTCACACGATAGAAGAATTTAGCAACTTAATTTATTTATTTATATTCTTATGTATATTTTTAAGTATTAATAATAATTTTTTATGCATGTATGTACATATACACCTTTTAAAAAAATCTTAATCATCATACTTGTAAAATCTTATTGACTTATATGATAATATGATTATCTTAAATATTTACGGAGATTCCATAATCTCACACGATAAAAGATTAAATAGTATGCATTTAACTATATTCTAATTTAATTAATTTATTATGTATGTATATAATTTATATATTTTTTTGAAAACTTAATCGTTATATCTGCAGAGTCTTAATGACTCATACGATAATACGATTATCTTAGAAATCTAAGGAGATTCAAAAACCTCATGTGACTAAAAGATATAATCAGTAAATATAATTACAACTTAAATACATTAATTTGATTAATTAATTTTTTTAAATTGTGTATTATATAATTATTTACAAAAATTATTTATTTATTATAAAAATTGAGAATCACTACATCTGCGAGACCTATTATTCCACACAATGATATAATTAATTTAAGTCTCTACGAAGATTTTTAAAATCTCACATGAAACTTAAATATTTATTATAAAAAGAGAATTAATTTTAATAATGGACCTTTGAAATTCATATAAATACATACAAGATTAATCTTCATACCTACAAAATTTTATTAATTACACGATAGATGATTATTTTAAATGTCTGCAAAAATTCTTAAGATCTCACACAGCAAGTAAATAATTAAAAAAAATCCTCTCTTATTCATTTCCTTTATTTTATATTTTTTTTAATTGGACTTCAATCGTAATTAGAATCAAACTCTCTCCCCTCAATCTTTTATAAGATATGCCTATCATAATAATTGGAATCATACATGCAATTATAATAGAAAGTGCCATGAGATATATATGAGTGTAACAATATTATAGACAAGCCAAGGAACTTAGGCTGATACAGGAATGAAAATCGTGACCTTACATATTAGTATGCTCTTTCATGATAAGAAAATTTATTTTAAATCCAATTCATCATCTAAGACAAAATAGTGGCAAGAATTTATCCAAAAATCAATTCCAACAAATTATTGCCACAAACCAAGAAAGTTATTGTGAGTCTCTCTTTTTTAAAACACAACAATTTCTTTACTGTCTTTGGTCAAAACACGATAGGAATATACCAACAATCAATTCAAACTAATCAGCAGGCAATATCTTTATCTGAAATCTCTCTTTGCTTTTAAGAACAAACACAGCAATTTCTTCACTGATTTAAAGCCAAAAAAAAGAAACACGTGAAAATATAATGTCCAAACCAAATCAAACATTTAAGATAACAAATCAGATTTTCATTTAGAGTTTCCTCCTATAAATACATATTAAAGGCTTGCTGAAAATGATTAACTACAGCAATTGGAGAGCAACCATCAATGATCAAACTTGTAGTGAGACCAGTCCAAGACCAAACGCTATCAAGCAACTTCATCACTATATTGTTTTCCTCAGCCAAAACCGTGACAGGAAAATGCAAAAAATTCATCTTCTGAAATTTAAATGCCTTTGAACATGCATAAATAATCGACGCAGCACAAGCATCCCAAAAGCACAGGTCGGAACAGAGCACCTCATGCCAAATTCTCTATCCATTCATCTAACAAAGTATATACACTCAGAGGATTTATCAAAGAACTAATAGGACATATTAATCGAATCTTCTCTGAAACAAAAATCAATCTCATGTTCGAAAATCTCTCATGGTCCCCAACTTTGATCAAAGCTTGTGATATTTAATCATAAAATTTGGAAATGAGAAATTGAAATCAAACATAAAACATTCTAAATCCAAAAGCAAACAGATTAGAGAACCTATGCAGTGCCAAATCGCTCAACATCCTCTAGCTTTTAGTTGTTCTCCATTGCTCCATGTGCTTCATACTTAGATCCCTCTCAATCTCTGAATGCTCTCGTCTATGTCAATCTTCGATTTCTCTCCGTCTCTGTCTCTCTGTTTTTTTAAAGCAATCTCGAGAAATCTCCTAGCTCTTCAGTCCCTCTCCATTTTTTCCAGAAATTCCTCAATCTCAGATTCAACCTTCTCGCCCTCTCGATCCCAGATCCCTTTTTCTTTTTTTTAGCTCTCTTGGCCCTCTTCTGCGTGCGTGCGATTAGAAAAACTCTGAATCTCCGAGGAAGATGAGGGGAGATATGCAATGAAGTGGTAAGTCCTAGATTCAAGCGAATGGTTGAACTGGATCAGCCTCCATCATTCGTGCGTCGCCTCCCTTCTCCCTCGTTCGTGCCTTCTTTTTAGACAATCGCAAGGATGAGCTCGTCTTCCTCTTCTCGGTTTCTTTTCTTGAAAACAGATCACCAAAATCTCCAGAAACCTCTTCTCGGTCTCTTCTGTTTCTCCAGATCGGTCTCAATCTCTCTTGCTCAAAGCCTCCCCTAAAACCCAGATTTAGCCTTCTCTTCCCTCCCGCCGTGCATGCCGCTTCTATCTGCCCGTGCCAAAAGTGTCTGTGTGTGTATCTGCTCTGCTCTTCCCAGTCGCACACAATTCTGCTTTCTACTTTGGGTTTCTCCTTCTCTGCTTCGTGTCTGCTGGTCTGATCTCCAGAAGGCTTTTCCCTTTTTTTTTTTTTGGTTGCTTTTCTAGCTTTCTTTTGCCCACGCGGGAAGGGCTGAGTGAAAGCTTCTTTTGGGCTATGGGTGAAACGCTTCAGCATTTCATCCAGCCCATTTACCTTTTTTTTCAATATTTTTTTTAATTTCTGAAATTAATTTAAAAAAATTAACTCTCAAAAGTTAATCCCTAATATTTTAAATAGTTGATATAATTTTAAAAAAATTTTATAAGATTAAACAAGATTTTTTTTTATTTTCAAAATTGATTCTGAGGACCAATTTACTTATCTTCTTTATGTTATTATTATTATATATTTTTTTGAAAATAAAATCTTAAAAAGGATTAAATTTTATTTTTATATCTTTATATTTTTGGTGTTTTTAATAAATTAAAAGAAATAAAATCTTAATTAACAAAAGATTATCTAGATTAAAATAAAATAAAACCCTATTAATTAAAGGTCTTTTTTTTTGAAAATATAATACTAAAAGGATTAAATTTTATTTTTATATTTTTATATTTTTTTTAGTTAAATTTATTATTATTTTTATTAAATATAAATATATCCAGATAAAATACAGTGTTCACATTAGTATAATTAATTATAATTATAATTGATTATATTATAACATGATCATGTTTGGATATTATTTTTTTAAATTAATTTTGATAGAATTGGATATATTTGGATCATTTAATCAAAATTAATTTTACATATTTAAATTATCATAAAGAACATTGCTTTTGAAAATTAAAATATTAATAAAGTTGTATTTATATATTATTAATTTTGTTTAATTTTATTTAATAAGTAAAATATGTTATTTAACTTAAACACCTAATTAATTATAGGGATTTAAATTATATTAATATTAATAATTTAATGTATGTATCAAAAATGAGACCATCAAACAAGAATAGGTCATCCATCTCGCCCTGACACTAGGACAAGCCCAATCCATGGTGTGAATTATCATATGGGTCTTTTGCTTTAAGATGGGAGGCGAAAGGCCACTAAAATACATGCATTAATTAAGGGGTATATTGGGAAAGTGAAATATTTGACAAGTGATAAGTACACAGAACAGGAGAATTGTAATTCAGAAGCTACTCCCATCAGCTTTAGTCAAAACGTGATTTGGGTTAAAATGATCGATTGTGACATTTTTGAATGTTTGGATAATTTCAATCAAATTGATTATTTGACCCAAAAAAATTGATTATTTGCCCAATCCAAACATGTAGAAAGAATTTTAGATTCATCATCTATTCCCTCGATATTTATTTATATAAAAAAATATCACTTATAACTTATTTTTTTTATAAACAAAATCACATCTTTTAATAAATATTTATTATAAACTTCTTGAATCATCTTTCATATTTTATTATTTATAATCATTAGAAATAATTAATAAAGCCTTGATTAACACAATTAATAAAGGGTATTGTAATCTAATTTTTTATTTTCAGATACAATTAATATAGTTAACTATTTTTTAAATTATATAATATAATTTTTTTCCTACAAATAAAAATAGACGGAGTATCTTTTAATATTGAGTTCATTGAATAAGAATTAATAAAAATAAGGGATAAATAATTACTGATGGTTCTGAAATTTATTTTTTTATCAATTAAATCCTTAAAGTTTCATAAGCATACATAATTAATTCTTATAATGCTCCCTCAAACTCAATTTATAAGGCATTTTTTTTTACAAAAGTATGTATATTAATAAACTTTATTAAATATTGTCTACTCCTCTGAACAACAATAAATAACATCTTTTAGAAGTCTTGTTTGATTTAAAATACAGGGCATTGATTAACTTTTATAATTATTTTTTCAACTATATCCCTACATCATTTATTATTCTTTTTGAAAAAAATAATGTATCAAAATTTAGTTATCATTATCAAGACATTTATATAGGATAGTTAATGAGGCTAAAATTAAAAGATGTAAACTTTTTAAAGAAATTAAGGTTTCAATTAATTTTTTTATAAACAGTGAATTAATTAACAATGCCCTATATTTTAATCAAGAGGAAGTGAAATTTTAAAATTTTTATAAATTTTAAAAGTATCCTTTATTATTAAGAGAGAGGAAAAAGTAAATTCATTGAAAGAGTGAAATAACAAAATAATATTAAAATAATTATTATCAATAATTTTTTTTTTGCAAACATCTTTGTAATACCAAATCACCTTGAAAGATATCTTATAAATTTGAACAAATAGAATATAATATACACAATTAGGGAAATTTGGTGAAAATGACCTTGTTAAAAGAAAAATTAGTTTCAAGGACCAAATACAATTGAAGGACCAAATGCAATATTTTATTAATTAAATAATATGTACAAATAACTAAAATACCCCTCTCTTTAAACCAATGAAATTGAAAAAAAAAAAACAAATGTTGTTTGTTCAACACATGCACCCTAAAGCAAAAGCCTTACACCCAAGCTAGAAGCAATGGGGTGCAAGTTGTTTCTGGCTTGGGATGCAAGTTGCTTTTGGCTTGGATGCATTGTTGAACAGGCAACCTTTGTTTTTTTTTAATTTCATTGGTTTAAAGAGAAGGGTATTTTGGTCATTTATATATATTTTTAATGAATAAAATATTACATTTAATTCTGGGGACTAATTTTCCTTTCAACAAGATTATTTTCACCTATTTTCCTTAGTTATTTTTATATTTTTATATATTACTTCCTCCATTAAAAAATATAATATATTTTTAAACCAAATCTCACTCTCAATAAAAATAGTTACTTACTTTTAAATTAATCATATCTTTCTATATTTACCCCTAATAAATATTTTATAATAAATATAAAGTTATTTATCAATAATGATATTTTTAAAAAAAAGATACTAATTACACCTCAAAATATTAAAAATATCTTACATTTTTAAATATTCAACTCTTTATATTTTTAAATGCAGGGTGTATATTGTAAAGACTAACTATATATAGTTATGAAATTTTAAAAATTTGAATGATAAAAACTAAATTTTACATGCTATAAATAATGAAGATAAATTTAAAGCACAAAAAATTTCATTATCCCTGAAAATAATAATAACATATTTAAAGATTTGATATTCATTTAATTTAAAGGAAGTTAGTCGAAGCTACTAGCTATAAATTTGATTGTTAATTTGGTAGGACCGTTTGTAAAGTAATTGATTAGGTTTGGCGAGTCTTCCTTCTCACGAAATGATTAAATGTAGCTGTCCCTTCATCAGGTAACATTTTTACTGTCACCACTTTTTGGTTGTCAAACGAGGAAGGCATCTAATAGCTAACCATCTCTCTCTGCCTTTAAAAGCTATACTTTTGCATCCAAAAATGTAGTCGTATATTATTTCTTTCACTAATTATCATTATCAAATATTCTATTTCACATTCATGGTGGATATATTTATATATTCATTTCCGTCAACCTTGTTTATGACGCCGGGCGAAAGATTTTTTTTTCTTATTTATAAATTATATTATTAAATTTTTATCAAAAAAATTCTTTTTTTTACTCCCAATTGATAAGAAAAAATAGATTATTAAAATATATATATTTAATAAAGGTAAGTTAAAATATTACTGAAGATTTTTTTGGCCAAAAAATATTATTAAAAATATAATTAATGAGTTTTAATTTTTTTTTGTTCTAGCAAATGTATTGAAATTTAAAGGTGAATTCTAAATATAATTGGAAGAGAAATAATATTTTTTGTTTGAAGGTTATCATGGTATGTTATTTTTTATTTTTTAAAGGAATTTGTAGAAAATTTCATCATTTATTTATTGTGACGAAACTATTCTAGAGATATAATATTTTTGCTAATTTTTTTCTTCTCCTTTTTCAGACTTTTTGAACCACACTTCGGAATTTTTTAAGTGAGAATTTAATTCAATCCAAGTAATTTGGACGCCATTATAAGTAAAGGATCAAATTTAATTCTTTCTACATACTTGGAGACATAAGGGACATAAAAGTGAACGAAATTGTTTGTGTAACACCCCCAAAATTTTGATCTGGGATTAGTTTGTTACAAAGGGGTAAATAGGCAATTTGGCAAGTAAATTAAGTTTTTTTGTAGGAAAATTAAGTTAATTATGCCCCAGATATCTAATGGACATATTTGAACTTGTTACACAGCCTCAAAACCAGGCTTGGAAACATATTTGGACTTACATTTTTGTGTTGTCCGTTGCAAATTTGAGTGTTTATGGATACGCATGTGCCATTATTGATTTTATGATACCAAAAACTGTTAAAAAAAAAGTTTATAGGTACTTTTGCAGCTTATATTTGCTTCTTCTTGTTTTTTTTTTTTGAGTCAATATCAACAGATGTTAGTCAAATTTAAATGTGAATTGTTGTGCTTATTATAACAAGTTCATAAGTATTTTTGTATCTTTATTCACTTAATGATATCGGGTGTTTCTAAAAAAATGCTAGGTATTTTTGCTCTTTAACACTAAAGATATTAAAAAATAGTGTTTCATCGCTTAAGTAAGCCAAGTTATAATTTCTGAAAATTGCTCTCGTCTCCCTTGTACAGGATTTTCGTCGCTCCGGTCCATGAGTGTCTTGTGCCATTGTGTTGTGGTTCCCAGCACCTCTCTTTTCGACATAGGCTGGCAAAGAGGTTGTTTGGAATGGGGGTTAGTTTTTAAGGGGATCAGGTCTTTCTTTTTTGTGTTCTTGTTGAAAGCTACTGCTATTTGTGGGATGTGATTTACGGGATTGTTGGTCAAGTTGATGGAAGGACGGAAGGAAGAAGGTGATGGAGCGAAGGAAAGGAGTTCGAAGGCTTGATGAAGAATCATGTTTTCTTAAGCTTCTCCTTGATGCTCCAAAGCTTGTTTTAATGGCCATAAGATTTGGGTTGAAGGCAACTCTTATGCTTATAAATCTCTTCTATTCAATCTAAATCCTTACTTTAATCTTTTCGATCTAGGCTAGTTGGTTGTGGTTTCTGTTTGTTCCTCACATATTTGGTGGCTTCGGGTAGCGATGGGGTTGGTGGTGTTGGTTGAAGTTTATGGAAGCTTGTGTGTTATGGTGGTTGGTGTTCATTCTTCTCTCTACGTGATGGAAGTAGTGTGGTGGAGGTAGTTCTACTCTCTTGACAAAAGCATGGAGGTCAAAAGAAATGGGATCGATGGGGAGGTTCTTTGAATCCATATCCCTTATTTTTCGGATTAAGTACAAGTATTTCACTTTATTTTTGGTGACAACATGTTTGCTTCCTATCCTTAACCTAGGGCTAGGACTGGTGCTTGGTGGTGTGTTGTTTGTGGGGTGAATTTTGCAATATCTTGAATCTTAACTTCATAATTAATCAAACTAATAAAGAGATAATTAGGTAAGATCTAAGTAAGCTTAGATTTGAGAATAGTTGAAAAGGGCTAATTGGTTTATTGGACTTTGATTTCAATTTCAAGATTGAGCTCATAATGAAATTGAGCCATCTAGATTTGAAAGGGGGAGGAAAGTGAGGGAAGAGTGGCTTTGTGTCACACACCGTGTTATATCCATCTTAACATTATTATAACACAGCACAATAATATTATCATAATAATCAAGATTAAGCAAATCCTTACATTATGTTATCATAATAAATGAGGGTTTTAAATTCAAAAGTTCAAGAGTCAGGATTATAAGAAACTCTTTTTAAAAAGTGTTTGAACTCAAATGATAATTTAAAACATACATTAACAAGTAACAAGTATGGTAAAAGAAATCATCACTTTCATGCATCAAAAGAGGACAAAATGGGCTTGGCCCAAAATGCACCAAATTGTATATCTAAATATGATGCTTTATATTTATCGATTACTCTAAAAAAAAACAAATTAACATTGACAAAGAATATTCTATGATTATTTCAAATAAACAACAACTATATAAATACTATGGTTACATAATAATCAAGTATGGGTTACATAATAATCAAGTATGTACACACTTTTGAAAATAATTATCAAATAATTATGATATACTACACTCCTTTTGTTTAATATATTATAAGACAGTTTTAATCAAATCATATTTTCAATGAGTTAAATTAACTATTTGTAAAATTATACACTCTTTTTATGTTTACTCTTATTTAAAATGGTATCTCAATTAAAAAAAATATCTTAATTATACTGCTAATTAAGGGGTATTAATTTGGAAAAATTATTGATTGCACCTTAAAAAATCCAGAATTTTTATAATTTTTAAACATCTTACTTAAAAAATGTTTTATATATTTTTAATAGAGGAAATACTTTTTACCGCTTGGATTATTTCTTATTAAAATTACTTGACTGCATCCTTGTTTAACAATTAAAAATTGTGAAATAAGATTAAAATAACCGTAAACTTTTGTCATTTTTATTATACACACACATAATTTCTGATCTAAAGGCTGAAGCACCAACCTCACTCATTGACTGAAGATGGGGTCACATTTCAACAAACAAAGACTAAATTATCTCATTAGTTCGTGCACTTGGTATCCTATATTAAAACTGTTCATTAAGTACTGAGAATGATGAGCCAAAAATAACGAATGTGAGTTAATTAAACTATCAATATTAATTATAGCTTTGCAAATATTCTTGAATAACAAGAAATGGGAATTCTTATTATTAAAAGAAATTAAAATAATGGAGGTTGAAAGTAGCTGCATGAGATGGTCATCATCGCCACCACCCTCAATCCTGTGGTCCCCACCTCCCTTAATTAAGTGTAATTATGGGTTATGACCAAAGTCCCATGCTCATCACATGTCCCTCCCCTCCTGAAATTTTCAAGGAAATTGACAATTAATTAATTAACACCAATTACCTGTACCTCTGAAAATTATAGTATGATGTTTCATGTGTCACATTGATCTAAATTTTCTACTTTCTCTAAACAAATTATTATATGTTAAGAATTAATTTCAACTTTTTCGTACAAAAAATAAATTGCAATTTTTTTTGTGTTCCTATTAAATTATAATTTTTTTATTGTACAGTAACTGTGATTATATCTCCTTATAAGAATTAAGTATTGGTTCGTCACATCATATGAGAATAGTTTCCTCCACTAGATCTAATACCATTGGCAAAAATAAATTACAACTTTAGAAAGTGTCAATTATAATTCATTCTATTATCCTTTTGGATAATTTTTTACATTTTTTAAAGTAACAACCCATATAATCATATACTAATACTTAATTTAGATTCGAGTCAGCTTAATCCTGGTTAAGAGAAAACTCTGATAATGTGATCTTTTTGTTTACATGGTGAGACTTTGCTCAAAGAATGTTGTCGGCTTGACGCTAATACCAAATTTAAATTTTCAAGTATTATTTATCTTGAATTCAAATTTTTTTTTATGATTTTTCCTAATTTTATTATTATCTTTCTATTAAAAGTAATCCTGTTTGAGATAAATCGGGTATTAAATGTGAGCACAACTTCTAATGGCAAAATTTTCAAATAAAAACAATTAGGAAGATAGTAAAAGATAGTTTGGAACAAAAATACTTTATTTTGTTATTAAAAATGCTACCTTTTAATACTAAGAGTATGGACTGAGACTGAGAGGTTAATAGGTTGATTTATGGTTGTGAATTATGGTTGATTTATATAATGTTAAAAAAATGCACCATTGTGCATACGATTTAGAAAGGAGGAATAACAGACGGGTTTTAAGAAAATTAATTAATTTAAATTATGTCTCAATCAATTTTAAAGTGTCAAATTTTAGAAATTTGTAAGTTTGATTTTTAACTTTGTAATTTTATTGTGATTAATTTATAACTTATTTTTTAAATTTTAACATAGTTGGAGAATAAATAAATTTATTTTTCCTGTTAAAATTTAAAACACAAGTTATAAATTTATCGCAATAAAATTATAAAATTAAGAGTTGAGTTTGTAAACTCTTAGAGTTTGGCACTTTAAAATTGGTTGAGATTTAATTTAAATTAATTAATTTTTCTAGAATCTTTATCATTCTCCCATTTGAAAATTTCAAAAGAAATAAATAAATAAATAAATAAAATGTCGGTGCTGGAAGCCTTTGTTATCTCCTACTTCTACACAGCGCCACACACCTCTCATCCCCCTTCTCTCCGCTACCAGATTTTGAATATGTTATCTGAAACATTATCCTGCACTAAGCTGCAACCACACATTATATATATATAATTTTCTCTTCAATGTATAGAATTATTTTTTTCCATAAATAATTTACATGATCAGAGCAACAGTTCACTGATAAGGATGCACCGATTACTAATTCCTAATTTACCAGAAATTCAGTGCTAATTTGTCCTTGATAATTCAGGGCAGCCACGCATCTTTTTCTAATTTACTTTTTTTGCGACAAACATTATATGATTTTCATGTGAGTCTATTGATTAATTAATGAATAGTTACTATGTCGTTTTCTCTCAAAATTCATTCTCTCTATATTTATCTGACGCTTTACAACATCCCAATTCGTACTGATGTTTTGTTGTTAAGCTTAAATGTGAATAACGACGATACTTTAAAATGATTGAATTTAGAATTCTTGAACGGTTCCCATCACAATATAGATTTAGAACTTAGAAACATATAAAACGACAACATATCACATACATTCCAGATTTTTTCCTTTTTGTCCCCCAAAGATGCATAAAATAAACTATTGACCAAATTTTTGGTGTAATAGTGACTTTTACCCTTCTCTTTCTTATATCTTGACTGTCAATCCTCAACAATTTTTATTATTGAAACTAAATATCTATATCATTAATAGTAATATAAAATTGAAATTTATAACAAATTATATTTTTCATTAGTATGCAGGCTCACCTTATGCGCACATAAAAGTCATGTGTTCATATAATATTAATTCTCTAAAAAATGCCAGTAATAAAACTTCCCATGTTTTAATATTTCATGAGTAAAGCCAAGAGGGATTGCAATTTATCAATTAAAAAAATCATGTTAAAAGAGTTATATGCTATGTATACCTAATAATATTTGATATGGATACTATGTTGATGCATTAGAAAATAAAAGAACCTTTTTTCAATACATATAGTGCATATTTAAAAAGAAATTGAAAATCATATTTCCAGAGCACATAGCAACACGTTTTGATCCAAAAAAAAAATCATAGCAACAAGTTGCATGGTAAAGCAAAACCAAGAGAGCATGCATGCTTGTGCAATGCAATAACAAGAAAATTTACTTATTAGAAATCAAAAGTCAATTACATGACCATTTGATATCATTGTGTATCAATTATTTACCAGGCCCTTTCAACATATTGTTAAACAAAAGGTTTCTTCTAATAATTTCATTTACTCCTTTAACAGCCTAATAACAGCCACTCTTTTGAAAAAATAATAATAATAATAAAAAGTAAAACCAACATAAGTAAAAAAGAAAAAAAGAAAAAAAGAAAAGAAAAGAAAAGTAAAACCAACCTACTCAGCCTTTATACTTTTACATATACATAGTGCCCAAGGGAAAAAGCTCATATCATATGGATGCTAATCATCATGTTTCTTTGGCCCCAGTCGTACATACATATTCATATATGCATACACATACTATATATATATATATATATATATTATTTTTTATAAATTATTTTATATCAATTTCATCAATATTAATATTAAAAAATAAAAATATATAAAATTTTAAATATATTTTTATACAATAAATTTAAAAAATAATATTATATTATTTTTTATGAATAATAATTTTAAAAATATTTTTTAAATATTATTTAAAAAATTATATTATATGACATATAAATGAAATAAAATAAATTTTTTAAAATGTATTTTATAGATAAAAGTGAAGTGAGTATATAATAGTTTTTAATTAAGGAAGAAGGAAGAAATAAAGTTGGAAAGGAAAGTAACGACCCAAAACGACATGCCGTCAGAATCTGAAGATTGGATTGACTAGTCACAAACTCACAATATCCGCCGCTACCACTGCGCAACACAACACAACCCACTTCTCAATCCCAGTCTTCCCCAAAAACGCAAAACCCATCATCGCCACCTTC
Source organism: Prosopis cineraria (assembly GCF_029017545.1). Taxonomy (NCBI): domain Eukaryota; kingdom Viridiplantae; phylum Streptophyta; class Magnoliopsida; order Fabales; family Fabaceae; genus Prosopis; species Prosopis cineraria. The sequence goes on from NW_026555332.1 coordinate 6,867,865, forward strand.
GTCATCGTAGACGTCCTCCGTCTTCTCCACCGCCATGGAAGAGAAAGAGAAGACCAAAAGCAAGAACAAGAAGCAGAAGCACCAACACCCCAACGACCAATCCTCTAAATCCTCCTCCGATTTCTCCTTCAAGCCCTGCTCCGACGTCAAGGGCCTCCGATTCGGCGGCCAATTCATCGTCAAATCCTTCACCGTCCGGCGAGCCAGACCCTCGAGCTCCTCAAACTCTCTCTCTACCCACCCGACCCGAAAGACCGCCATCACAACGATCAAGCTTCTTCCCTTCCCTTCCACCACCGCTTACTTGCCCACTAACTTCACCATCCTCGCCCACCAAGCTTGGAACAACCTCACGCTCGGCCTCGGCACCAAAAAATCCAAAGTGCTTCTCTTCGTCTTCGATTCTGTAACCATGAAGGCCGCCGTGGATCGGACCTGGCCCTCCGAGATCCCTCTCGGTGATGTAAACAAGAAGCTCATTCGAGGCCTTTCCGGTTGCGAGATGGCCAGGTTTAAGTTCAGAAAAGGATGTGTTACTTTCTATGTCTACGCCGTTCGCCGTATCGGAAGCTTCGGATTCTCCTCGTCGGAAGATCTCCGAACGATTCTGCAATCCGTTGTTGCTCTTAAGGATTTCTTGGATCATACTGCCATGCTCGCCATGCCTCATCAGAGAACCATTCGTTATCAAGACGCCGTAGCCATGGCTCACTAGCTTCCGCCATCATCGTCTTCCTCTTCCTCCTCCTCACCGCTCTACTGTTAGCCTTTTCTTGCGTAGCTTTTTTTCACCAAAATCATATTTCGTTCCCATCAATAGGTAAATTTGTCAAGTTGGTCCCCATGAATCATTTTTTCATTTTAGTCCTTCAATTGTTAAGATTTTGCAATATAATACCCTTTCCTCATATAGTCTTGAATCAAATCTAACCGTTCTCTTGACTTAATGTGGGTTGTTCATCTAGAATGATAAATTCACATATCAAATTCAACATTGAACTTGTGACTAGTGCTTTGGTTAGATTTGGTGTTAAAACGACATTGTTTGACTTGAATGTTGTGTGTTCATTTGGTTATATGCTAATTTACACCTTAAAAATTTAACATTCAAGTCAACGTAATATTATATTTAATTGAAAATTTGGATCAAGAGATGATGAAAGGGGTGACATTGCAAGTATTTATTGATACAAGGATTAAATGAAAGAAATGATATGTATGGAGGACCAAATGAGAAGTTTATCTGTTTGCAAGGGATTAATATTTTTTTTTTTGGAGAGGCTGATTACTAATTATTGATTGATTTGTTGGTGATTTTGCTTGATGTGTATTAATTCTTTGTTTTTACCTTTTTTTGTTGTTGGAATATTTGTAATTTGTAATTTGAGTATATGAATAATAATGGGACATCATAGCACAACTCATTCGGGTTGCCTCTGTAATTTTTGCAGAGATCTTGGGCACAAAAGAAGCCTGCTAGTTGCTAATTGAAATTTGTAAAGTGAAAATTAAGCCTTTAGTATTTGTAATTAAAAAAGTTAAAAATTATTTTTTATTAAAATAACTGAAACATATTATTTGTATAATATTTTATTTAAACTTAATATAATGTTCATTTTATTTGTTGGCTCATTTATTTTTTTTATTATTGTAAGTAATTATAACATGTCTTTTTCTTTTTAAATTTTTTATCATCGAAATTAGCACTGCAAAGTAAATAGACTTTTGGGCATGAACTATTTGAAGTGAAAAAATCTATGAATTTCATGAATTTTTAAGAAAAGAAAGGAAGATAAAATTTTTTGTTTTATAAAAATAAATAATATAAAAAAATACCATAAATTAACTTCATGGAAATTGAAGAATAACATTTTGCATTACGAAAAGCCTGTTTTTTTAGCGTATTAGTTAATCAATGGGACAAAAACTGTCTATAATCAATTTAATATTCTTAAATGGCACTCTTTTCTGTAAATGGTGCAGGCATTGTTCTAACTTGCGAAGAACTGCATGTGATCAAATGCAATTATATATTAAAATTATTTATGAAATCACAACAAGCAAAATGCCAGATTTTCTCGAAATTTTTTGTTATGTATTTTCTAAGAAAATTTATAAAATATAAAAAAATGGCTAAAAAAAAAAAACCTGTGGCTAAGCGCTTAGCTTTCTAGATTGGTAAGAAAATAGTGTTTGGAAGGATAGAAAACAAAAGCAAAATGAGAAAGCTGTGGTTGACAAAAGAAAGAAGAAAGTCACACTACTTGGCACCCACTTGTGTCTTTAATTATAGCAAGAGAAGGACCCATGAACTTTTGGTTCACAAGTATCATGCACATCTCGGTCTCTCTAGATCCAGCTTTTGCCTCTTTCATTTGTAATAACAAAAGCTGATACACTGAGTAAAAATTTGAACTAATAATTTACAAGGTTGTACATTTAAATCTTATTATTAATGTAAAAATTTTATTCACAAATGATTTATAAATATTTTTGAATTTGAAGACTTGCATTGATCCTAAGGAGTTTCTCGGATTTCAGTTCCTAGTGTTTTGTTTTTTGGTAATCAACTCTCTGAAGATTTTGAATAAAAAAAAACAAAAGAAAGACATTAGATGGGATTATTAAGCTCCACAAATGCCTGTGCGTGTACTGACATTTGTCAGTAACCAGATGGTAACTCAGGTTATAATGATTATAAAAAAAAAAAAGGTTGCACATCAATATTTAATTATTTATATATAATAAAAAATTGTAAGAAATAGTGCTGCGTGTAAATTATGTGCAATGGCGATCATGCTCTGGCTTAAATTGTTTTTAAAAAAATGGTGAATCAATGTGGTCAACCCAATGGGCCGATATCCAGTTGTCTTGGAAGAAGCCCATGGGCTAATTTTTTTTTTTTTATAAAAAATCGTCCATTTTTTCTGACTTAGAGGGAGTGCACTGACAATTTAAAAAAACAAAATAAATTGAACTCACACTTTTTTTTTAATGAAAAAGCTTACATATTATTAGATTACAGTTAAAACACATAATGAAGTCAAACGCTTCACCATATGCAGGGAATCATAGAGTCTTTATTCAGTTCTCGTCAAAGTTGTGAGCACTGATCAAATGTAAATTTAGTTTGAACAGTTTATGTTTAAAGTATTCAATATTTCATTTTTTTAAATGATAGATTTGTATTTTAGGCTAGAAATTATAAGATGATTTTTATTTTGAACTCTACATTTATTAAAATAAAAAATATAAAAATATAAAAATGAAATAAAATTAAATTTAAAGAACTGAAAATCAATTTCAGACAATTTAAATTGATAATGAACACTTCATACACTCATCACTGTAATAAGCATGAAATGTGAATTTGTGATTCCCATGAGATGGTGTGTGTATGTGTTCTTTTTTTTTTTTGGCTATTGCACTTGATATCTTAAAGCGTTTGGATATGTAAATTTATTATCTATCCAATTCACTTTAAACTAATTTAGATTCTCACTTAGGTGGGCTCTCTTTGAAAAGGTTTTACAAGTATCACTAATGAGGCATGCTTTGCATGCTTAGCTGCGCTACTGCATACTTTAAGACTTGAATATAAGAATTTAGGTTAAGCTATTTAGTCCCTAACCACTTGAACAAGTGTCTTTTGGTGAGATATCATGTGTTTGTAACTTGAGAGTTAGGATTTTCATTGGCGAACATACATGGTTGAATGTTTAAATCTTATTATTAATGTAAAAATTTTATTCATAAATGATTTATAAATATTTTTGAATTTGACGACTTGCATTGATCCTAAAGGGTTTCTCAGATTTCAGTTCTTAGTGCCTTTTGTTTTTTGGTAATCAACTCTCTGAAGCTTTTGAATTGAAAAAAAAAAAAAAAGACATTAGATGGGATTATTAAGCTCCACAAATGCCTGTGCGTGTACTGACATTTGTCAGTAACCAGATGGTAACTCAGGTTATAATGATTAAAAAAAAAAAAAGGTTGCACATCAATATTTAATTATTTATATATAATAAAAAATTGTAAGAAATAGTGCTGCGTGTAAATTATGTGCAATGGCGATCATGCTCTGGCTTAAATTGTTTTTAAAAAAAAATGGTGAATCAATGTGGTCGACCCAATGGGCCGATATCCAGTTGTATTGGAAGAAGCACATGGGCCAAATTTTTGAAAAAAACATCCTCCATTTTGTTTTGACTTATAGGGACATGCCCTGACAATTTAAAAATACATAGTAAAACCAACTGGTGTTTGTCTAAATGGTTAGAGATTTAGATAGCTTAACTTGAAATTTCGTATTTGAGTTATAGGGTATGTAGTCGAACAACTGAACATACAAAATGTGCCTCGTTAGTAGTACTTGTAAAACCCCATCAAAAAAGGCCCTACTTATGTGGAGATCTAAATTAGTTTGGATTGAGTTGGGCGGGCAAAGAACTTAGGATATCCAGACATTCCAGAATGCCGGGTGAGAAACCAAAAATAAATACAAAATAAATTGAACTGACAATTTTTTTTTAATAAAAAAGCTTACATATTATTAGATTACAATTAAAACACGTAATGAAGTCAAACACTTCACCATATGCAAGGAATCAAGTCTTTATTCAGTTCTCGTCAACGTGTGAGCACTGATCATATTTAAATTTAGTTTGAACTGTTTATGTTTAAAGTATTCAATATTTCATTTTTTTTAAATGAAAGATTTGTTTTTTAGGCTAGAAATTATAAGATGATTTTTATTTTGAACTCTACATTTATTAAAATAAAAAATATTTAAAATATAAAAATGAAATAAAATTAAATTTAAATAACCAAAAATCAATTTCAGACAATTTAGATTGATAATGAACACTTCATACACTCATCACTGTAATAAGCATGAAATGTGAATTTGTAATTCCCACAAGATGGTGTGTGAGTGTGTGTGTGTGTGTGTGTGTTTTTTTTTTTTTGCTATTGCACCTAGTATTTTGAAGCGTCTAGGTATGCTGAATTCATTATCCACCTAATCCATTCTAAACTAATTTAGATTCATACTTAGGTGGGTTCTCGTTGAGGGGGTTTTGCAAGTATTATTAGCAAGACATGCTTTGTATGCTCAATTGCGTTACTGTATACTTTGGGACTTAAACATAAGATTTTAGGTTAAACTATTCAAGTTTTTAACCACTTAAACAAGCATCCTTTGGTGAAATATCATGTGTTCGTAATGTGGGAGTTGGGATTTTCATTGGTGAAGTTAGGGTATGCGATGGGAAGAAGAATGAGTTAGGGTCAGATTTCCAAACATAAGCCCATGGGCTACTAAACAAACGAATAAGCTGGCTATTTTTTAAATTATTGCTCACATAATGCAAGAAATATTTGTTATCACATTGATAAAGACTAATCCAATTGATAATAATTTGATCCATAATTTATAAAATTATAAATTCAAATCTTAATATTAATGTAAGAATTTTACTAATAAAAAAAACTCGTTAAACATATTAACACTTCTAGTGATTTGATATTTTCATATCTAAAAACACAAATTTGTAAGTAAGATTTGTTAATTCGAGAAGAAAAATGATTTTCAGTTAATGACACATCTCACAAGTTATTTCTTCACAAATTAGCAAACTTCACTTGAAATTTTTTGTTTTTAAGGTGGCAAATTTTTGTATAAAATACAATAACATTGTAAGATTCATAGACTAACCCCCCTGGATAAGATAAAACTTATTGTTGTAGCATTGTATGAGCATGCATGTTAGCTTGGGTTTACTTTTTTGATGCAACTTGTTGCTGTTTTCAAAATTTACAAAGTAACAAATCTCACTTGACAATTTTTTTCAGGGTTGCATAAATCAAAATGAAAGTGACAAACTTTTAGAACAATTTATTTTTGGTCCTTATTTTAAACTTTCAAATATTTTGGTCCTTATTATGCCATGAATAGTCCTAATAATTTTAAAAAATTAGTCTAAAAGATTGAATATGATGGAAGGAGCTAATTCCTCATAATTTAATGAATTAATATTCAAATCTTTTAAAAGATGTACTCCTCATTTAATGTTTGACTATATTTTAAATATGATTATTTTTAATAGGATAACATTTGTAAAAAATTAAAAAAATAAAAATTTACAAGTAAGGTTCGCTAATTTGTAAAGAAAAAATTGTCGTATAAAATATATAATTACTTAAATATCATTTTTCTTCATAAATTACCAAATCTTACTTGTACATTGTAAATGTATTTTGAGCATTGCAAATAAGGGTATGAGAATAGTAAATTATTAAAATGATAATATATTTAACAATTTTTTTCTTTAACGAATTACACTTGCAAATTCTTGATTACTCATTATGAACTCACATTGACAAATTTTTAGATGAATTCACCGAATAATTTTTCATCCTTATTTTAAATTTTTAAATATTTTAATCCTTTACATTCTCTGTGGTTTTAATTGGCGAGGCCCAAAACAAGTCTTTTTGGTCTGGGACCATTAATTATTAATTAATTTTAAAAACATGACGTATATTTTAAGTAATTAAATTAAATTAAAATAATATTAAAAAAAGGAATATCGAAATGCAAATGCACAAATGCTTTGCCGAAGACAGAAAAACGAAATAGAAAAAACTCGAGGTCGAGGGGAGGAGTCAAGATTCAACTGCGTCGTCCACTACCTCCGTTGCCCTTCTCCCCCAACTTGTTAGGGTTTCGAGTGCTGCACTTTTCCTTCAGTTCTTTGCGTCCAATGTTCAATCCCCAAATTAATACCTTTTTCTGATCCAAACTGGTTTGCTTCAAATGGTATTTGTCTGAATCCAACAATTCAATGTAATATTTTAATCCCTCCTTAGTTTCATTGTGTTAACTCTGGAAATCTTTCCTCTTCTGTGGTTTCATATTTATCTCATAATGTGATTAGATGAATAAATTGTGTTCGATTTGTTCTTTTTCTCTGTTTCCAGCTTGTATGGAATGAATGATAAGTTCACACATTTATGAGCTTTTCATGGTTTTGTGCTCTTGTTATTCTTGAAGTTTGTAGTTTGAAAATTCAAATGGGAAGTTCTGTTTCCTATTTATTATTTTAAGCTGCATGCTTTGCTTACTTTGAAGTTGCCGATTGTTCTGGAAAAATGCATATGCGGAATGGAAGTGGACTCTCTCCCGTGCGAGAATGTGAAGTGCGTGTCAATTGCCTGATTATCCTCCATCAAATTGATCCAAATGACTAGCTGTTTTATGGAAATATCGCCAATTTTCTCAGTATTTATTCTTGGCATCTTCTTCCTCATTTGAAAATCCAAGCTTCATCCTATATTGCTTCTCTGATATAATATTAAAACATTGGAGTTGATTTTTATTATAGTGAACCAGGGCTTAAGCATTTTTCCTCTTCTTGAAAAACGACCAGATCATAAAGCTGTTTTTGGAAGAAAAGTTGTCTCATCCTTCAAATCTTCATATCAATCCAACGAAGGAAAGTTAGACAATTGACACGCAATTGAGGGGGATCCGCATCCTATGAGGGACAGCATTCAGCATTCCTTAGATGAGGACCAATAGGACAATTCATAAAAGAGCTTACTCTTTTTTATTACGTAGCGACTGACAGTTGGGTTATACAGTGACCCACCCCGCCGAATATGATGTTTTCACTACAAGGTATTTTGGGTATTTCACTTATTTTGCTGGAACTGAAAATGGATAGTAAAGTTATCTCAAAACATCTTTCAATTCAAAGTATGATTTAACATCTGCAGATTGTAGGGCATATGTACGTTTGATAGGCTAACAACAAATTGTTTTGTATTTATTAACTGCATTGACTTAGATATGTTTTTAATGTTTGAATGTGTATGATCCATGCCATACCAAGGGCAAACCTACTTCTTATTCATAATGTTGACTGTCAACAGTGTAGGCAAACCTAGTTCTTACGTAACAAGGGCAACATATATACAATAACTACAGCAACCCGTACAGCACCCAAAGGAATGGAATCTGTGTGGACAATGATTGATCTTTTTGTGATCTTATTTCTGATTGCAATAGTAGGATTTGCCTCTGCAATAATCTTTGAAGCATATAGAAGAAGAAATAACCATGAGTATGTTCACTTAATTTATTTTAAAAACATGCAGTTATTTAATCTGTTTCTTATTGTAATCTTTTATTATAACAATAGGCATGTTGAAGGTGCGGCCATTTTTGAGGATCCTAATTCATTGAAACAGGTAAACCATTTACTTCTGTGTTAAATGAATTTCTCCTTTTGGTGTTTAGGAGCATTGTAAGGCAATAAGCAATACAGTTGAGTGATAGGAATCTAGAATTTATTACTATGCCATGCTCTTGCATCCTTTTTTTTCCAATGTTACTGTTCATTTTTACTTTGCAGGTATGGCCCAATTATTTTGGTCATGCAAAATTTTGGAGTGTTCTGCTTTGCTGGCCCTACTGTCCAAGGGCCTAAAATATTTTTGGGACTCTTAATTACTCCGATTAATGTTTTAAGGAAATGTGAAAAATAAATATAATAAATCTATAGCAATCTATACTATTCATAAGTAGTTACTACTGCGGCTCATTTTTAAAACTTTGTGCAGGTGAGTAGGTCTATATGGAATGAGTTCTAGGCTAGAGTTTCTATACTCTATTGGCCTAAAAGTCTGAGGTGCATCATGCACCTTAAGTGTCAGTTTCTACAATTATCAAATAAAAAATATCTTAGCAAACACTTTATCTTATATATGCTTGTTTTCTGGGGTAATCTAATCAACATTTACACAAAAAAGATAAAAGAGCGATAAGGCTACCAAGTCCATTGACTGTTACTTATCTTGTTTGGTCAGGATTAACCCATTCTGAAGTAGCAATGAAAATAATGCATAGCTATTAAATAACGCACAACATTTTGAAGTGAATCAGAAGAGAAGTATATGTAATGGAGTGAATGAACTTTTTGATATTTTCTTGGTTTTGCTGGATCGCTTAGGTACATAGCTTAGGAACTTCTTTGACTCATTTTATGTGCTCAACTAAAAGATTTATGGCTCATATTGGAGTTGCTACTTGCAGATAATTGGATTGATTTCCCAATTTTATGCTTGAGAGAGAAGCTAGTCTTCCTTTTAAGATGTTTTCCTGATATGTTTTCTGGTGAAATTAGTTCGTATTTTATGTCCTTTTCATGTGGACTAATGTACTTATCTTTTTCATAAGGATAGCACATGGAAAAAGCAAAATGCGATATCTGAACTATCAAACAATGAGTGTTAACAAATTTGAAATATAATAGCTTGACTAGGAAAAACCATGGCATTTAGCTCATTCTGAAGAATCTGTGCCCTTGTTGATGCTGTGTGGTGTGTCAATATGACAATATCTATAGAATGCATACACCTTTTTCCCCCTCTTCTCACTATGGCCACTTATTCTTTGTTAAAGTTTTATTTTCTTTGCATATTCCTATATAACTCAAAGGAAGTTAATTGAGAACCCTTATGAATGAAGAATAATGAAATTTTAACTTTGCTATACAACTATCATGTGCTAAAGATTATTATAAAACCATTTGCAGGCTTTAATTTAATTGTGCAAGCTTTTAAGTTGAAAGGGCTTCTGACATGCTCTCAAAGCCTTGTGATCAAGTGGTTATGAATTTGATCCATTCTTCCAAATCACACTTCAAGCCCATAGGCCATTGTGTGAGTGAAAAAGAGATTGTAATAAAAATATGCATTGGTCATAATTTAACAGCTTAAAGTTTTGAGTTACTATCTCTTTGGCAATATATATTAACTGCTCATTTATAAAAATGATAGACTATTAAACTTTCAAGATGAAGTATGATATAAGCAATAAACTACTCATATTCACAACAAAAATAAATTTGGCTGCATTAAGGATCACATGGGAAATGATGTGTATAACTTATTCTGTCAGTTGAATAATTATTTTAAGCATGCCCATCAAATACCTATAAGTCGGAATAGAATGATTGTTTACTTTCATTTTCTTTTATATATGATGTTTTTTACTTGGATTTTCATTTGTGTAAGCTGTGAAGTTAGGTAATATATTATTAGGATGAATGTTTGATATATGAGTTGGGTGGGTCTTTTGACTGATTCTTGCTCTGTATATTTAGGTTCCTTGCCCACACATTGTTGATCCAGCTACAAAGTATATGTCTTTAATAATTCCTGCATTTAATGAGGAGCATAGGCTTCCTGGAGCTCTTGATGAAGCTATGAAGTAAGTTAAAGCAGGCCTTTTTATCAACATTATGATTTCAACAAAAGAAATTTGGCTCGATTATTTTAGCTTCTAATTGGTCCACGTTGGTCTTCCTTTTATTTATTTTTCTGCTATGTATGTGTTGTAAGATACAATCAACCTATCTTATGAGTTTGCTGATGTGTCTGTTAATTAGTATTGTTGAATTGGTTTGCATGTCACTTGTCACTTGATATGGTATTAGCAACACATTTATTCCCCTGCATTCCAGTCAAAAAAGATCCAAAAAGATCAGTGAGATAGATAAGCAAAAGTAACTGACGGGGGAATTTATAATTCGTAGAAGATAATAAAACATTTAAATATCTATGCGCTTATTTTATTATTTCAGATACCTATTCTGATGCACTTGGTTCCTTCAAGCATGATTACATATTTGTGTAATTTGGTATTTGTTAGAATGGTGTGTTTTGCTATTTAAGGTATCTTGTTCTGAGAAGTAATGAAGTCTCTCCTGTTTACGGGCTATAGCTGAGAATTGCTATGTGGAACTATAGTGATATTTATACCTTTACTTTGTAGTTATCTTCAACAGCGTGCCTCAAAGGATCCTTCATTTTCATATGAGGTATTACCAGTTTCTTTACTTTCATGCTCAATTGAAGCCTTATAAGGAATAAGAGTTTTTGATTGCATACTTTCCCTTAAAAAAATAAATTTAGTTAGATTCAGGTTCATTATGCTAATTTAACAACGATATAGAGTCATGTATAGAAGATGCATGGTCCATGGAGAAAAGCAATGAACTATAATAGTTTTGTATTTCATATAATTAGTTGATTATCCCTGGAAGGCTTACTGAGTTACTGACAATATCTTTTAGATGATATTGTTTGAAGCTCTGAAATGGTAGGTTGAAGTGACTGATTTTACATAACTCCTGATAACTTTGAAAAACCTCTCTGCATTCTGCTATTCCAGCTGGTGTATCTCACTTCTGATGCATAGTCAGTTTAATGTTTATTTTTAAAAGCTTTACCTGAGGAGGCAATTTTCTTCAAACAATGACATGTATACTCAGTTTTATGATAATGGGTTGGGTATGGCACTCCCTACTGTTAACCCAACATTTTGCTGGGAAATTAATTAAGCACTCACATATATATGTGCACTGCTTAACTGTCCACTCTCTACTCAGGTGCATTGAGAGCTTTGGGGTGGTTAATGGAAATGAAGTTTAGTTTATCATAATGCATGGATGAGCACATAGTGTTTGCGGAAACACCTACAACATGTTGCCTAGGGTAACAAGGATAGGACTTTGTTCAATGGACTCATCGCACGTGCATGTTACACAAACTCACTGGTATCTGAGAGACCAATCCTCACCACTCTCTCCCATTCCTTTTTCATACCCTTGGCCCCCTCACTATTCTTAATTTCCTGACATTCTTCTTGGGTTTCCATGTTATTATCCTTCCTCCTAGTGTAAGCCTTATAGGGCTTGGCTCTCCTATCATAAGTCTGACCCTCCGGCCACTTATGTCCATCAATTTTTTTGAATTTTTTAGTGAACTCTCTTGTATTTATTTTGAATCAATGTATACCTGTGCAGGTTTTGATTATTGATGATGGAAGTGCTGATGGGACTAAAAGAGTAGCATTTGATTTTGTGAGGAAATATACAGTGGACAATGTGAGGGTTATTCTTCTTGGAAAAATCATGGCAAGGGAGAAGCAATCAGAAAAGTGAGTTTAGTTCAAAACAATAAAAGAAATCTCTTCTTATATAAGGAATGTCTGCACATCATACTCTGTGCTCAATGACAATTTATTAATGCTTTTTCTTTCTAAAAGCATTGTATTACTGCAGGGAATGCTTCATTCACGTGGTGAATTACTTCTGATGCTGGATGCTGATGGAGCAACTAAAGTCACTGACCTAGAAAAGCTTGAAAATCGGGTTGGTGCAATGCTTTTGTATCTGTGTTTCTCATAGGTTTGCCTATAATCACTATTTTTATTTCTTCTGCTATACTTTGATATGCAAATCGTTTTTAATTTTTGTTTTTTTAACCATTCAGATCCAAGCTGTTGCAAAACAAGAGTTTAAGAGTGGAGATTCAGCCACTAGTGATTTGAGCTTTAGAATATCTGATGTCCCTGTCGCTGCTTTTGGTTCAAGGGCTCATCTGGAGGAGAAGGCTTTGGCTACAGTTAAGTCTTCACATTCTTTCTTTATTTTCTTTTAATCTTTGTCACATTTGTCATGATCATCTTGGTTAAAGTATTTAGCTTTAATATTTCCAGAGGAAGTGGTATCGTAATTTTTTGATGAAGGGTTTCCATCTTGTGGTTCTCCTGGCTGCTGGTCCTGGAATTCGTGACACTCAGGTAACTTCATTTAATTTTTGACCTCAGTCTGACACCACAGTACTCTTATGACCTATTGACCTGTATATGATTCTCTCTGTATCTAGTGGCTGGCCTTCTAGAACCTTCTTCAGAAATGATTTTTTGCATGTTGATTGCCTATCAACTTTAATATGGTTAAGTACAATGCCTGTCTTTTTGCCTCACGATGGCGTTGGTTTTAATTGCTCATCTGATTGACTCTGTACTTACAGTGTGGTTTCAAGATGTTTACTAGGGCTGCAGCTAGAAAGCTTTTCACAAATGTGCGCTTAAGGAGGTAATGACACCTAATATCTACAGAACACTAAAGCTTCTTAAATTATTTTAAAGGAATAGATCCAGAAATAAAAGAAGATTGGTGGTTTTACTCGTTATAATTGCTTGTCTTCCAATCTTCTGTAACCACCTCTTTTGGTTTGTATGCCATATTTAAGAAGTGTATCTGAACCTGACATCAATATTCTAAAGGTCTCAATAACATCTCCTTGATATAATTTACTGAATTACTGAATGCTTTTTTTTTTAAATTTTAATTTTCTGGTACTTTTTTGTTGATGGTGTTAGCATTTATTCTCTGCAGGTGGTGCTTTGATGTTGAATTAGTCTACCTATGCAAATGGTTTGGGATCCCAGTTTCGGAAATTTCTGTGAATTGGTCTGAGATTCCAGATCCAAAGTGAATCTCCTGAGTATTCCTAACATGCTTTGGGAGCTTCTGTTCATGTCTATGGGATACAGGTCTGGTATGTGGAGAATTTCTGCATGAGCTTTTATGCTGTACATAACGGTAATTTCCACATCAGATATAGAAATGCTAAAATTATCAGGAAAACCTAGATTTTATTCACGCTCCTTAAGTCATTTTAAGACTTTTTGGGGGCAAGAATTATATTTAAATGTTTGTAGGGGAAACCGTATAGCCTTTAAGACTTTTTGTTGGGCATAAGGTCTCTAGAATTTTTCCGGCGGTTGCTATTTTCATCTCTGAACGAGTAGAAAATTTGACCTGTTCATAATTGTTTGTGCTGAATTGGAGGAAAATATTCAATAGGATAAGAACTGTATGTAATTAAAAAAAATTCCTATCAAACTAATCATGCAATCAGTTGTTGCCAAAAGCATACACACTGATGTTATTTTAAAAAGACAAAAAACTAGCATTTTAACTATTCCCTATATTTAGTATTATAAGATATATTTCTTAAAGTTCTTAAAAAAGTCTTTTAATTAAATAAGTTATGTTTTTTAAAGTTCTTAAAAAGTCTTTTTAATTAATGGGTGTAATTAATATGATTATTTAAATTGATTAATTAAGGATCAACTTGAAAAGTAATGTAATTTTAAATGTTAATAATTAACTTATTATGAGCGTACCTTAGATAGAAGTGTCTCCGTGAGTCACAAATTATGGAACTTGAGGGATTCTTCCCAACCAAACGGGGACCAGACTTTATGTAAAAGGATCTTCACGTGTTCACACTTCACAACCAAAAAGGCTGGCTTCGAAGTGTCAATGCTACGACTGACAAATTGACAAACTAATTCAACTTTGTTGAGGGCTTTTTCTTCAGCTTATTTTATGCAAAAAAGACTTGATTTTTTAAAAGAAATTTGTTTTACAAGTTTTTATGATAGTTGTTTAAATTTTTAAAAATAGCAGAATTTGCCCCAAACAAAAAGCAGATTTCTGATTTTTTTTGTCAAAAAGTTACTCAAAAATAAAAATAATTTAATTCAGTATATAAGAGAAAATGTTTTAAAAAGTTGGAATATAAAAATATATCATAAAATTTTAAGATAATAGAATAGACAATTATTTTAATAAAACAAAAGTAAGAAAAATATCGTTTTTTATTATTGTAAGTTTGTAACCAAATATAAAATGATGTCAGTTTTTTAAAAAACTTGTATAAAAAACTCGTTTTTAATAAAATCTTTAAATTATGTAAAAATTATTTTTTTAATTTTAAATAAATGGACCTAAATAACTGACAACTAAAGAGTTTATTAAGTACTTTTGAAAAAGTTTTTAAGCTGGTTGCCAATCTTAAATAACTACTTGTAATTGATTTTTTTTTAATTTATAAAATGTAAAGTTCAAATCCCTGTATATATATTTAAAAAAAAATGAATTGTGAATATGTTATAAAAGAGTTGTGAATCCCAAATTTGTGTGGCCTAGAAAAAGCCCGAATTTGTATGTAACACTAATTTTTTTAAATAAACTTACAGTTAAAATTGAGAAAAATAATAATAAAATAAAAGAGTAACAAAACAATAATAAATGTTAAAGAAAGTTACAGACACGCAATCTAGGAAACGCCGCTCTAGCAATGTCTTGTTCTTGTCTCAGAAATCAGAATCTTCCCGGTGTCAGCCCGAGGTCTCTCATACACAAATTCAAAGCGTGATTTGCCCTGAAATCTGCAATTTACACAATCTGTGTGTCCGAATTTGGGTATAGTCTAAAATCTTAAATTTTAATTACCAAGTAGAAAAAACTATTACTCTTTTTATTTTAAAAAATTTGAGTTGTATTTCACAAGCTCATTATGATTAGGATATGCCTGTAAGTTCAAAAAATATTTATAAAATTGCTCACCAACCATGTTCTTACATTATGAGCGAGATTTGAACCCACAACTTAGTGAATTATAGGTTAAATTTTTATTAATTGTACTTTGTCTTTGAATAAAAAATATTATTCTATCTGCTTCAAAATATATGAACCCTTTAACTACCTTACGAGGACTAAGAAAAATAATAACTTAAAAAATGATATAAATCATTAAATTAAAATGGTAAAAAAGTTTATCAATAAAAGTTGGTCTAATTAGTGAGAATTTGATTTACAACCCACAAGATCATGGGATTAAATTTCGTTGCCAATATGAGGACTTTGTTGATGGGTGATCTGTAAGTACCTTTATAAGTGTTCTTTAAACCTAGAGGCATGTTCTGACTCTAGCTCATGCTCAACTCACCTAAACTTTTTGGTCTAAAAAAATTATCACCACTTTCCAATATTACATTATAATAAAAATTCATACATTTTAATTATTTTTAATTTCTTTCTTACATAATCTCTCTTGAAAATATAATTAATTAACAAGATCATTTATACAAAAATTGGAATAATACAATTTTTAATTTCTCAAATTTGTCTTAATTATTAATTTGGTCCTCTAAAAGTTTAGAAAACAAAAGAACAAATCACATTGTAAGGAATTATCTTGATAAAAATTAAACTCATTTGAAGATTAATTTGTTCACATTTAGCTACACATATGTTGCTCACCGCAAGTGCACGGGTCGTATCAAGTAATATAAAATGAGTAGAGTATCGTTCCCTCGAGGATTTGTTTAGAAAACTATAATCAAGCAAAAGACTAAGCAAATTTGATCAAGTTGAGCTACACATAGTTAGGTGAAATGGTTTTGCAAATGAGATTAACTCTAGAAAATAAAAAAAAGAAATTGATTCACAAACTTCAAACACAATTTAGGACCTAGGATTATTTACCCCCCTTGCATTTCATAACATCAAAATTACCTCCTTTCATAAATGCTTTTAATGAAAATAACTGCTAACCTAGGGTTCTAAAAATACTTGGACAAGCTCTCTCAAGTTATGAACAAGTGTTTAGTTAAATTAATTGCATAATCTCTTGTTACAATTAATAAAACTCAATTTTAAAAACCAACCTTAATGTGGCTATGTAAGGCTAGCAAGTATATCTCTATCTTACTAGCAAAACCATCCATTCAACATGCAAATATCAAGTTCTTACACAATTTTACCCAAGTTCTACACTCAACCTAGCCCTCTCAAGCATCAATTAAGTGAACCCAACATCTAAATGGTGGCCAATCATGTAGAAGCATTAAGGAAAGAGTAAAATAAACACATATATATCATTAATCATAAAAAGAGAGGAGAAATATAGTGTTAATCCATACAAGGGTTCCAAATAATCCTAGAACAAAGGATTTAGCTACTCATAATCATCCACAAGCTACAAATATACAAAATAAGTGGATCCATTTCAGATTACAAGAGAGGAAAGGGAAGAGGAATAGAAAAACCGAAGAAAATGAGCTCCAAATGCCTTCAAAGCTTCAATCTCTTGATCCCAACTCTTCCAATGCCCAAACCCTAGCACAACCAAGCTCCAAAAGTGTCTAAAAGTCTGAAGAATGCGTTCTGGGTCGAGCTCTCAGCTTATATGTGTCCTAGCCAACTAATTTCTGATAAATGAAACGCAGCGTTTTTCTAACAGCGGTGAAAGTCGCGAACGAAAGTCACGACTTTGGGACGACTTTGGTAGTTTTGCATTGTTTTTACAGCTAACGAAAATCATTCATTTTGCTCTTGATTTCTTCATCCAAAAGCCTTCCATAAACATCCACAAAGCTCCAGAAATGCTTCTAATCAAAACTTCAATTAAAATAACATGAAATTAGGCTAAAAGTATCAAATTAAAGCCAAGAACACAAGCTGAAAACAAAATGCACATTTTCCTAATTTGGACAATAAAAACATATACAATTGAACTAAAATGGATTAGAATCTAAGAAAAATGTGATGAAATAACATGAACTTCTAGATGTTAACACACCCCCAAACTTAAATTTTTACTCGTCCTCGAGTAAAACAAGTAATAAAACAACTAAATTGATCAATTATTCATCTACTAAGCATGTATGAAAGTATCCTTACTAGTTGCTCTAAATATATATCAAAGAGGATAGCAGTGAAATATAAAGGAATGCCCGATTCACAAATTAAGATCATGCTTTCCAACAATTTAGAAATGTGTGTGTGTGAGACCAGAGAATGATTTTCCTGCAACTATCAAGTCAAAATGTAACAACTCAATATGCATGAAACAAGCTCAATATCAAGACTTCATATGCCTAAACTCTTTTTCTCTCTCCACTAAAAGATCACTTCACATAATTCAAAATCAATGGGACTTTGTAAGCTTGTAGCGTGGCCGAAGATTTTGGGCTAATTGAAATGAAAGGATGAATGGAATTTAAAGAGCTTGAGATAAATGACAATGAGAAGCCAACCATTCCATCCTTACTAGCCAAATACTTTTTCCCAAACTTATCTCAAATACCATTCCTTGTACTCCAAATTTATTTATATTGAAACTCTTTTTTTTTTTTACAATTTTTTCATGTATATTTCTATTTTTTATACTTTTTTTAAGAGCACAATTAGTAGAATTCCAAACTTCATTTCCATTCCTCACACCCAAATTTACAACAACAATACCTCCTTGAATAACTAAACCAATCTTCCCCATTAGCACACAATTTTTTTTATCACTTATCTCAAGAGTCAGGTAGTTCATGATTTTTCAAGTTGTAGAGACAAGGGTCTAATGTAGGTTTCAAAAAGAAAATATATAAGATTTTCAATTCCAGGCTCAGAAAGGGGTTCAAGTGGAAATGATGCAATAGGTCGGCTTGAAAGGCTCAAAGGCAATTAAAAGAATGCCCAAATCATATTTTAATATCATGCGAAGTGATTAAAATGCTTCAAGAGATTCTAAGATAGGTTCTAGAGTTTCTCAATTGAGAAAGAAAATGCACATCAACTTGTCACAAAATTTCCTAATAGAGGCATTCAAATCATTGTCTGATTCAAAAGTGCAAAAGAAAATTTCACAAATTACTAGAAAGCAAGCCTTAACCCTACAATTCAAGCATGCCAAAATATTGCTCACAACTTCCTATAAAACGTACAGTTTAAGCAACGTTCTATCATTGGATCACGCATTCTGTTCAACAAATAATTTCTCAATCTAGCTCAAATTTCAAAAGAGAGGAATAATAAATAGCTAAGTTTCAAAATTGAAGTTCATGTCAAATCAATCAAAATAATACCCTTACCCCCAAACTTAAATTGAATAGTGCCCTCACTGTCAAAAGAGGAAAGTAAGGGCCCTTTCTCATACAACTATACAACCAAACAACAATAGAAAGGTTGCATGAGAGACACAAAAAGCACAACTTGTAACAAAAGAGTATTTCAACAATATCCACAGGTAACAAAACAACTATAGAACTAGAATTAAGACAAGCTAATTAATGTGATCTCTTGGGAACTTAGAGGTAGAGAGGAGGATGAATGACAAATGTGATTCATGCTAAAGAAGAACGAAAGTAGAGAAAGCTCAAGTGGCTAGAATTATGGATAGTGACAAGGGAAAGAACTTGAAAGATTTAGGGGGAAAAGGTTTGTATTGAAGTGATTGAGTGAGGTTAGCATTCATTGAGGGTAAAGTTTGGGCAAGAGAAAAAAAAACAAGAGGAAAAAATTCTTTCTCTTTTTTTAATTTTTAACTTTTTTTGATAATTTTTGCAAAGTCATGACTTTCAGATTAGGCTTAAATTTGAAGTCGCGACTTTCATCTTCTCTGGACGCCTATCAGAACTTTTGACAGCAAAAATTCTGCAGCAATCTGTTTTCAACAATTTGATTTGTTTACCCCTTAAAACCTCTTCCAATCACTAAATTCACTCCAAAATTAATCTCCAACCACCACCTATCAACCAAAAACCATTTTTTTTCAATTAAAATGCAATTAACCCCCCAAAAGAACCATTTTTCATAAGAATCAAACCATAAAAATTTGCATTCACTTCAATAAGCTCAAAATAATTGTCAAGACAATTTCATGATCATAAAAACAACTTAAATAGCTTGACTTCCTTAAAATTTTCCCTTCTCTTGAAATCTTTTAGTCTTTTGCCACATTTCTTGCTTCTCCAAAGGCTCACACTTCCTCATATCTCCATGTTAACCTACAAAAGATACAAGATCACACATAACTTCATTAAAACAACTAAACTACAAAGAAAAAAAAAATTAAAAGATGAGGTTTAAAGCTTGGGTTGCCTCCCAAGTAGCGCTTGGTTTATAGTCCTACAGCTTGACTCTTCTTCACAAATACCTAATCAAAGGTATCAAAGACTAAGATCGCCTTGTCCTCATTTCTCTTCATATGACAAGGCTTCAACAAGAATGGGCATTCATCAAAACAAGCAACACATGTTCCCTTAATCAAATTTGATTTCAAGGTACATGATTTAAGAAGACCATTGATAGGCTCTAACGTAATTTTTTCACAAATATCATTCAAGGCCCCCAAATATTTTGAATACCCAATGAAATTCACTTGACTCTCATCAGTAAGAGTCAAAACTTCTATAGGAGGATCAAGTATGTAAACTCTTGAAATTTCCTCTTTTCTCTTTTCTTCAAAATCCAATGGATAAGGCTCCATAATTGAAGCATCAACCAAACACTTTTTGTTCCTTTCCTCATTAGCTTCCAACTTAAAATCACACTTAAAATCATCACAAGCTATTGGAAACTCTTTCACACACCCCACAGTCATTTGTTCACTTAAGTCCTCATCTTTTATATAAGGATCATTTGAAATATCATTAAAAAAAACTTTTTGATTCAAAGACTCAAAGGTAGAAGCTATTTTACTAGCTTGGAGTGTTAAATTTTGAAGAGCCAATGCATGTTCATTAATTTTCTTTTCTTGCCAAGCTCTCATTTCATTTTGATTATCTAGAATACGTTGAAGCATATCCTCTATTGTTGACTTCTCCTCATGAATGTGGGTGCTTTCATCAACATGAGTATTGTGTGATGTATGAGGATGTGATGCATATGAGGAAAGAGAATGAGTAAAATCCCAAGACAATGCTTGTTCATAATTCCATCTAGGGTCAAGAGTATTATCATGAAAGTTAGTTTAGGCCCTAACATAATCTTCCTCCACATAATTCAAAGGTGAGACATGGGAGCATTGCTCATTATAGTGATCAACCCCATAAAAATTACAACAAGTATAATCATATTAGGATTTACAAGCATTAGTGGCATAACTAGAATTTATATGAGCATCATACTCATATCCTCTACTTACCCCATTAGTCCACCAAGGAGAATCCATACACCAAGAGAACAAAAACATAAATTAATTCTTGGTGCAAGGAAAGCATAAGATGAAAAAATATAAAACACAAAAACACGTAAAAAGAACAATCATAAACAAGAACACAAGAAAACAAGCAATAAAAAGAAACACAAACACACAAGAAATAATGTTTACAATGCTCAAGCGAAATCTACTATCACTAATCTAAGGTTGACCAAAATATTTTCAAAACTAAATCCCTAGCAACGGCGCCAAAAACTTGTTGCTCACCGCAAGTGCACGGGTCGTAGCAAGTAATATAAAATGAGTAGAGTATCGTTCCCTCGAGGATTTGTTTAAAAAATTATAATCAAGCAAAAGACTAAGCAAATTTAATCAAATTGAGCTACACATAGTTAGGTGAAATGGTTTTGCAAATGAAATTAACTCTAGAAAATAAAGAAAAGGAATTGATTCACAAACTTCAAACACAATTTAGGACCTAGGATTATTTATCCCCCTTGCATTTCATAACATCAAAATTATCTCCTCTCATAAATGCTTTTAATGAAAATAAGTGCTAACCTAGGGTTCTAAAAATACTTGGACAAGCTCTCTCAAGTTATGAACAAGTGTTTAGTTAAATTGATTGCACAATCTCTTGTTACAATTAATAAAACTCAATTTTAAAAACCAACCCTAATGTGGCTATGAAAGGCTAGCAAGTATATCTCTATCTTACTAGCAAAACCATCCATTCAACATGCAAATATCAAGTTCTTACACAATTTTACCCAAGTTCTACACTCAACCTAGCTCTCTCAAGCATCAATTAAGTGAACCCAACATCTTAATGGTGGCCAATCATGTAGAAGCATTAAGGAAAGAGTAAAATAAACACATATATATCATTAATCACAAAAAGAGAGGAGAAATATAGTGTTAATCCATACAAGGGTTCCAAATAATCCTAGAACAAAGGATTTAGCTACTCATAATCATCCACAAGCTACAAATATACAAAATAAGTGGACCCATTTCAGATTACAAGAGAGGAAAGGGAAGAGGAATAGAAAAACCGAAGAAAATGAGCTCCAAATGCCTTCAAAGCTTCAATCTCTTGATCCCAACTCTTCCAATGCCCAAACCCTAGTACAACCAAGCTCCAAAAGTGTCTAAAAGTCTGAAGAATGCGTTCTGGGTCGAGCTCTCAGCTTATATGTGTCCTAGCCAACTAATTTCTGATAAATGAAACGCAGCGTTTTTCTAACAGCGGTGAAAGTCGCGAACGAAAGTCACGACTTTGGGACGACTTTGGTAGTTTTGCATTGTTTTTACAGCTAACGAAAATCATTCATTTTGCTCTTGATTTCTTCATCCAAAAGCCTTCCATAAACATCCACAAAGCTCCAGAAATGCTTCTAATCAAAACTTCAATTAAAATAACATGAAATTAGGCTAAAAGTATCAAATTAAAGCTAAGAACACAAGCTGAAAACAAAATGCACATTTTCCTAATTTGGGCAATAAAAACATATACAATTGAACCAAAATGGATTAGAATCTAAGAAAAATGTAATGAAATAACATGAACTTCTAGATGTTAACAACATACATATCAAATTATGAATATGCTTAGACAGAATATAAGTCTTGCATGTCCAACAAGTCCAACAAAGCCAAGAGGCTCACAATGCAAAAGTGGTAAGATAAAACCAAGAGTCTAACAATCAATCAGTGACCTAAAAACATAAAAAGATCACAGGGATGATTGTATGAATGATGACATATCCCTTGATTGCTTTAAATTGATTAGATTAAAATTTAAATATTAGCTTAATATTTTATTTAAGTTTTGTTTCCTATTTCTAGATTATGATTTTGTTTAATAATGTAATCTTATGATTTTAGAATATATAATCGTTAAATTACGTGGATGAAATTTTATTATTATTTTTATAATATTTTCATCCAACTAAGGTTAGAATTAGGGTTTTTGAGTCTTCTTGAGTTGTCTATATGTAGGCATGCATTTCTACATTATAACCAAAGTTTGATTTGAATAATACGATTATTCTTATTTTTTAAAGTTTATAAGTCTTTCTTATGGTGTCTTTGAAAGTTAAGATTTTTATAGATAGGTTAAGATTCTTTGATCTTTATCTTTCCTTTACTACTTCATTTCCTTCCTTGATTCTTCTTCCTCCATATCTTGTTCCTTTACTTTGTATTTCTTGTATTTTCTTTGTGTTTTAGGATTTTATTTCTAACTAGCATGATTTTGCTTTCGCGTGCCCAATCAGTTGGTATCAAAGACTGGTTGCTAGTTTTAGTATAGGAGTCAGGATTCTGGGTCGAGGGCAGTGGTGAAGCTGGAATTCTCAGCACAAAGAAAATTTTTCTATCTCTTCCGAGTCCATTATTTCTCTTTCCTTCTTTCTTTCTCTTTGTTTCTTAATTCAACTTTTACTTGAGAACTTACAAATGTAGCGAGCTAGCTAAAGGCATTTAATGAGTTTACTCATAATGTCTTGAGTCTTCATTCTTCATTGCCTTTTTTTCTAACTAATTCTTGACTATTATTCAAGATGAGGACGATGTGGACATGGTTTTAATCAAATTAGGTTTTTTCTGTAGGATTAATATATAATATTGATATTTAGGTATAATGAAATTATGAGATAATATTCACTAGGTTTTAAGTTAAAAAAATTGAACAGATCTAGGCTAAAAAGTAACATTAAAATGGATTTGAAGTTTAAAATATTAAAATAATGGGGTGCAAAATATAAGAAATAGAGGGTGCAAATTAAAAAATATAACAATTCATATCCCTGTACATGTCATTTTTGCAAGTGAGGGAGGACATATGCAATTGTTCTTTACCTTAGTTTCATCTTTTGTGATTATATCTACATCTTCCATCTACTTCTTCTTATTTTAAGTTTGTAATTTTTCCCCTCATTGCAAAAACCAAAAAATAAAATGCCTAAAAAATTGTGCAAACAAGGCAAGAGAGAGAGAGAGAGAGTGCAATTGTGCTGAAAAAAGCAATAGTGTGTCAAAAAAAAAAGGAAAAAAATTTGAAAATTAAAAAAAAAGGAATCAAGTTGCAAGTTTGCAAGATTAGTGGAAAGGTTTTCTAACTTGAGAGCTTCCATCCCAAGTCACAAAGTTTCCTATTTTATTAAACTTGAGTGGTGAGGCTTTTCTATTCCTCTTACTTTTCCTTTTCTTTTTTTTGTCTCCATTGAGTACATTCCTATCATTTTGATTTCCTATCTTCCTTCTAGTTTCTTATTTTCTTTTGTTTTCTATTTTTAGTAACTTCTCTAATTTGATTGTTGACTTTCATTACAAGGTACTCTTCTCTTAACTTATGAGTAAGCACTTCACTTTCTTATTTCATTTAGTTTTCTATTTTTGTCTTTTGAGCATTTGACTCATTTGATTTTTCTTTCCTTATTTTGTTGCTTTTCGTGCCCTTCTTCATTTTCTTTTAAGCTTAGTTTTATTTGAAAATTTTCTTTTCTTTTAAGGAGATTTCAAAAATAAAAAAATTACTCTTTAAAAATTTGTTCCTATTTTCTAGTATATTTTAATTAGAAAATTTTCATTTGATTGTTTGAGTTCTTTGATTTTTGTTTGTTTCATCATTGGATTTTATTCATAAGTTTAGTCAGTAGTAAAAAGCAAGTGTGAAATTTTATTATTAAAAAAAAGAGTGATTAATTATCCTATTTGAGTGTAAATATATGAGGTGTGCGGTAAGGTTCCCTTTCTTATTCTCTTATTCTATGAATTCTTGTTGGCTTTTGGTATGGACAAATTGATTATCATATCATTCAATAATGATGTTGATGAGTTCCACACTTTATGCTTCATCAAAGAGAAAGTTTATCATGTGATCATGGATGGTTATAAAAGTTGGAATATTGCAAGTACCTCAATGGTTGAGAAATTAGGCTTGCCTACCTTTGACCATCCTCAAGCTTATAAATTGTTTTGTGAGGATGGTGGTGAGTTTATAGTGTCCAAACAAGTCCTAGTTTCTTAAAAATTGGGTATTTATGAAGATAAAATTCTATGTGATGTTACCCCTATACAAGTCTTTCATATCTTATTAGGCCATCCATGAAAATATTCAAGAATTGTCAAGCAGGATTGGCACAAGCATTGTTACTTTGTTGCATTCAATAGGAAAATTATTGTATTTAAACCTCTTAAGCCTATGCAGATTTGTGAGGATTAAGTTAGAATTTTGAAAGCACACAAAGTGAGAGAAATAGATTGAGAAAAAGAAATATTGAAAAAGAACAAAATGGGATTGAAAATATTGAGAATAAAAATGAGAATGTTGAGTTGAGTGTGTAATGAGAAAATAGAGAAAATAATGATTAAAAGAATTGTGAGAAAAGTGAGGTTGAAAGTGATTGTAAGGATCTTTATTTGATTACAAACCATCCTAATCATTTCTCGCCTTGTGTTTCTAGTAAGTTGTAGGTCTTTCGAGAATCCTATCCTAAGGAGCCATCAATTGAATTATTATCCTCAAGAATCATTAGGTACTTACCTTTTTCAAGTGGTGTTGAGAAATATTTTGACGGTGGAGATTTGAGAATAAATCTTTTTAAATAGGGAGGGAATGATGGAGAACGAATCTTGCATGTCCAACAAGCCCAACAAGATTTGAATAATCAAATTATTTTTATTTTTTAAAGTTTATAACTCTTGTGAGTCATTGAATATAGATGTGATCAAGAACTTCATTAACTCTTATGGTGTGGTTAAAATTGCCAGAGTCAAGTATCTTAGAAGATCTCCTTAATTTCTATCTTTCATTTGCTACTTTATTTCCTTCTTTTATTCTTCTTCCTCCATATTTTTATTCATTTCCTTTGTGTTTCTTGTGTTTGCTTTGTGTTTTAGGATTTTATTCCTAACTAATACGATTTTTCTTTTGCATCCCCTATCATACTTTATTAGATTATTTTAAGAGTCGATTTATATTTTAAAACTTAAAGGATTCACATGATAATTTTAAAAAAATATAAAAATTAAATTCAAATTGATAGTTAATACAAATTTAAAAAACTAAAAATATTAAAGTATCTTATACTTTGAATCAATGCTACCAAATAAAAATCAAGACTCTTTAGAGTTACCCAAAAAAAAAAAAAAAAAGCAGCTGAGTGGCATCGGCTTGTGACCGGCGCTAGCAATTAAGGAAAGAGTTTTTTTTTTTTTTTGTAAATGAGGATATTTTGATAAATGCATTTCAAAACATTTTTACAATTGAATTATTGGAGTTTGCGAGATTTCAGAATTACTTTTGCATTCCGGGACATTATTTTATCGTTAGAATTCTTGTATGGTAACTCTGTCATTTTACCTTCAAATTTTAATGAAAAAATATAATAAAATCTCCAAATCATATAAATAATAAATTAATTTTTTAAAATGTCATAATATCATTAAAGTTTTTAAAATTTTTGTGTTAATAAATTTTAAATTAAATTTTTTTATTCTTATAAACAAATTGTAATTTTTTATTTAATTTTTATAATTTTTAAATAAAATTTATTATTTTTTAAATAAAATTGTGATTGAAGATTATTATTTTAAAAACTTATTTTTAATAATAAAAATTATACTTAATAAATTTTAATTTTTTTATTTAACACTTGTTATTTATAAAATAAAAATTATTATTTTTTAAGTAAAAATTATCATTAAATTTTATTATTTTAAAAAGTTTTTTGATAATAAAATTATATTTAATGAGTTTTGACTTACAAAATAAAAATTATTATTTTTTAAATAAAAATTATGATTGAAGTTTATTATTTTTAATAAAAATAAAATAATATTTTTATTTTAAAATTTATTAATCTAGAATTTAAAAATTTCAGTAAAATTATTTTGAGAGACTAACTTATCATTTATATAATTTAAAATAATTATATTTTTATTTTTTAATTTTAATTTAATTTTTTTAAAAAAAATTGAATAGACAAACTGCTACTGTCCATTACCAATTTACCAACCTAAATCTCTCCCCATGTCTCGTGCGCGCGCCGTACCTGAAGTCTAAAACGTTGCCTCCGCCGCTTCGCTGTTATCGTCGCCACGGTCGTCAATTCGGTGTGCGTCCTCTGTGCTCGTTTCCCATCTCTTCTCTTCTTCCTTGGTTTGTGCCTCTCTCTCTCTCTCTCCCCCCCTCTCTCCCTCTATTCTTTTGCTGCCCGAGCTCAGGGGTTTTGTTTGTGAGAAAATTTGCCAAGCACCAGTCGTCGCCATATTGGCTTTTCCTGGGGTGAGTCCCACCAGTTCCTCTCTTCTTTTGGGACAGCAAACATCTTCTTGCTTCTCTCTGTTTTTTCTTTTTTTTCCTTTGGACTCTGATGCCATTCTTCTCGTCTTCTTCCTCCTCAGCTCACTTAGCGTTGCTTGCCTTTCTTTAGACGAGTCTAATCAGCCCCGCTATTACGGGTAAAGGAGTAGTGCAAAATGATTAATCTTTGCTCTGCTGTTATTCTATATATATATATATATATGATGGTCTGATACTGGCAATTTAGATAATTGCTTGGCGAAAGATATGCATATTGAGTTTTATGTCTGTATATTCTTATCATTCTTTTTTAGGGAGCATTGTTGAACATTTTAGGTTGCGTTCAAGTTAAACTGCTCGTTTTATTTTATTTTTATCGTTGTCTAGCGTTTCTGAAAACGTCATTTTTAGTGTCGTTATATGAATTCTGGACAAACTAATGATTATTAGATCGATAGTTGCTATTCTTTTCAGTTAGATTGGTTGTTTCTGGATGAAATAGTGATGAGTTAACTCTTCTAACTTTTTAGAATTTCATTTCATGGAATTTACATTTGTATTTAGATACTGACATCTGTATGAAAAAATTCTGAATTCTTGAAGTAACTTGAGAGTAGGAAATATGTTTGTCTAAAATATTTTATGTCCGTAAGAGAGAAAGCTATTGCAATTATAACATGCTATGTTGTGGCGTTGTCATCTCAACTTTGTTGTACAATGTATTATGGACCCTGCAGGACTCTTAATTGTAAAATCATAAACGAGGATGCAAGTCTGTGGTAGAGTTGCAATGATGGGCTCGGGGCAACAATTTGCATGCACCAAGGTGCTGAATTTTCCTGCTAATAGGTGTGACAGCTATGGATTTACGCCTCAAGTGAAGCTCAATAATGTGAAGGCTTGTAGGGCATCTTATGTTGAAGGAAGTTTGGTCAGTGGAAAGCCATCTACTCTCTCCGTCTCTGTGCCTGAAATAGGAGGTAACAATACTATTTAATTGGAAAGATTTCACGTGGCTCAGTGGTCAGTATTTGCTTTTAAAGAACAAATAAATATCTAAGGCTTACAGATTTTGATGCCATAATTAGTAGTTTATTCCTTGATCCATGTTCAAGGTACTTGGTCTGCCAAATATTTGAGACCAATATGCATTGGTATGCAAATCATTAATTATTTGCCCCTAAGGCTGATGTTCTAGTCCATGGGATCAAATTGTATTTTCAGGTGATCAAAGTAGCTTTCTGGATTATGGCTTGAGTGAAGCTGATCCTGAGGTGTATGCTATTGTTGGCAAGGAAAAGAACCGACAGTATAAAAGCCTTGAGCTTATTGCTTCAGAAAATTTTACATCGAGGGCAGTGATGGAAGCAGTTGGTTCATGCCTCACAAATAAGTACTCAGAAGGTTTGCCTGGCAAAAGGTAAATTTTATTCCTTTATATTTTTTCCTCACTAAGTAAATGAATGTCTCATTAAATGCTTCCTCCCTCTTTCACTAATGTAGTTACATTGATTAGAGTCTTGTTTTGTATGTAAGGTACTATGGTGGAAATGAGCACATTGATGAGCTTGAAATACTATGCCAACAGAGAGCATTAGCTGCATTTCACTTGGATGGGAATAAGTGGTGTGTAAATGTTCAACCGTTATCCGGTTCTCCAGCCAATTTTGAGGTTTACACTGCAATTCTTAAGCCACATGATCGAATAATGGTAAATAACTTTGACTTATGTGACTTCTGTTAATCCAAAATAGTATTCATCACGTAAAACAGTAAACTTTCAGGGTTTGGACTTGCCTCATGGGGGACATTTATCTCATGGATTCATGACTCCTAAAAGGCGTGTATCAGGCACATCAATCTATTTTGAATCTATGCCTTATCGACTTGATGAATCAACAGGTGCTTACATTTTTGTTATTAAATTATGAGTGTTATATTTGATGATCTGCAGGAAGCTTATTAAGTTACTTTAAAATTGTAAATAGGCCTCATTGATTATGATATGCTCGAGAAAACTGCTAACCTCTTCCGACCAAAACTCATCATTGCTGGTGCTAGTGCTTATCCTCGAGACATTGACTATCCACGGATGAGGAAAGTAAGTCCTGTTCACATGTTTTTTCTAGAATATATAATTAGTGATTGAATACCTCTTGTGATATGTGTTTTTTTCTACTGAGTAAAAAACTAATTACATTTATTATGCATGGGAAGATTGCAGATGAAGTTGGTGCTTTTCTTATGATGGATATGGCTCATATCAGTGGACTTGTTGCTGCTGGTGTGCTTGCTGATCCCTTCGAATTCTGTGATATTGTGACAACCACAACCCACAAGGTTTTCCTCAAGACCTGCTGAATGTTGTGCATTAATTTTAGTTCAACAAAGAAGGGAGCAGAATTTGTTTTTTTTTTTAAAAAAAACTATTAAATACTTTATATTTAACTATATACTCTTCTCTATGTTGGTGCTTGCACACCCATGACCCGGCACAATTAAATATTTTTCTCCAGTCTCTTAGAGGTCCAAGAGGTGGTATGATATTCTTCAAGAAAGACTCTGTGCACGGTGTTGATCTAGAGTCTGCCATTAATAATGCTGTTTTTCCAGGCCTACAAGTAAGTTAGATATTGGTTCTGCTTTGGTCTCTCTTTACTATTCCAGTGGAGAATATATTGTCTAGTATCTGTTGTGCCTATGAACTATGAAATCTGATGTGAATATCTCCACCGTTCTTGTTTTAGTACTAAAAATGATCTTTATTTAGGGTGGTCCTCATAACCACACAATTGGAGGACTAGCAGTTTGTTTGAAATATGCCCAAGCCCCAGAATTTAAGGTTTATCAAAACCAGGTATTTCTCTTTCCGCCATTGAAAAAAGTGTGTTCCTAGGCATCTCATGACAGATTCACTCATAACTTCACTGTTGCAGGTCGTCTCTAACTGTAGAGCTCTAGCTAATCGATTGATTGAACATGGCTACAAATTGGTTTCTGGTGGAAGTGATAATCACCTGGTTCTTGTCGATCTGAGGCCATCTGTAAGCATGTTGCTGTTTTATATCAAATTTCAAAATAAAAATATCTGTGTTTTTTATCTCCCTGTTGTTTCAGTACCTTAATATGTTGTTGCTTTAAGGCAGCTTAAATGTTGCTCTAAAAATCCTATTATCTCCTATTAAGCAAGGTAAACGTGAATTCTGTGACATGCTGTTGTGGGCCAAAGTTTACTTATCCTTGCTTTTAAAAAAGTCATTATTGGGTCTATGAATTTACAAACTTTTCGTTGTATGATGTTGTGTCTATATATATATATATATATATCGGGGTTGTGTACTCCTTTCTTGGCATTACACACACACACACACACACATAGTGTTTATGAAGTTAAAATTTACTTCCTGTCATCTATGCCATACATTAACCAGCATCACATCCCCTAGGGCATTGATGGTGCTCGGGTGGAGAAAATTCTTGACATGGCCTCTATAACCCTCAATAAAAACTCAGTGCCTGGTGAGACTCATGCTGTTTGTGTCATATTCTTTGCCCTGTTTTCTGTTTTTCCCTCTTTTTTTTTTAATTATATTTGATGACAGGTGATAAAAGTGCCCTGGTTCCTGGAGGCATTCGGATAGGATCGCCGGCAATGACAACAAGAGGACTAGGAGAGAGAGAGTTTGTTCTAATAGCAGACTTCATTCATGAGGGTATACAAATAGCACTTGAAGCCAAACGACTGGCCCCGGGAACAAAGCTCCAAGACTTCATGCAGTTTCTGTCATCCCCTGAATTTCCTTTGAAAGACCGAATTTCAAACCTTCGTGAAAAAGTTGAAGCACTCACTACTCAGTATCCAATTCCTGGAGTCTAAGTGGTGAAGTATTAAATGATAGATTTGCATTTTGTTCTACTCTTAAGGGGGTATTGAGATGCTTCATTTAGGTAATACAATAAATAAAGTATTTTCTTTGATCTTTCCCCCTTTTATGGTCAAGCTGGGCAAAATGTCTCATTTAGTTCCCAAAATGAGTTTCATTTTGTATACTGTTAAATTTTATGTTGACTGTAATATACTGAATTGCACTTTGGGAGAGGATGTTGGCCAATTTTGATCCATCAAATAATATTAAAGGAATTGTATCAACATGGTATATAGATTTTGTATTGTGGGGTGGAAGTTAGTAGACAAATGTTTGGTCATAGAAAGTTAGTCATTGGTAGTTTGAATCATTGAATGCATGATCAAAAGTTTTATGGTGTAGACAAAAAGGTTATGATTAAATAAAAGCATGAGCAATCTGATGATTGCTAGAGTGTTAGAGAGCAAATGTTCTAATGCTGCCATTAGAGTCCTAGGACCCTTGTTAACTATCAAATTAAGTCAAGTTTTACGTTTGGATAAAACTTGGGCTGAAATAGCCTTGGGGTTCAAAATGAAGGTCATCAGATTAAGGAAACAAAATTTGGTCCCTTAATTTTGATCAACTGAATCTTTATAATTGATTCGATTGATCTTTAAATTTTGATTTGGTACATTTAATTCATATAGTTCTAATAATTTAAAATATTAGTTTTAATATTTAAAAATAAAATAAAATTATGAAGATTAAAATTATTTCTTGAATCTCAAGGACAATGTTTATAATTGCTTTAATAACTGAGTTATGATAAATTAAGTTCAAATATTGAATTATAATCAAGTTAAAAATATAAAAATAAATTGAGTTATAATCTATTCAAAACAATAGGACTAAATGATTAATTTTTTAAAATAAAATAATATAAATTTCTCGCTTGAAATCAATTTATATAAGATCTTGTGCTAATCAATATAGTATTATAATGTTAAATATATAATTTTTAATTGTAATTGAAATTACAGCACCATAATTTTGTTTTCATTTGATTCCCAAAATGATGATTTTGCCCTGCTATAGTCATTTACATTCTCATTTCTAGTTTCATCCAATATTTAATAGAAATGACATTTATTAATTGAATTATTAATAATTACATATATTGAAGCACGGATTAAATTCCAACTTTCACTGACTGGTGTCGTATTCAACTTTATTCCTTTCTTTCATTTCTAACTTCTAAAAAAGGAATTTAATCATAAATACCTGATTCATCTTATAAAAAATAATAATAGAAGATTGATCTCTATCAACAGACTACTAAAGGGCCCGCAAAAACCGTAATTTTCCTACGCATTCATTTACTCATAAAACAGAGGAGAACAAAAGAAGCCGACCTATCTTAACTAGAGCAAGCTTGAGATTATAAAAATTGACCAAAAAAAAAAGTCTCCCAATTAACACAAACATCTGAATCTACTCACCATCCTGGTCATTATTTAGTATTTACCTCAGTTAACTGTATGAAAAAGAAGTTGACGCACTCATCACTTGAGCAGTAAGAGTGAATTAATTGGTCACGTGCATGGTGCGATCCAAAAAGAGCATATCAAAGATATATAAAGGATAAATTTTTATCCTTTAAAATTCCTATTGAAACTGTACGTGTAAGATAGGTGAATGGCAAGGTGATTAGATCAGATTATGGAAATTCATTTTGGTGATGGAAATTAACATCAATGGCCATGAGCATGAAGAAAAACAGTTTGAAAGTGAGATCAACAAAAACAAGCATATGCTCTCTGTGCTGTGGCCAGATATATATACAGTTTGGGGCTGTTTAGAATACCATTGAAATGCCTAACACATTTGTTCAGCAAACTCCTAAAGCCAGTAAGAGAAATCAATTGAAAGAAATGAACCTTGGTGCCGCATGCATGATGGGATTCACTGGAATCTGGAATTTCCTAGATTTGCCTGTTTACGTAGTTATACATAGGAGGCGTATGCCTCTGGAGAAGTAGGAAAAGGGTAAGAGTTCAGTGATAAAATTCAAGACATCAATCCTAGAATGAGGCTCTTCATATGAACTTTGCCCATAGGGTTCTAGATAAAAATTCAATAGTGAAAGCATGATATATTTCTCATTCCAGTGGTCTATTCATATACCATTGACTGTAAAATAGCACATAGCTGTAAGGAGTCAAAGCAAGGAGTAAAAGAACCAGAAAAAGGTGAAAGAGAAATTTAATTTTACCACTCAGAGAAGAGCCACAAGTTTAGGCGCCTGGGAGAATCACCTCAACGTAACACTTGTGGCTCATGTCCCAGGTAGATAATTGCCTTTACTGGCAATGTGTAATTAAATGGGTTCACAATAATTATGCAAAGGAAACACATGGAAGGCAAGTGTATTAGAAAATTCAAGCTAATTCAGACACAGAATTAACAGTCAAAATCTTGTCAAAGTATACAATACTAAAAGAATTGGACCAATGTGAAAACGTGACAATACAATCCCCGCCTTCTCAGTCATCACTCCAGCATGACAACATGAAAGGACAACAAAACTACAATGAATAGGGCGCAAGCTGCAATTCTTCCTTGGGATACATACCATATTCTCACATTTTAGAAACATTTTCTGTGCACAATTGATGGTCCAGATTCATCATACTCTGCCTTTGCAATCCACATCTGCTCTCAATAGACAATGCATCTCATCAGAGATCAAATGGAAACACTTAAAACATCATTAAGAGAAACAGAGAAGGAAAGAATAGCACAAACCTGCTGGAAGGTGCTCAGGGATGCCAAAATTGAACCACCAATCCAGACACTGTACTTTCTCTCAGGTGGTGCAACCACCTTGATCTTCATACTACTTGGGGCTAATGCAGAGATCTCCTTGCTCATTCTATCAGCAATGCCTGGGAACATTGTTGAACCTCCAGAGAGGACAATGTTACCATACAGGTCTTTCCTGATATCAACATCACACTTCATAATGGAGTTGTATGTTGTCTCGTGAATGCCTGCTGCTTCCATTCCAATCAAAGATGGTTGGTACAAAACCTCTGGACATCTGAAACGTTCAGCACCAATGGTGATGACCTGACCATCAGGCAACTCATAGCTCTTCTCCACAGCAGAGCTGGTCTTGGCAGTCTCTAGCTCTTGCTCATAGTCAAGGGCAATGTAAGCTAGCTTTTCCTTCACATCTCTAACAATTTCCCGCTCTGCTGAGGTGGTAAAAGAATACCCACGTTCTGTCAGAATTTTCATCAAGTATTCAGTGAGGTCACGACCAGCCAGGTCAAGACGAAGGATGGCATGAGGGAGAGCATAACCCTCATAGATAGGAACTGTGTGGCTGACACCATCACCAGAGTCCAACACAATACCTGCAGAGGGAAAAAATTAGGTCATCCTCAGAAAGAAAATTGACAAATTTGAAAAAAGCCCATGATATGATAGTGAACCAACAAAGGTAAAACTCTTCATTATTTCATACGGTCCCAACTCAACGCACTAGAGGAACATTATCCTCTTTCAAGTATCAAGCTAAGTGTAATCATGCAGAATAACACAAAAACTTTCAGTCCCATCCCATGTTTAAATATAATGTCATAATATATGCTTTCAAGATACTTTAGGAATTTGTCACAACTCAAAAGTCAATATCTTAAAACTCTCTCAGTCGAGTTCAACAACAAAAAGCTCAAAGCATGTCCTGCAGCTTACCAGTTGTACGACCACTAGCGTACAGTGAAAGAACAGCTTGAATGGCTACATACATAGCAGGGGCGTTAAAAGTCTCAAACATAATTTGAGTCATCTTCTCACGGTTAGCCTTGGGATTGAGTGGAGCCTCAGTTAAAAGAACTGGGTGCTCTTCTGGGGCAACACGAAGCTCATTATAGAATGTATGATGCCAAATCTTTTCCATATCATCCCAGTTGCTAACAATTCCGTGCTCAATGGGGTACTTGAGAGTCAGAATACCCCTCTTAGATTGTGCCTCGTCACCTACATATGCATCCTTTTGGCCCATGCCAACCATCACACCAGTGTGACGAGGACGGCCTACAATGCTGGGAAACACAGCACGTGGGGCATCATCTCCAGCAAATCCAGCCTGAAGAACATTGCAATGGGTTATTTTAGACATGCCAAAGCATAGCGAAAGGCATTTAAAGATAGTAACTCGGTATATTTAAAAAAGGAAATAAGATAAAAGAAGATCTATTTCATACCTTGACCATTCCTGTTCCATTATCACAAACAAGGGGTTGAATGTCTTCAGCATCTGCCATCTTCTGCTATCTGCTAAATACACAACTAGTAAGATGTTTATGATTTCTATAAGCAGAGCCACTCGAACTAGAAGTTGACATTAAAGCCAGAAAGATCTCAAATGATGGTGCAACACCAAGACTCTGATTAAAATATCATAAAATAACCATAAATGTAGCCTTATTTGGTTTTATAAGATACAAATGACCACGAAGGAGCAATGATGACATTTCAATGGGAAAATGTACATACAACTCCACACAGAAACCAGAACCAGAGATTGCAAATCGAACTATTTTGACATTCAGTTGCAAAAAGAATTTATAGCTACCTATAATCATAACAGATTGAAGCCATTAACAAGAAAACAACGAAATACAAAGAAAGTGAGAAACAATGCGACCTATCAACCCCATTAAAAGTTGATAAAAGTCAAGCACCCGCCTCGCAAACACATTTTAGATCGTTCAATTGAAAATAACCTAGACTTACACACAACATCAAATCACCATCCACAACAAACATCAGACCACGAAAGAAGAAATAAACGTCGCACACATAGTCTAAATCATAATGCAGGTAACAACCCGCAAGGCATCAAAACTTAGAACCATAAAAAACAAAGATGCATGCTTGATCAAATGCTGAATAGAAATGCAAGGGACAGATCTAAGAGGCATTGAAGCGGATCGAAATGATAACGTAAGAGAAGCGAAGCAAGAGAAGAAGTAGACCTTGAGGATGGATTGGCGAGGATGGAGAGAGAGGTGTAGAGAGAGAGACGGGAAGAGAGGGAGTGGGAAAATGGGAATATATGAAAGGAGAGAAGAGAGAAGCAACGTTGGCCGTTGGATGAGATTTGAGATTTTGAAAATGGGAGGATGAGGGGAACGGGTCCATGTCCGATGTCCCCTCTCCTTCTCCACACTTTCTCCTCCGGTTTTCCGGTCATCTTCCCTTCACGTGCATTCACATTATTGCCCTTGCTCCTTTTTATTCCTTCGCATTAACGGAGGATAAAATTTTTCACCTTTCAAGTATTAAGTTTTATTTAGATTTAGATTTAGATTAGTAATCAAAATTTAATTTTTATTAATCTAATTTTTTAAAATTTTTTGAATCATCAATTTAATTTTTATTATTTAAATGAAAAATGACCTAGATAATAAAATATTGGTGACAGTTACATAAATGATGAAAAGTGAAAAATACATATGAAAGGAAAGAAAAGCAATAATATTATTATATTAACATAAATTATGTCAACATTTTATTAAAATAAAAAATCATGCTGTTTAAAATTATGAAAAAAATTGCATAATTTTACGATATTTCTTCTAAAAAATTGTAAAAAAATTCAAAATTGCACCATTTCATTAATGTAAAATATTAAATTAAAATGTCATTTATTTTATGCAAACGTTAATAATCAAAAGAAAAAAGCAATCAAAAAGTTGATAGATATCATTTACGAACCCAGGTTAATATGACAACGTCAATGAGAAGTCAATCAATACTTTTTTATTTTGCTAGAGCACAATAACATTGGTGTTATTATTGCGCAGAAGCCAAGCATCATCGACTCGTTATTATAATAATAATAATAATAACAACAACAAGCAACATTCTTATAGACTAAGCCATCCAAAAATTCACCGTAAAGACGTGAACCAACATAGCTAAGTAGGAATTCTTTTTTTTTTTTTTTGAATTACAAGACCAAGGTATAACTGTGTGAAGAGATTAAAATCTAGTCATATATAAAACAGTAAAATTTTTACATGTATGGTGGGACATCAAAAATTATAATATTAAAAGTATCATGCGGAAGTCGGTGGGTTAAGAGATCAGCACATCTATTTGCTTTTTCATGAGCATGGTCAAAGGTGATCATTTACTTTCTCATAATAAGATCTCTAATTTTTCTGACAGTGTTAAGCAAGAAATTTTTAATTGCCATGTCTTTCAGCAAGAAATTTTTAATTGCCATGTCTTTCTGTGAATTTAATAAATAATGTTTTCTTTCTTTGGGCTCCAATATCTCAAGTCTTTAACTTAAGCTAATCTAATTGGCAACTTGCAAATACCTTTTCAAAAACATACCTCTCACCAAAAATCATTAATGCGTTCCCAAAACTCAAATTGAGACCTTTTATTCAGACAGATTAGCCCTTAATCAACTGATCCAAGCACCTGACAGTAATAAAGTTTATCTTGATCTTGTGGAAATAAATAAGTTTTGCATTGCAAGGCACACAAGATCCACCAACCATAACCAAATACAGAATTCCATGAAAGTTGCAGTCAATCAAAACATCAAAGAAGTACTTCGTCATTTGTGTAAAGCCATCATACTTTCTCAAATTTGAATAATACCATTAAAACTAAAGGATAAAAATTAAATATTGTTACATAATTTTATAAAACGCCTTATAATTGAAACCATTTTTTATTTATTTTTGTAAAGCACTTTACAAAAAAGAGCCAGGGAAAAATGGTACAAGTTATGAGTTGATATGCAAGTAGCAGATCTTATTGTTAAATGGATTCAACTACTGTGCCTTTTTTCTCTTCCAATTATTTGAACAATAATAGATTGGAGAGAATTTTATGTTAGTCATGACTACCATACTACTAGCTTAATTGGATTTGTTTCGCATCACCTAATAATCACAATTTGCAAAGAAAAAACATACAAGTTTAAAGACTTGTTTGATTTCAAGTTTTAAAAACATTTTTTTATTTTTAAAAATAATAAAATTAAAAAATTTGTCTGAACAAATGTTTTGAATTTAATTATTTTTAAAACTGTTCTCATTTTATGTTTTTAAAAGCAAAAAAAATAGAAACATCTTAAAGCTATTTTTATTTTATTTTATTTTGCTTCCAAAATACATTACATTTGATTTATTGAAAACTATAATCATCTTAACCAATTACTATCATCAGCTACCACCATTAATCGGCAATGACCATCACTATTAATCAATTTTTAATTATAAAATTAATTTTTAAATTAACATAACCAAAAGTATTCTTTTTATTTTGTTTTGAAAAATAATTTTACAAACTATATTGCAAAACAATTTTTAAAAATAAAAAATGAAAACAAAAACCAAACATACCCTAAATTTGTGCAGTAAATAAATTACTGCATAAGTAAATGAATTGGCCTTAGCCCTTATGCGCTGTCATTTGCTTGTGCTATTTCTCTCCCACAGCACTTCTGCAGAAAATCCATAGTGGAAAACACTGACTAAAGGTACAAGCTGCTATAAGGCCATATGATATGTGGAAGGTAACTAGACACTTTTGTCATGTGTCATTCTCCAATGGTATGAATTAAAGTATTAAATTAAGTGATGTGTTGGGCCTCCTAATATGTAGGGCCATGTATAAGGCCCAAGGGAAATACTCAGGAATGAGGGAGATAGGGACAGAGTAGGAAAAACATAGTGCATAACAAAACTTGACACTATCAGTGTAGTGGAGGGGTAAAACAGGGGGTAGGGAGTGACAGAAAGGGTAGTTAGTAGTATCACCTTGGGGTAGAGGGCCTGGTCTCTCAAAAACCTGATTGTTTGAGGGACTCTTTCTTGTTCTCTGTTCTTATTTAACGTTTGGAGTATGAACTAGAGTGAGTAAGGTTGATTAATGAGTATATTCTCTACATTTTCCTTTCATAATAGAGGATACCAGTGAATTATTCATCATTTTCCTACCATTAATTTCTTTAAATGGTAGTTATTGGTGCTTGTCCTATCATTTTGGTATCAGAGCCAGCTATTATAGGGTATGGTTGGTATTAGAATGGAGGGAAGAGTTGAGCATTTGGAATAGGTTGTGTAAGAAATGCAAAAGAAACAAGGGGAGACTATAGAGAAACTTACCAGTGTTGAAGCTTCACCGACGCTCATCTTGCGATAGTTGGAGGAGTTGAAGAAGACGATAGAAGCTATCAACCCACCACCTCCTCCACCACCTTCGCCACCACCGGCTCCATCGAAGGATGAGCCAAGGAATGAAACCAGGGATATAGGGTTTAATATTGATGACCATAAAGGAACTAGGCACAATGAAGGCCTTAAACACCGCTGACTCGAACTTCCTTTATTTGACAGTGAGCACCCACTGGGATGGATTTTTAGGGCAGAGTGATACTTCACAGTGAATGGAGTTGGAGAAAGGGAAAAGTTGGATGCTGTTGTGGTTATTTTAGAAGGAAAAGCCTTAGTGTGGTTCTAATGGCTTGACACACGCACTCCTGTGCATTCATGGCAAGAGTTCAAAAGAGAAGTGACAGACAAGTTTCATTGTAAGCAATTGGGGGGAGAACATGAGCGTCTTTTGGCGCTTAAGCAGGAAGTGACACTAGCTGAATTTAGAGAGAAGTTTGAAATGCTATTAGTCCTTTTATCCATAGTACCTGATGAAATGATAATGGGGGCCTTTTTGAATGGATTAAATGAAGAAATTAGAATTGATATACGACTTATGCATCCCAAGAGCCTAAAGGAACTTATGGACTATGTAGGATAGGTGGAGGATAGAAATAAAATTAAGGAAAAGGTAATGGAGGAGAAGAGAAGCAAGGCAACGAAAACGTTTAGTGGTAGCCAATGGAGTGACCTGAAACTCATAACTCCTAAGTTCAGTATTGTGAAGGCGCCCAACAATCTGAGCGTGCCATCAACGACAAAGATGTGGGAGTGAAGGCGAGCAAGGAAATGAAGTTGATGCAAGTGAAGCAGGTGAGCCCTATCATGTCGTCAATTAGCAGCAGTAGGAGTGTGATGCCACGCAAGCGTCTCTTAAAGGTCGAAATAAATAGGAGGCATGAATTAGGCCTATGCTTTAAGTGTGAGGAGAAGTTTGGCCCAAACCACAATTGCAAAAATAGACAGCATAGGCTCTTGGTTATAGAGGACGAGGAAATCTGCCCAGAAGAAGAGGGAGCAGCAACCAAAATGAGAGCCCAATGAAGAAGAGGAGCTTGTGTTTATGGAATTATCATGGCTACTAGAGTGGGTCTTACGAGTAAACGAACATTAAAATTAAAAGGGAAGACACGCGGAAGAAGTGTCTTTGTGTTAATCGACTGTGGTGCCATACATAACTTCATGGTTGCAGCGCTGGTTGAAGAGCTCAAGATTCCAACCCAGACCATTAAGCAGTATGCTGTCACTGTCAGAGATGGGCAAAAAGTGTTTTCGAACCTCAAGTGTCCAACAGTAGAATTAGAGATATAAGGAATGAAGATTGAACAATACTTCTATTCGTTTAATTTAGGTAACGTAGACCTTGTGCTGAGGTTTAAGTGGCTTGAGTCTTTAGGGGAAACATGTATGAATTGGCGGTAGCTCCATATGAAAACAAAAGTAGGAAAGCAGTAAGTATGCCTCAGGGAAGATCCTTTTCTATCGCAAGCCCAAGTCTCACTTTAGATAATTAAAAAAAATATTTGTGAGATTATAATGGGGTACTTAATTGAGTTACAACCTTGTAGCAACAAGATGAGGAAGTTCAATCGATTGTACAGGGTGATAAAGCTAAGATACTTGAGGAATTCCTTGCTGTGTGTGAACCTAATAAGGGATCATTGCCAAGACGCACTCATGATTATTCTATAACCATTAAAGAAGGTTCACAACTTGCAAACACATAACCATATATGTATGGACATGCCTAAAAGGCTGAAATTGAGAAGCTAGTTAAAGAGATGCTGATGGCAGGGATAATACAACCCAACACAAGTCCTTATGCAAGCCTGGTGTTGCTGGTAAAGAAAAAAGACGGCAGCTGGAGGTTCTGTATTGATTATAAAGCTCTAAATCGTATCACTATACTTGACAAATATTTAATTCCAGCTATTAATGAGTTACTGATGAGTTAGGAGGAGTAACAATTTTCACCAAGCTGGATCTCAAGGCAAGCTACCATTAGATTCACATTAAAGAGGGAGTTGAACCCAAAACGACCTTTCGCACTTATGACGACTACTATGAATTCAAGGTTATGCCATTTGGTTTGATGAATGCACCTTCTACTTTTTAATCTCTTATAAATGACATTTTTAGAGATTATCTATGAAAGTTTACACTTGTATTCTTTGATGATATACTGGTGTAAAGTAAAGACAGGAAATCTCATCAGGAACATCTAAGGAAGACTCTGCAGCTATTGAAACAACATCAACTAGTGGTGAATCTAAAGAAATGTTTGTTTGGGCAGAACCATATTGAGTATTTGGGGTATATCATTTCTACTAAAGGAGTGAAGTTGACCCCTTAAAAATCACGGCAATGCTACAATCGCCAGAGCCAAAGAATTTAAGGACGTTGAGGGGGTTTCTTGGTCTCGTAGGATACTATTGCAAGTTTGTAAAGGGATATAGCAAAATAGCAGCCCCACTAACTCACATACTCAAAAAGGACTCCTTTAAATGGGATGAAAAGGCCTAAAAATCCTTTGAAGATCTCAAAGAGTCCATGACAACTTTGCCTATTTTGACAATGCTTGATTTCAACTAGCCTTTTGAAGTAGAAGTAGATGCTTTGGGGAAAGGAGTAAGGGCTGTTCTGATGTAAAGAGGACGACCTATAGCTTATTTCAGTTAGAAGTTATTTGAAAAATGCCAACAAAATTACGTTTATGAGCGAGAATTAACAGCGATCGTATTAGCAATCAAAAAGTGGCAACATTACTTGTCCAGCCAGACTTTCATTATAAAAACAGACCAAAAAGCCCTCAAATATCTCCTTGAACAGCGAGTCCTAGCACCTGATCAGAAGAAGGTGACAAAACTTATGGGATATAAATTCTAAATCCAATATAGCCTGGTAGAGAAAACAGTGTGGCTGATGCACTATTTAGACGCGATATGGAAATGGAATTAAGCGTTGTGTCTATGTGGCAGTATGAAGGGGTCAATGAGCTGGTTGCTAAAATTTCAAAAGATACACGTCTTTGAGAGATTATG
This sequence comes from Prosopis cineraria, assembly GCF_029017545.1. Taxonomy (NCBI): domain Eukaryota; kingdom Viridiplantae; phylum Streptophyta; class Magnoliopsida; order Fabales; family Fabaceae; genus Prosopis; species Prosopis cineraria. Next base: position 6,909,959 of record NW_026555332.1, read on the forward strand.
TAGCAATTAATAGAAGGGAAGGAAGCACCAAAAGGGTATACTATGAGGCAAGGAGTGATTTATTTTGAAGGAAGGCTAGTGTTACCCAAAAATTCCCAGAAAATTCCAGCATTGATTACGGAGTTCCATGATTCACCTATGGGAGGCCACTCGAGCCATTTGAGGACTTACAAGAGCCTTGCTACAATGGTATTTTGGGAAGGTATGAGGAAAGATATTCAAGAGTATATGGTGAGATGTGAAGTTTGCCAATGCAACAAGTATGAGGCTTTAAATCCCTTTGGGCTTTTGCAACCTTTGCTTATTCCTCAAGCATCATGGGAAGATATTAGTATGGATTTCATAGGGGAGATACCAAAAAGTGGCCGCTTTGACACAATTTTGGTAGTAGTAGACTGTTTGACCAAGTACGGGCATTTCCTTCCTTTATCGCACCCACATAGTGTTAGAGAAGTGGCTGAATTAATGGTACAGGAGGTTATCAAATCGCATAGGTTTTCGAATTCTATTCTATCCAATAGAGATCGTGTCTTTATAAGTCAATTTTGGAATGAGCTCTTTAGCTTGGTAGGAACCACTCTCAAGTTTAGCTCTTCCATCATCCTGAGATTGACGGGCAAACCGAGGTGGTCAATGGAACTTTAGAGACCCACTTGAGGTGTTTTGCTAGAAATACTCCAAAAAGGTGGGCTAAATCGTTATCTTGGGCTAAATATTGGAATAATACCATTTATCACAATGCTGTCGAGATGACAACTTTCAAGGCACTATATAGGAGAGATCCATCAACACTTTTGAAATGGAAAAATTAGCCTTCACGAGTCCAGGCAGTGGATGAGTTAATATAGGAAAGAAACTTGATTTTGGATGAACTCAAAGGGCAACTAGAGAAGGCTCAAGTAAGGATGAAAAATCAAGCAAACAAACAACAAAGGGAAATCTAATTTGAGCAAGGGGATCTTGTCTACCTCAAACTAAAATCGTATAGGTACAAATCTCTAGCCAAAAAACCTAATGAGAAGTTGTCACCCAGATTTTTTGGCTCTTATAAAATCCTGGAGAGGGTTGGTAAAGTGACATACAAGCTGGAGTTACCTCTAACAGCTCGAATGCATAATGTATTCCATATATCTCAAGCTAAAAAGTGCTCTAAAAATTTCAGTCACTGCCCAACCCCTCCCTAAGGGCCTCAAAGAGGAGCCGGAGCTGCAAATTCAGCCAGAAGAACTTAAGAGTGTGAGGAGGACAAACAATGGAAAGTCGCAGATTTTAACTAAATGGAAAGACTTACCTGACCATGAGAATGCCTGGGAAGATGCAGAAGTGCTAATGGAGCAATTTCCCCACTCACCTTGAGGACAAGGTGTTGCTTGCAAAGGAGGGAAATGTTGGGCCTCCCAATATGTGAGGCCATGTATACAAGCAAAGGCCCAAGGGAAATACCTAGGAACAGGGGAGACAGGGATAGAGTGGGAAAAATATAGTGCATAACAAAGCCTGACACTGTTAGTGTAGTGGAGGGGTAAAAAAGTAGGTAGGGAGTGACAGAGAGGGTAGGCAGTAGTATCACCTTGGGGGAGAGGGCCTGGTCTCTCAAAAACCAAGTTGTTTGAGGGTCTCTTTCTTGTTCTTTGTTCTTATTTGACGTTTGGAATAGGAACTAGAGTGAGTAAAGTTGATTAGTGAGTGTATTCTCTACATTTTCCCTTCGTAATAGAGGATACCAGTGAAATATTCATCATTTTCTTGCCATTAATTTCTTTAAATAGCTGTTATTGGTGCTTGTCCTATCATGATGTAATGGGGAGGTTAGAGTAGGAGATTGCCCAAGCAAGATCAGATCCATCAACCTGGGGTTTTTTTTTTGGGGGGGGGGGGGGAGTCTCTCATACAACATTTGGTAAGTAGAAAAGTGCTATTCAAAAAGAAAATGGAAAATGCACCAATCACAATTTCTTTCTAAAAAACGTTTTAGTGTACCAAACATTGCCTTACAATACATTGTGATGATTCTTCAGGAAAATCCCACAAAGTGTATCTGAACAGTGGAGACTAGAGATGATAAATTGGTCCGGTGACTATGCCAGAACTAATGTTGGACCCATCAACTAGACTCCACATTATTATAAGGAAAGACTGCTAAACAAGTCAACTCTAGTAATTCTTTCCAAGCATTAGAAGAATTAGATGCTTGAACAATTTTCAAGATTAAACCAGTGTCACGACAGTATTTCTCTCAAACTACAAGACCCACAGATCTCTTTAGTTAGTTAAAGATAATGTCGGATTCAAACGGGGAAAGATGTTGCAATAAACAAATAAATCAAGCTGTCAACTAAGAGAAAAAATTACAATTGGTGACAAAGTTATATATGTCTCTCTTGTCCTTCCAATCACTTTTTTAAGTTATTGGATGTTTCTACAATGCCCAATTATGCTCTCACAAGCTATTATTTTCGGATACTTATAAAACAGTCCCTTCTGAAAAATTCCAAAATTAAAAAAGAAAATTCCCGCCAAAAAAATGGAAAGATCAGCCCTCAAGTTTATATCGTGCTCACTTACTTGCATATGTTGTCAGTATCCTTTCACACTGTAAGATCAGTTCATCTTCCGGATGTTGAAATTTTCAAAAAAAAAGACATACTCATTCTTTCTCATCAACTCCCTGTTTGGCCCCATCAGCTCCATCAACTGGAGGCAATGTCTACAGAGAAAAAAGATCAAGAGCTAAAATCATAGCTGGGAAAATGAAAGATGAACAAACTCAAAGTCAAAAATCCAGGGTGGAGCGGGGAGGGAAGGAGATAACATGAAAGATTTGGGTTATTTTGTCAACCAAAACAAAGGTGTCAACAAAAGGCTACATTTTTTTTCACCCCTTAAATTTATGTTCATCTCACTTCCTTCCTAATTTTTTCATGTCAATTTCGTGTCCTAACATCTCATCAAATAAACCTAAATGGTGCCGTCTTATATCTTGAAACCCAACCCCAGCCTTCTTCCTCCACAAAGCTTATGAGATATTATGCTAGAAATCCACGTAGGCAATGTAGTATTGATTTTTGCATAATCTAAAAGCTACATGTAATATCAATTTTTATAACCATGCAGGATGAAACAAAAGACCAAAAGAAAACATTTGGATGGTGTTGAAAGTTGAAATTAACATCATACTTAGAGGACCAAAAATATATAAATTTGCTTTCAGGCAATTATAGGAAAACATTACAAGCTGAATTTATCTTAGTGTAAATTATGCTATGTCATCATGTCAACATTGTAAAGGACAAGTGACCGTATCTCAAAGTAAAAATGAACAGGACAGTGTCAAACCATATATCCAATTTTGAATACCCAGCTGCAACAACCGGTATATGCAATTTGGATCAACTGCTTACCTTTGAGACTAATACCTAATTACAAAATTTGACCTTGAACTGTGAAAGGTAACAAAATATCTCTTAAAATTCAGACTGAAATAAAATGAAACTGTTAAATCCCAATTAAACTAAATTACCAGAGCATACGTAACAATATCTTCATGTAGCCTCTTGTATCAACCTTTTAAGTCAAACCAGATGCAAGTTCATAAGGATTGTTTACAAGGAAGGAGCTTCTCACAGTCAACTTTCACTAGAATGTTTTCCTTTCTCAGTCTAAAATTCATAGATATGCTCTGTTAACATTGAAATTCACACAGAATTTGCATTCAAACCTTAGATCAAGGAGGTCAATGTTATCTTCCCTTAATTTTTTTTCAAAACGGATGTTTCGAATGGTCTAGATTTCAGTTAGGCACCCCCTCAAAAAATATGCATAAAACATCATCATGAGCTTTCAAAATTCCAGTTTAGACAAAGCAAGCACAACAAAATCCTCTAGCTTACTAAATTCATAATTTGGAGTCAAAAAGCTAAAGACAGTTGGAAAGAAAAAGGCAGGATGAAATCTTACAAGATTAGGCTTATAGATATTATGGACAACAGAGGCACCAGCAAGAAGAGAGAAGACGACAACAACAGACGACCAAGCCAGGGATGGAGTCCCGATTGGCTTCCTTCCACCTCCAAATTTTTTATTCATTCCCAAAACTGTGAATGGTGGCCTTCTCGTACTGTCTAAAAGCAATGTTCAAATTGCTTCTTCTGTACATGGAAAACCACAAGTTTCTTTTCTCAATCTCAATTCTCAGATGACACTAACAACATAAATGGAGAACCCCGCCCCATTCAAGTTCGTACTAATTTGTAAAAGGGAAGATCAGACAGACTTTCTCCAAAAGCCATCCCATTATAAATGCTCTATTATCACAGTTCAAATTTATGCCTAAAACAAGATGATAAAATCATTGTACTTTTTTTTGAATTCATAAACTAGTATCAAGTAGCAAAAATTAATAGTCGCGTAGCAGTAGTCTAAGTAAAGCAACCATCACCTGGAAGAAATTGGAGATTGGCGAGAAGTTGTTCGGCTCAATCTCTATGAGGTTGTGTGGAAGGGTCTTCAACGTCAGCTAGCCGGTGGCCAGTGGCGTCGTTGCAGCACAGCAAGAGCAACGCAACGACTGCAGTGTGAAGGTTTGGAAGACTGGGGGTGGTACCTGGGATGAAAGATAAAAAAAAAAAAAATCGTTTCTTTTTTGGTTTTTTTAAAGAGGGGCAATTTATTCAACAAGTACACAACAAAAAGCGCAATTGATGGACAAAATTGGGCCCAACATGAAACAGAAACTGTAAAACACAAAGAAAAGAACATTAAAAAAAACAAAACAGACCCTTGGATTATTGGACATAAAAAAAATGTGAAGCATAGGGAGTTATTAAATATTAACATTTAATCACTTTTTTTTTCCCTACCAACAAACAAGAAAACTTTTTAATAGTTATCTCTTATGTCGTAATCTTATTATTTGCAGGCAGCTCGCAATGATGTTCTTCTTGCTGTTCCAGCCCTTCTGTATGCTATAAACAACTACCTGAATTTTATTATGTAGGTACTTTTTGTTGTAATTATTGTGTAAGTGTGTCAGAAGGAAAAGTCCCATATTGACCACATGAAAAAAGCTCCTAATGTATATATATATATGCTAAGGAATGAAAATGAGTTTGGAGGAAAAGTAGGATTGTGTGCCCTTACACACGAGTTGAAGGGACACTAGGTCTTTTACCAGATTTGTTTTGCAAAATTATAAAATTAATTTAGTCTCCCTATCTTTCTGTTAAAATCATAATTTTTGTGTTTAAATTGTTAGCATTTAAATAGGTTAATGGCTTTAAACAATATTTAATTGCCATAACCTTCTCAACTTTCAAAAAACGTCCAAATAAATTGACTTTATGTGCTATTATGCTCTTTAAAACTAATGTCTAATTACTTTGCCAAAGTCTTCCATGTGCTTTCCCTATATATAGTCTGGGAATGCAATGTGTCCAGTACTAAACTCTTCAATTCTCAAGCTTATTCTCTGTATTGTGTTGCTAAGTATATCTTGTTCTATGGCCTTGCTTATTTTGTAGGAAGTGTTTGTTTAATCTTGAGGAGCTATCGCGCAATCAACCTTATGTGGCGGAATAGCTCTTAAAGACAGTGTCCTTGGCATGACTCAGACTTCATATCTACTCGGTGATTTCAACACTTTTAGTCCTTGGTATGCTACTATGACTTTTTTATGCATCAACACATTCATTTCCTGTCATTATGAACACTTGAATGTCTCATAAAGCTACCCAATTCCTAAGCGTATTAGACCAAGAATTGTTACAAAAAGCCGCGGGCAGGGCATTGGAAAATTGGGCCCAAGTCTTCCATGGCCTTGCTTTCCCTAATGTCTTCCATGTGCTTTCCCTATATATAGTCTGGGAATGCAATGTGTCCAGTACTAAACTCTTCAATTCTCAAGCTTATTCTCTGTATTGTGTTGCTAAGTATATCTTGTTCTATGGCCTTGCTTATTTTGTAGGAAGTGTTTGTTTAATCTTGAGGAGCTGTCGCGCAATCAACCTTGTGTGGCGGAATAGCTCTTAAAGACAGTATCCTTGGCATGACTCAGACTTCATATCTACTCGGTGATTTCAACACTTTTAGTCCTTGGTATGCTACTATGACTTTTTTATGCATCAACACATTCATTTCCTGTCATTATGAACACTTGAATGTCTCATAAAGCTACCCAATTCCTAAGTGTATTAGACCAAGAATTGTTACAAAAAGCCGCGGGCAGGGCATTGGAAAATAGGTGACAAATTAAACCTTACCCCATGCTAAATCCAAGGTTGTGGAGATCCCTAGAAAGAATGGCATTATCATTATGTTCTCACTGAATATGTTAATCTTGACATTCTTTTTGTGTTGATGACCTCTAAACCAGAAGAAATTGTGTGGAAATTACTGCCAAACAAAAGAACCTTAGCTTGTTGATGGAATTGTAATCTGACTGATGATGTCTTGAATACCTGCCGTGTGCAAATGGTTGGAGGTCTTTCTAATGTGACGTGGTTTCTTGTCTGTTCCTGTGTTATTTGACATTTTGGGTATCCTACGATCACATTTAAAAAAAAAAAAGGAAAAGAACAGAAAAGAAAAGCCAAGTGTTGAGCCATGTTGCCATATTATCTTGCTATAGTCACGTTTTATGCATTAAAGACAACTCTTGTATGTTGAGTTTCATATTTCTTAGTGTCTGACCGGTTGATCACATTTCATGCAGCTTTATTTAAATCCTGCTTCTGTGAACATGCTAAGGAATTTGAAGGTAATTTGTCATTTGTTGTGCTTTTGGGCAGTACATTTGTATCCATAGTAATGGTTTGCTGAGTTTGCTCGTTGTGCTTCTTTAGTGAGGGGGTGCTGATGCTTCTCATTGCAGCGCTTAAATTATTGTATGCAGTGTAAATATGTTGACTAGATGTTGACATTGTAAATAATATAATTTTGCAGGCATTAATAGGTTCTTAATTAGTCACAATGAGGCTTTAAGGCTTTGTCTTGTATCTCAACGTCTTAATAGAGGATTTCATGTAGGCAGACTCAATGACTATATTTCACTTAAAGGGTTACAAGGAGAGAAGAAGAGAGGAAACCCTTTAAGTGAAATATAGTCATTGAGTCTGCCTACATGAAATCCTCTTTTGCCTACATGAAATCCTCTTTTCATAGTTTAAGATACAAGGTGTTAAAGCTTTATTATGAGTTACGACTAATTAAGGACTGCCCAATTACAGCCTGCACTTTCACTACCTATTCAGCATATTTACACTGTACAGTAATTCCAATTGTTAATTATTTGTTCAAAAGGAATTTGTTACACCCCTATTCGATTATATCCTCTTGTTTTCCCCCTTCTTTATTCTTTCTTCCTTTTCTTGGCGTGGCCCAATATCAGCATCAAAATTTTGGGGATTCTAGGATAAAACGAATGGCTGCACAAGCTTGAGTTTATAGAGTGGTATTTTCTAACTATTGCATTTAGCAGTCCCTCTTGTTTTGCTCTTCCCTATGAGGATATAAAATGCTTTAATGTGTTGAGCAACTGTGTGCCGGATGGATTTTAGGAGGATGCTTTTGGCATGTACTGTTATAGAAGCAGAACTGATCCCTTTCTGTAATCTCATTTATGTGGACTGTGGTATATTTACATGAACAACTAATGCATGCCCTTTGTGAGACCAGCCACTAGTTGTCTCTCTGTGACAATTATTCTTCAAAAACAGTGGAAAAATAATTTTCTTGATGACTCTCTTTAGTTGATCTAATTTCTCATGTTTGACTTTGCATGTACAGGTTTTAGTGATAGCAATTTTGTTAAAGATGATTATGAGACGTCGCTTTTCCGTTTTTCAGGTTTGTGTTTGAGCCCATTGTCATGCAAATATGAATGAGGCACACTGTGTCTGTGTAGCCATTATTTAGATCTTTACTGTTGAATTCGCAAGTTTTAACTTTCAATCCTTGCTTTTGTCCCAGTTGAGCTTAATCCTTGAGTGCCACGCTTACCTGCAAAACTGATTTGTCATTTTACTACAGTGGGAGGCTCTTCCTCTGTTGCTTACTGGTATAAGTGTTATTGTGTTTATCAGCTGAAATCTTTACCTGAAGGAACCAGAGCTTTGGGTCTTCCCATCACCATGGGTTTGTATATGTATATTTGTAAGTATGTCGGTTCTTTATTCTATGGCTGTTGTATATCTTGTTTTGAGCGAGAGATTTTTCAAGGTGAACAATGTCAGTTTGCAGATTTAGATAATTCAGATTCCCTTCATTTTTTGTTGTTGGTTTTTGAATCAAGGAATTGTTTTGCAGGTAATTGTTCTGTCATTGGCCTGTTTATAATTGAGAGTATGCTCTGTAGGGCCAATAGGATACTAGCATTTACCTCCAGGTGGTGTTTCTAGCGTTCTCATGATTTTATCGTGTGCTGATTTAGACTGGACAGTGCTCTGAGAGAGTTGAAAACTGTGTCACTGCATGAGTGTAAACTTTTATCCAATTCTCTGGCTAGATGGTCCACACAATAATCAGTACCAGTTTTTATGCCTTTTCGTGTTCAACAGTTTAACAATTTTCTTGTTTTCTTTGTTTGAATCCTTTCAATGTTATTGAATGTCTTGATTAGACTATAATTGTCAATAACAAAATATAACCTAAACCACTGGGGTTTGACTTGAGTGGTTAGGTTGGCTGTGTTATTGTGTGTGTGTCAAAAGAAGAAGTCTCATATTGCCCACATGAGGAGAGCTCCTGATGTATATATGTTAAGGAATGAAAATGGGTTAGTGAATGGGTTTAGAGGAGCAGTGGGCTTACAAGTCAAAAAGGTACTAGGTTCTTTTATCAACTTTATTTTTTACAAAGGTTATTAAATTAATTTTTGTAAATGCTTTTTCCCAAAACTTTGCTTTACACGTTTCAAGTCTAAATTCATTATCCTTGGATTTCTTAATGTGCTTTAACTAGACATTATTTCCAATTAAAGCTTGAAATCGGTTTTGCAATTTTCTTCAAGTGGCAAACGTTCAAAATGCTGGAATCAATTATCTTCGTTATAACAATGTGTCATTATGTTTATGAAACTCTCAATTAAATCATGCTTTAAGGCTTCATATAGATTGTGCCTATATATAGCCTAGGGAATGTAGTGTATTTAGAGCTTGGCTCTAGAGTTCTAAAGCTTCTCCTCTATGTGTTGTGCTGACTGAGTATTATGCTAGTTTCTATTGTTTTGTGTCCTTACTTTTAGTAGGAAGAGTCTGTTTAATCCTGGGGAACTGCCGTGCAATTAACCCAATATGGCGGAATAGCTCTTAAGGACAATATCCTTGAGCATGACTCAGACTGTATTTTTACCTAGTAGTGCCAACAAGCTGATGGTTTTGGGTTAAGCCATTTGTCAAACCTAAGCCAAACTGAGAAAGAAACTAGCAAGATGCTGAACTTCCTAACTGAAAAATCAAAAATTTAGCACTTGAATCCGACCATTACACTCTCCATATGTTAATTTTGAGTTTCTTGATTTGCAGAACTTATTCTTACATGGGATTCATTCAATTTTTAACTTAATTAACTATCCATAACACATGTACTCGTACCAAATGATGATGATTGATGATGATTGTTAAATTGTTGAATTCAGTAACTATTTTCAAACCTTTCATCCCAAAAATCTCAACTGCAAGCCTATCCTGCATTTCAATTCTGCCAAACTTGTGTTAGCTGGAGAGATTGTGCATAATAAACACATTTGAGAAAAGTAGGCCTCAAGCTCATATTGGCATCATCTTCAATAATAAATGACTGTTAACCAGGTCAGAGTTTGAGACTATCTTGTGGGCTTGTGCCCAACTTGGTCTTGGACCATGTAGATTGGCGTAGACGGATACTTAATTAAACGCGCATGCAAGCTTGAACCTAAATCTAGATTTAGTTGTTCTGGTTGATTCTTGAATCCAAACGCGAGATTGAAATCATTCTACTTGATTCATTCGTTGACGAGAGAACAAAAGTAAATATGGAGCTAGCTAGATCTAAATTCAAGAATGCTCAATTCTCATTCTTTAACACTATCGGTCCTGCTATGCGTCATTTGCTTCATCAGCAATGAAAAAAGCGTTTGAATTAATACAATAGCTTGGGAGTGTTGCTGGAGATAATTAAGCCTGTGTTTTTTATAATAGAGGGTGGGTTGAAAGATACAAGCACAACCAATTTTAAAGAGAGAAGCCTCCTTTGCCTCTCTTTTTGAGGCAGAGGCTTAATCTAAACCATCTAAATTCAATTTAGACTGTTCAAATTTAATTTTTTTATTTACATTTTTAAAATAAAAAATATATATAAATTATAAAAAAATTTAATAAATATACTTATAAATTTGATAATTCAGATTTAATATAAATTATCTAAATTTAATATTAAATTTTTTTAATAAATTTACTGTTTTGTTCAAAATATATTTGTACTATCTAAAATATATCTAAAAAGTTAATTTAAATTTTTTATATTAAATTTGAACCATCTGTATTAAATCTGGACTGTTACATTGATAAATATGTATATTAAAAATTTTATAATTTTTATATATTTTTTATTTTAAAAATAAAAATAAAAATGTTAAATCTGGACCGTCCAAGTAAATCTGAACAGTCCAAATTTACTTCTCTCTCAAAAGAAAAGTAGAGGAGGCTTCTCTCAAAGAAGAGAAGCAAGTTCATTTTAACTACAAGAGCTCCACTTCTCTACTCTAGTCTCCTTCTTTGATAAGACCTAAATCATTTAGATTTAAATTTTTTAATTTTATATTTTAAACACAGTTTTTTGTGTGGGCCCAAAAAATTTTCTCAAATTAAAATATTAAAAATTTTATAGAAAAATAAATTATAAAGTTTAAATTATTATTTATTTTAATTTCACATTCAATTATTTATAAAGTGGAGAATGATAAATAAATTTCACCAAAATAACTAAATGATAAAAGAGAATCACAAAATGAAATATAATTACATAGTTTTTAGGAGATTATTTGAACATAAATGTTTTTGCAAAATTACGTTTATTGACCTTTGGAAATAATAGAAACAAAATTAATTATCATAAAGCTACCCAATCCCTATGTGTATTAGACAAACAATTGTTACAAAAAGCCATGAACTAATTTTTAGATCAGGTCATCTTCCAAATGTTGAATTTTTCAAAAGCAAGACAATCATTCTTTCTCATCAACTCTCTGTTTGGCCCCAACAGCTCCATCAACTGGTGGCAATGTCTACAGAGAAAATAAAGATAAAAATCAAGAGCTTACTAAATCATATCTGGGAAAATGAAAGATGGACAAACTCAAAGTCAAAATCCCGAAGAGAAAGAGAGAGGGAGGGACATGACATGGAAGATTCGGGTGATATTTTGTCAACCAAAGCAGAGGTGTCAGCAAAAGGCAACAATACATTTTTTTTATCCCCTAAATTTAAGTTAGTCTCACTTCCTTCCTAATTTTTTCATGTCTTAAGTCATAACAGCTCATCAAATAAACCTAAAATGGAGCCATTATGTATTTGAAACCCCAGCCTTCTTCCTCCACAAAGCTTATGAGATACTCCCTCTAGTCTTAAGAAGTAATTTTGGTCCAAAATATATACACCTTATAATAATCAAATCATGTTTTTACCCTTTCTTAAATAATATAAAGGTATTTCATATAGTTGTCTCATTATCTAAAGCCAAAGTAAAGATGAAACTACATCTTTTTTGTTATAATATTAAGAAAAAAAATTAATTTTTTAACATATGTGAAACAATTAAAAATATCTTATAATAAAGACCGGAGAGAGTATTATGCTAGATATCCATGTAAGCAATGTAGCATTGATTTTCGCATCATCTAAAAGCTACATGTAATATTGATTTTATAACCATGCAGGATGAAACAGAGACCAAAAGAACACTTGGATGGTGTTGGAAGTTGAAATTAACATCATATTTAGAGGACAAAAAATATACAATTTTGCTTTCAGACAATTATTGGAAAACCTTACAAGCTGAAGTTATCTTACTGTAAATTATACTACATCATCATGTCAACATTGTAAAGGACAAGTGACAGCATCGCAAAGTAAACATGAACCGGACAGTGTCAGCCCATCTATCCAACTTGCAACACCCAGCTGAAACAACTGGTATATAAAACTTGTATCAACTGCTTACCTTTGAAACTAAGACCTAATAACAAAATTTGACGTAAAAGGTAACCAAACAATCTCTGAAAATTCAGACTAAAATAAAATGGATCTGTTACATCCCAGTTAAAATTAATTACCAGGGCATACATAACATTTTCTGCATGTAGCCCCTTGTATCAACCTTTTAAGTCAAACCAGATGCAAGTTCATAAGGATTGTTTACAAGGAGCTTCTCACAGTAAACTTTTACCATAATGTTTTCCTCTCTCAGTCTAAAATTCACACAGATGCTTTATTAACATTGAAATTCACATAAGAAATTGCATTTAAACCTTAGATCAAAAAGGTCAGTCTTATCTTCCCTTAATTTTTTTTTTCCTTTTAAAGGAGGATGTTTTGAATGGTCTAGATATCAGTCATGCACCCCCTCAAAAATATATGCTTCAAACATCATCATGAGCTTTCAAAATTCCAGTTTAGACAAAGTGCATACAACAAAATCCTCTAGCTTATTAAATTCATAATTTGGAGTCAAAAAGATAATAAGAGTTGGCCAGAAAGAGGCATAGTGAAATCTTACAAGATTAGGCTTATAGATATCATGGACAATAGAGGTGCTAGCGAGGAAAGAGAAGACGAAGACAACAGTCGACCAAGCCAGAGACAGAGTCCCCCTTGGCTTCGTTCCACCACCAAATTTTTTCTCAATCCCAAAATTGTTGCCAGAGGGGTGAGGTGACCTTCTCGTGCTGTCTGAACCCCAAGTTTCTTTTCTCAATCTCAACTCTTAAATGACGTTAGCAACATAAATGGAGAACCCTGCCCCAGCCCAATTTATGATTTTCAAGTTCATAACTAATTTGTAACAAGGAAGATCAGACAGACTTTCTCCAAAACCCATCCCATTATAAATGCTCTATTATCACAATTTATGCATAAAACAAACACATGCACCTTTATAGATTTAAATATATAGATTTTGGACGTAAGCTGCAAAAATAGCATATTAAATACAATATTTTCACATAAATATCCAGCGCATAAAATCAAAAACGTCTTAACTTGTGACAGCAATATATGAAGGATTAAAATACAACATCACTATCAATAAAATTTTCAAACACATACATGGGACAGACATGGAGTAAAGGAGAAGTCTACATTTGATTTTCACATATCCATTTATGAATTCTAAACAATTTCTCCCTCCAAGTGTTTCCACCGAAAAAGAGCAAGCTAATAAGCTCCCCACAACTGTGAAGGAAATTGTTGAACTAAACAAGAGAATATAGCCTATAATAAATTGAAAGGAAAAGTAACCGAATGATCAAAATGAAACAATAAGCTTCCTCAGCAGAAAATCAGTATAATCTGCTCCCGTGATAGAAAGTAATTGCTCTTAAGCTAATGACCACTAGTACCAAACGGATGAAATTTAATGACTTAATGTGAATATATGCAGCATCGTGTTTTTCACTTCAATGGACAGGGTATGTACCTAAATTTCAAAACATGTACCTAAATTTCAAAACCCAATTTTTGAAATGACCAATATAGTGGATGAAAAATAGAAAACATAAAACAGGAAATATTGAATATTTGAATTCCATTCATACAAGTTACGTAAGTTCTTTCCTTCAATTTCCATGATCTTGATAAATGTTGCATGCACATATGCCTAATATAAAGGGATAATCTTGTATCCAAAAGCATCAACCATACACTAGAGCAATGTACAAACTACGATAAACCATATTAAGAGATTTAAAAATTAAAACCATGCTGCTAAAGCAGGAGGGCCGGGGGATTAGAAAAGAAAAATACAGCAATGTCTCACTAAGTGAAAAGAAGATGTTAGGCAATTGACCCAAAACATAGGACTGGCAGGAGGAGGGGAAAATAATTTGTGACCATAAATGATAGTAGTTTCGTCAGAAGATATAATAGAGTGACCAATGGAAGCTCTCGGTCAAATGGTCTTCTACTTGACAATAACATAATAACAGACTACTTCCAAGTTCAAGGTCAAGGATAATGAAATCATTGAACTTTTTTTTGTGAAACTGAATTTGACAACAAAGTGTTGTCATTTGATCTTTGTAGTACGTCGCAGGGCATAACATCTATATCACAACTCATGGCGAAGAGAGCATTAGCTATGTTGGCAATGTCTTTTAGTCACAACGAACTACTCATTTTGTGAAAAAATGATTTTTTTGACCATATTTTCAAATATTTTCAAATCTCATTGGTATCTCAAACTTCCATAAATTTTATAACTCTAATATAAATTTGTTTTTACTTAGATCTATATTTTTTTTTAAAATCAGCAAACTTGGGATGCCATCTTTGTTATTGATTTGTATTAAATTAGGTTTTGATGTTTTGGGTTTTCAAGAAGTTTAAATTACTTAGTTTTGAACTATTCTATTATGGAAGAATTTATCCTACCATATTAGTATGCATTAAAGACTATAAGGATTGGTTTCAAATAACGTAATCATAGTAGACCTTTGTAATAAGTCTTTTCCTTCTACTATGGTCAATTTTTTTTTATAACTGCAGTTAAACGTTTTTTTATTATAGTATGGTAATTAATGTGGGTTAGTCTTCCATGTTGCCATAGAGGTTTTGGTTACGTGTTAGGATAATAAAGACGGCATTACAATTGCAATGAGTGAGATTAGTTTGAGTTGTGCCCAACATGGCTCCGTTTGGTAGGAGGAAATGAAAATAATAGAGCAAGCATCAAGCTTAGCATGTTTAGAGCATGAAAGAGTGATTAGTAGAGAACAGAGCGCTCCCTCATATAAGAAAAATCAGCAAGCCCATGATGACATTAGGGAATGGATGTCTATTCATGAACATGAAATTTTCTCGACCTAAATTGTTCTTGACTAAAATTTGCATTGACAAGGAGACCCTTCTTCCTTCTCTTCATCACAATGCAAATACTCCCTCTATTTAATAATATAAAGTATTTTTAATTGAATTTCATTTCTAATAAAGTAGTTGTTTACTTTTAAACTAATTTCATCTTTATATATTTATCCCTATTAAACACTCTACAATAAACATAAAATCATTATCAATTGGAACACTTTTGAAAAAAAAAGATAATGATTACATCTAAAAACACTAAAAATGTTTTATATTTTTAACATTCAACTCCTTAAAAAATATCTTATATTTTTAAAACGAAAAGAGTATCCTTTATCTTTTTGATTGCCCTTTTTTTACCTCATTGTTTGACCGTGTTTGCATCCTCGTAAGAGTGACCGTGTTGGTCCTTCCCCATCCTATTCAATAACCATGATCGACACACACAAAAAAAACCATTATTTGAGACCATAACGGTGTTAGTCTCAAAGAAATGAAAATGTAGTTTATAAAATTAATAGATGAAATTAAATTCTTATACAAAGTTAACTGATCAAACGTAAGCTTTTATTATTTTATTATTTACAATTTATTTCAAATTTTTATTATTTACAACGATGGCTCTTAATTATATATGGACTCTTTATTTTTAAAATTTTAAATTAAAATTTAATATTTTTCTTAAAAAGAAGATCAAATTTCACACACAAATATAAATATCATAAATTGCATATCCTTTTTCACAAGATCGTTATGTGAGAAAGGATTTGGCGTTTCTTTCCACTTAAGTTGTATGAGGGGACTTGAAACTTAAGAATTCACTGGGGAAGATTGATCAAACTATGCTTGCTTGGTAAAACACACGCCTGATCATAATTGGTTTGACCTTGATATTGACTCCGTAAATGGCACTTGTCATGCTTCCTATGGAGGCTTATGAGAGATAATGAAAGAAGATGGAAAAGTGGTTTTGTGGGGACAAAAAATAAATTCGAAGGGATAATTCATATTAAAAATAATAAACTCAAAAAATTAATTTAAGAGTTTGACAGCAATAATTCCTATTTGTTAAAAGATCCAATGGTACTAAAATAGAATTGCTGAATGCAAATTTTTTTAATTGTACTATAGCTGGCTTTTATATAGAATTCAAAAGTTTACGATGATCAAAGAATAATATATATATATATATATATATTAACAAATTATAAAAAACAACAAATAGGTACATACATAATTAAAAGCCGCACATTTTAAAAAAAGTTTACTTATGAGAACATTTAAAAAAAAGGGCTAATTCATATTCTGATTACATTGCAAATTTTGCCCATAATATCAACTCGAAGATTATGATTTTTAGAGATCCTCCCAAAGGTTATAGTAACTTATTTTGCTTGGTCTTGTCGATCCTCCTGAACATTTTTTCCCCTTTACTTGCAAACCCCAAAAAAAAAAAAAAGAAATCATAGCCTTTTCAATCATTATTGATTATGGGGGAAATCACAATTAAAGACAATAGAAAACAATTAATTGCGCTGTGGGATTAAATGATTCTGATATTACTTTTTAGAATCAAAAAACCTAAATGTAATTAATTTTTTTGTGAAAAAACAAAACTACCCCTAATGTATATTTGTTGTGATGGGAGAATTAATTATTGTTAAAATAAAAATAAAATTTATTTATTTTTAAATGGAGACTTGTTCATTATCTCTACTAAGTTAATTTATTGTAGGCGTTAATAAAGAAATTGATTGTTGTTAGAATGGAAATGAATTTTTCTTTTTTTAAAAAATCACAATGCTTGTTCCTTTTTACTACCAATTTAATTTATGAGAGTTGCTAATAAGGGAATTTATTATTGTTAAAATAAAAATAAAACTTATTTTTTTAAATAAAGATTTGTTCACTAAATCACAATACTTGTTTCTCTCTATTACCAAGTTAATTTTTTAGAGTTATTAATAAAAAATTAATTATTATTAAAATAAAGATGAAACTTATTTTTTTCTGAATGAAAAGTTATTGTTATAATAGTATATGCATATATATGAGGAGTAGTTTGTCTTTTCACAACACATTTTAATCCAATTTAAGTATTTTAATTTTGCAAGTAATATCAAAATCATTTAATTCTATAATATAATTAATTATCTCTAGTCATCCTTAATTGTAATTTTTTCTTGCTTATATATCTAAACTCACTTTTGAAATATATTATTTAAATTTTTTTAAATAAATCAAATACAAATATCCCACAGACGCATTTTAATTATCCCTTTTCCCATTGGGAAGGGTAACCCTCTTCCCATAGAAAAGATCGACGCATATGCTCACTCCCCACCGGTCACCACACTCACACTCACACATCAACCCATTGATTACACGTGTATAAAACCCCCGACCACCCTACTTCAAATGGGGTGGATTTCTCCCCTTTATCATTTTATTTTTTTATTATTTTTTATTATAAATTTAAACCGTTTAAATTAAATTTATATTTTTAAAAATTATTAAATTTTAAGTTTTAAATTTAATTTAGTGGTTCAGATTTGTTTTGATTTCTCCACTTCTTCCTTTTACGATGGAAAAAATCCAACACCTTTTTTGAAGAATGTCGGGTGTTATATATTGAGTCAAGAGGCTTATTGGCAAGTTTTAGTTTGGTAAAGTGATTTAAAAGAAAAAAGTTTACAAACATCAAATATACTTCTTTTGTTAAAAAATATAAAATATTTTTAATTTAATTTCATCTCAATAAAGTAGCTACCTATTTTTAAACTAATCATATTTTTTTATATTTATCCCTATTAAACACCTTATAATAAATATAAAGTCATTATCAATAGGGGCATTTTTTGAAAAAAAATAATAATTATACTTTAAAAAACTAAAAATGCTTTATATTTTTTAATATCCAACTCTTTAAAAAAATTTTATATTTTTAAATGGAAGAAGTAAAGTTTAAGTACAAATATGCCCTGGACATTTTTCAGGTGGAATTTGTATCTTAAAGTTTTTAAAGATGCATTGTTGTCCAAATATTTTTTAAAATTGAACAATTTTAGTCTATTCTAAGAGACTTTTTGACCATTGCCATTCATCTTCTTCTTCCCCAATCTCTCCCAAGTCCCTCCTCAATTCTCACACGGCACGCTTCTTCTGGATCCCCGAATTGAATACTCATTATAAGACAGTGCACTTCACAATCACCGGTCCTACCATTAATTGTCCATCCCTCCCTCAAACTCAATCTCGACTTGGCAAATGTAATCTAGAAATTGTATGAGGTGAAAATTACTTCACAGTGTTGACCTGGCAAAAAAAATATTACAGTCCAAATGAAGGGCGCATTATATATTTTTAGGGTCGGAAATAAAGACTGAGCTTGAAGAGTATCTTTTAAGCTCATTTTTATAAGGATTTAAGCTTAAAAAAATAATAATTTTTAAGAAGATCGAGCTTTCAAACCCAACCTAGATAGGCTCTGAAAAAATGGGCTCGGGCGGTCCTTTTAGGCTTGTTTTTATTTTTTCCTTAAGAAATAAAATATTTTAAATTTTTAAATTAAATTTAAATTTTAGAATATATGTTTATACTTTAAAATTAAAATTTCTATTATTTATTTTTAATTTTTAAATATTATAATTTGTATTTTTAAAAAATATGTAAAATATTATAATTAAAAATTTTAATTTTTAAAATTTTTAAAAAATAAAAATAATAATAAAAGCTTATGGGCCTGACCCTGATCTCTTTATATAAGGGCTGAGCTTAAGGACCGGCCCGCCCATTTTCTAACTCTGTGTATTTCCACGATGAAACTGTATTTTCAAAATTTTATCCCTGATAGTTTTTTTTACAAGAAATACAAGAACCATAATTCCAAAATGTTCATAGTGTCGAAAACTATTAAGAATTGACAGGAACTAGGAATTGGGAAACTACGAACCATTGCTGGGCAGTCTGGAGAATCATCGACTATAAAAGCCCAATACACGTATACTAAACTGGAAAAACATCTATACTTCCAGATTAACCAAGCTCCTCTGTTCTGATTGCTAAGTGTGATGGTCAGTTTAGGTTGAAGAGTGGGGAGAGAGATGAAATATACCTAAATCCGTACATGGTCTGAATTGGAATCACTCCCCAGTTCGCCTTTCCCTCGTCGGCACCACCTGCAAGTTGAGCTTCTCCTCCTGCGCGCAGGTCCTTGACACAGCTCAGCATCATCAATGACACGACGATGACCAGTATGAGTGCCTGAAGAACGAAGGTCGTCATCATCATCAATGGAGGATCCATCGGTTGGTGCTTTTGATTGCATAACGAAGAACGCAAAATGACGATGAAGACGACGACGAAGTGTGCGATGTGAAG
The DNA here is from genome assembly GCF_029017545.1 of Prosopis cineraria. Classification (NCBI taxonomy): domain Eukaryota; kingdom Viridiplantae; phylum Streptophyta; class Magnoliopsida; order Fabales; family Fabaceae; genus Prosopis; species Prosopis cineraria. The sequence goes on from NW_026555332.1 coordinate 6,929,386, forward strand.
ACTGGGGTGAGAGAGATCGGGGAAGAAGATGAATGGCAATGGTCAAAAAGTCTCTGGCACGCACGTGGCAACAATATCCAATCTAACAAGATTAATACCGTTAGATTATTACCATCGAATACTTAGATTAACTGATACAGGATCATCCTAATTTAACCAAAATATTAAGTTTGAGTTTTGAAAAGGGAAAATGATAATTAAGTTCCAAAAGACTAATTTTATACCAGTTAAGTCCTAACAAATTCTAAAAGGTCAATTAAGTCCTATGTTGTTTTTCCCCAATCAGAATTACGAAAGAAATGATGTAAATGCCCCTATGAGTAAATATAACATGTACACTCATCATCTCCAACATTTTCCTCTCGATTTGTCTCTTTCCTGCCGTTAATGAGAGGTGCATGTAAGAGGTGGAGCTGTACATTGAAGAGTACTCATTCCTGAAACAGAGTTATGCTTGGAAGAGGTGGAGTTGCCTTAATTATTGACTCAAGGAAGCTTAAGGTTTTGTGCTGGTGCGTGTAGACAGATATTTTTTTTTGTAAATCCTTTCATCGGAACAAAAAGGTTTACTTCATGAAGGTCTGATTTCTTGCAAAATGGCTTTCAAGGAAAAAGATGGAACGGTTTTCTGCAACTGAACATAAAAGAATTTTTTTTATTTGACATTATAAAATATTTGGCATGAAGATTCGACATTTTGTAACTGAAAGTGTAAGAAATTATCATCAAGTGTCCATATTTTAAGATGGAACGCTGTCACTGTTTGACTGATGTGAAAATCACTTATGTCAAAAGCAACTTGTTTCTAAGTGATATATTATTACATTTTATTTTGTTTCGTGTAGGTTGATATTATTGGGTACGATGGAAAGTAGTTGTGTAAAGAAATTTTTTATTATTTTCATTTTGGTGGAGATATTGTAAAAGATATGCATGGGACAATGCATTATGATGGGGGGAGTTGTAATGGAAGAATGATTAGAGAAGGAATGTCTCTTGAAGGACTTGTTAGATTGATTTCATCATGCTTGAATTGTGATTTAAATGGAATAGAGTTGAAGTGCAAAGTAAAATTTGATTGCAATGCTCTTTTAGACCTTAAAGATGATGAAGGGATAAATCAATTAATGAAATTGAATGATAATTTTGCTCATGTGTACATAATTGGGAAAATACAGCAAAGTATAGAGGCAACAAGAGATTCAAGTGATGGGTAAGTTTTTTTAATAGTTGCATAATTAATATTATGCTAATATAAATATGAATGGTAGTAATAAACATGATTTGAATGAAAATGTAGAGTAGGATGTTCAGTTGAGAATTCACATGCTACACAAGATCTTGAAGTTCTACCATGTGCAATACAAAGTATCCCAACACCAATGCCTGAGCTAAATGCAATAAAGTGGAAAGATTTGCTAGTAGGACCTGGCAGATTTTTGCGAGTGCTGATGATTGTAGACAAGCAATCTACAAGTATAGTATTGCACACAGGTTTGAATATAAATTTGTGAAGAACAACACAAATAAAATAATTTCAGTTTGCAAGGCAAAAGGATGTCAATGGAAGATAACAGCATATTCATTAAGGAAGTCTATGCCTTTACTTCGTGTAACAACTTTCAAGAATGAGCACTTACATTCTACCCAAGAAGACCTTGAAGTTTCTTATAGTACAAGGTGCACACTGACTTCGTCTATAATTGATGACGTAGTAAGGTCTAATGTGGAAAAAAGACCCAATGAAATCAAAGCTGACATATATAGAGACTATGGCATAAGTCTAACTTATCGTCAAGTTTTAAGAGCAAAAGAGAGGGCATTGGTGGAAATAAACGGGCTTCCTGACCAATCATATATGCTTGTTCCTTGGTTGTGTAATAGACTAATGGAGACTGATGCTGACACTGTAGCAAAATGGGTGGCTTCTGAGAACAATAGATTTGAACGTTTATTTATTGCATATGGTTGTTCCATTAAAGGATTCTTGCTTGGGGCTAGGCCTATTTATATGTGGATGGATGTTTCCTCAGTGGTCCTTATCAAGGCACCTTACTGGTAGCTTCAACATACGATGCCGATAATGAGTTGTTTCTATTAGCTTTTGCAATAGTTAGGAGTGAAACTCATGATGATTGGACTTGGTTTCTTCAAAATATTAAAGATATCCTTGGTTCGCTCCAAGTAACTATTGTTTCTAATAGAAATAATGCTATTATTGGTGCTGTTAGAGCCATATTTGGTGGTGATAGACATGCATTTTGCTATCGACATGTTAAGGAGAATTTTAGCTCTGAGTTTAACAAGTTTGTAGGGGAATGGGAAGGAACAGCAAAGAAGAGGCACTAAAGTTGCTTGATTACATTGCCTATGCAAGGCATGAGCACGAATTTCATATAGCCATGGGAAATTTGAGGATGTTCTCTCCACAGTTAGCAAGATGGGTTGAAAATTAAGGCAATGTTGATCGGTGGGCACTATCGTTGTTCCCATTTCGAAGATGGGATAAGATAACAACCAACTTAGCTGAATCATTCAATACATGGATTCTTGAGGAGAGGAGGCATAATATATGTGTTCTTATAAATGAGCATAGGGACAAGTTGAGCAAGAAATTTTTGTAAGTAAGGCAGCCATGAGTAAGTGGAAAAGCATAGTTGGTCCAATATTGAAGCAAAGTTGAAGGAAAATATTTTTAGGGTAGAAGTTATGATAGTTCAGCTGCATGGCTCACATATTGCATTGGTTCGGACACCCGTGTGGAGATGTATGTGTGAATCTGATACTAAGAGAATGCACATGTAAAGTATGGTAAATGTCTGGCATTCCTTGCCCACATGCTTGTGCAGCCATTAAAGAAGTGCATGGTAATATGTATAACTATGTCGAGGAATGTTATCTTCGTAGCTCACAAGAGAAAATATACAATGGCATTATGCATCCTGTTGAGACCCATGACATGCCAAAGCCAAATGCGTTGACAGTGTCTCAGCTCATGAATCAAACCTTTTTACTGCCTCTTAGAACATCTCGACTAGCTAACAGACCTCGTCATGTGAGGATCGAGTCTCAACATCAATAAAAGAAGGTTTATCATTGTTCTCGCTGCCATGAAGCAGGTCATACGAGGAAGAGGTGTAGAAATCCAAATCCAAGTTGATGTTATTGTAAATGGGTTACCACATGAACTTGAATTTGGGTGACATAAATATAATGGTTGTTTTAGGGGTTTCTTTTGGCATATAGTAGCCCCTGTTTTGTAAATCCAAGTTGATGTTTCTATAACATGAGACTAGATCAACTTGGATTTGGTTGACATGTATAGGTTTATGTAGATATATATTGGTAGTATTAGGGGTTTTTTTGGTACATAGCAACCCTTCGTTTGTAAATCCAAGTTCATGCCTTTATGTATGTGGATAGCTGATATGTACAAATGCATTAGATGAATTAATACATGTTTCTTACATGAACAGTTTATATCTTCTAGTTTGATTATCCAAAATTTTATGTACGAGTTGCCAATTTTTCGTAAGGAATTTGCAAAATTTGGTGTCTAAATTGCAAAATACTTACACGAATTAAATAGTTCTTCAATCTAAAATTTGAATAGTAGTTGCAAATTGTTTCTAAGAACATTGCAAAATTTGGTTTCTCACTTGTAAATTACTGGAGTTTTTGTCCTAAAGGATTTAACTCTTTAACGAATTTAATAGTTCTTCGATTTAAATTTGGAGTACTAGTTGCAAATTGTTTCTAAGGGCATTGCAAAATTTGGTTTCTTACTTGCAAATTACTAGAGTTTTTGTCCTAAAGGAGTTAACTCTTCAACGAATTTAATAGTTCTTCGATTCAAAATTTAGAGTACCAGTTGCAAATTGTTTCTAAAGGCATTGCAAAATTTGGTTTCTCACTTGCAAATTACTGGAGCTTTGTCCTAAAAGATTTAACTCTTCAACGAATTTAATAGTTCTTCGATCCAAAATTTGGAGTACCAGTTGCAAATTGTTTCTAAGGGAATTGCAAAATTTGATTTCTCACTTGCAAATTATTGGAGCTTTGTCCTTTAGGATTTAACTCTTCAACGAATTTAATAGTTTTTCGATCCAAAATTTGGAGAACCAGTTGCAACTTGTTTCTAAGGGCATTGCAAAATTTGGTTTCTCACTTGCAAATTACTAGAGCTTTTTCCTAAAGGATTTAACTCTTCAACGAATTAATAGTTCTTCGATCCAAAATTTGGAGTACCAGTTGCAAATTGTTTCTAAGGGCATTGCAAAATTTGGTTTCTCACTTGCAAATTACTGGAGCTTGTCCTAAAGGAGTTAACTCTTCAACGAATTTAATAGTTCTTCGATCCAAAATTTGGAGAACCAGTTGCAACTTGTTTCTAAGGGTATTGTAAAATTTGGTTTCTCACTTGCAAATTACTGGAGCTTTGTCCTAAAGGAGTTAACTCTTCAATGAATTTAATAGTTCTTCGATCCAACATTTGGAGAACCAGTTGCAACTTGTTTCTAAGGGCGTTGTAAAATTTGGTTTCTCACTTGCAAATTACTGGAGCTTTGTCCTAAAGGATTTAACTGTTCAACGAATTTAATAGTTCTTCGATCCAAAATTTGGAGTATCAGTTGCAAATTGTTTCTAGGGAGGGCGTTGCAAAATTTGGTTTCTCACTTGCAAATTACTGAAGCTTTGTCCTAAAAGAGTTAACTCTTCAACGAATTTAATAGTTCTTCGATCCACAATTTGGAGTACCAGTTGCAAATTGTTTCTAAGGGTATTGTAAAATTTAGTTTCTCACTTGCAAATTACTGGAGCTTTGTCCTAAAATAATAACTTTGTTGAGAATTCATTACTTACCCCATCCAAAATTTTGACACACAGTTGCAACATTGGCTATATATAATTGATTTGGTTGCTTGTTCAGCTTGCTTGATAGTCACAACGAGTGTTTTTTTTAGAAAATTGCATGATTCATTTGTTACATTGAATTGGATCACCATATGATTAAAGTAATATAAATAGCAGCTCGGCTGTATCAATTGGCAGGAAATACATGTTATTTTAATTTTTGAACATAATAAGTATTAATTAGTACCTGTGATATAAAATCCAAATGGAGGTGTTGGCAATCTTGTTTACACAAAATCATAATTTAGTTAGGAAAATGCATGCATGTGACCAAATTTTGATCAAATAACATGTTTTGGATGCAAAATTAATCAAGCATGTCCCATAAAGGCCAGCCTAATTTTGCAGCCAAAAATTCTATTCTTATATGCCCTGTAATGTATTGGTAAAAATATTCTTATAAGCCCTAAAATTTGGATACAGCTTCAAATTCAATTGAGCATGTCCTCACTTGTACAAATTACATAGTTCACCTTCAGCTAAAACACATGAGAGAAAAATTGAAGAAGAGGCAATTTCTACAAAATCAGAATGGTGAACGTTGATGAGGAGCAGGACCTTCAGCGAGGCAAATGCAACACACCCATTAAAGATTAATGATGAAAACATGTCACAGATTAAAAATTCATCTACACTTCTTTCCTACCCTCTTTGGTCGATTAGCTGCTGAGACAGAGGCAAATACTTCATTTCTTACTTCATTTCTCGTGTGATTTACTAGCCACCACACCACATCCACCCTAAACTGTCTCAGTTGTTCCTAAAAAAACATAAAGAAAGTTTAAGTTTCACATTGATAATTGGAAGAAAAAAATTAGAAAGATTATGGATCACATATACATACGTTTGAAAAGTCTTCCATGGTCAGTCCTCCTTTTCTTCGTCTACCATCCCATTCTATACAGTACTTTATCACATATACCCCACAATCATCTCTACAAATATGAGCAATTAAAGTAAGGCAAATTGTCAACTAGAAATGACTACATTAAAAGGTAGTTGTTTTCATAGATAGTTACTTACACATTACTCTGTTTGGGAAGTTCAAATATCATCTCCATCTGAAAATCCTCTCCATATTTCTCCGGGTCACATGCTTGTAACAACTCAATTATGCTAGTTCTCTACAAATAGTTCCAGAATTAGATAACCATTCCCATCTAAAAATTTAAGTAACCTAAAGTAGTTATGTAAAAGCACTAATAAAGCATACCATAAATTCGGCCATCATCTTCTTCTCTTTAAATAACTTCCCAGCTAATGAATCAAGGATGAAAAATTTATCATTTTTTAAATCAGCACAATAACAAAACCAGTGATTGAACACAAGCATAGGCAAGAAGATGTAATCATAATTTCTAAGGTTATATCCAAGTTGATCGGGCATGGGCATCTTTACATCCTCAAAGACAGACCATCTTAACTTTTTATCCCTTAGGGTGGCCATATATTCTAAATCAAATATGTACCTCCGCACCTTCCCTTCACGAAGTTGCTCACCAACCATCACTTTTGCGACCATGCTCATGACCTACAAGGACCACATCCAATACTCAATGGGCTATCCAATTAAGCAACTAATTAATTAAAACTATTAGACATACCGCTGTACTTATCCATTTTTTAGGACCAAGACTTTGGCATTCGGCCCTAGTTAAGTAGTAATTGTACATCTCAACGACACACCTATCAAAAAAAGTGTTATTATATCAATCATAATGCACCATGATTATTGAAAAGTAATATCACATTACTTACTCTTCACCCTCTACTTGATTGGTCCGCCTAGTGCAATATTCATATATTTGTTGTTCTTTTGTAATTCTCCCTTGTATTAATTCTTTCAAAAAAGGTGACCAATTTACCTCAACCCTTTTCCTCTCAGACCTTCGAACCATTGGGCTTTCATCTGTTCTCCTCCTCTTCTTACCATCTTGTCTTTCATCACTTTCTTCCTTACTATCGGAGCCTTCATCTTCATCTTCTTTAGATCCAGCTCCAGCTGCAGTTTCATGTCCATCGTCATCCTCATCTTCTTCCCCAGCTTCACGTGCATCTTCAGATTCATCTTCGCCCTTGTCTCCATCTTCATCATCTTCTTCGGCTTCATTTTTATCTCCATATTCCTCTTCTTCCACTTCTTCTTCACTTGGTTCGCCAACCCGCATGATAGCATTACTATCAGATATTTGAAGCTGGTTAAGACTTTGTTGCAACTTCAGCACTTTACTTGCAAATGTATTAACATATTGCAAAAAGTCTTCGTATATCTCCCTCACACCCTAACCAAGTTTCAACACCAAGCTTATTAAGTAAGTGAAAACCAAAACATAGACAATAAATTATAAACATTTATATACCGGGTGAGTTATCGTTGCAAGTGGAGGTAAAACTTCAGACATTTTATTAGCCTGACTACCATAAAGAATGCCGTGGATGCTTTCTTTTTCTAGCTTAACCCGTTTTTGCACCATGTGTTGGTTCTACAAATGCGTCACAGGCATTCCACCATCTATTGACGGTGTTGGGCCTAATGGAAAGTGGTGCATGTAAAATATCTACACCAGAAGGATAATTATAATCTAATCAATAACAAATAAATTGGAACAAAATATAGAAGGATTTCAAATAGTCTATACCAGTAAGAAAAATAAGCATCCTCCTACATTCTTCTTCCTTTGTCCACTCCTTAATGCTGTCTTATAAGTCGAAATTTCTCTAATAAGCTCCGACAACGTAAAAGATGACCAATCATATTCTTGAACATTTTTCTTCCCACTTAAACTTTTAATACTTCTCATACTAACAGTTGTACTTGTTGTGGGACAAAGAAATGTTCCAAAAGTGAATAACAAAAACACCATTTCAAAATTTTTTTCAGCCTTGCCGGATATTACCATACTCTTCAACTCAGTGAAGGGTTTGCTAAGATAATTCTTCTTTAATGCTTGACATGCTTCACTGTCATCATCTAAAAAAACAGCTTTCCCACCATAAGGCACACCTAAGATAGTATGCACATCCTTCCCATCAACACTTAATTTCTTCCCTCTAATTCCAAGTGTTAAGGTTGGTGTGTCAAAAGCAGCAATTACTTGTTCACATAACTCTCTTGGTAGTTTATTAAATTTAAAATCCAAGAGAGATTGGAACCTCATTTTCTTGACCTTGGTACATAACCTTTTATGTTTGGATATGTATTCCACAACTTCCTTGAACTAGCCAGGAGAGCAACGCATATTAAATAAAACCTACAAACCAAGAAGAATAATATAAACACCATACAATGCATAATAATCATACTAAAAAATCTTATTAATTTAAAATAAATACAAGTGAGTGATACCATTGCCGTGGAACAAGATGCTAATTCCTTGCCTCGTCCATCTAACGAAGCCATGTTTCTATATCTTTCTTGTTCAGCATTTGATAATTTTTGCCAACTTTCTCTCATTGAGTCATTGGCTTCTATTAGACCACTGAATTTTCCTTCATTTTTTTTAAGAAACTCTTTCTTGAAGTTGTCGTATCCAGACTTCTTTTCTATTGTAGCTTTCTTGTTGTCCATAATTTCTTGGTATCTCAGATGCAAATTACTTTTTTCTAGTCTGCAATAAAAGAAAATGAAACAGATTCAGCCAAATGTTACACCCAAAAACACACCACATACATATACACTGACATGGAATAGTGAACATGCAGGGTAGCAACTTTTAATTCAGCCAAATTCCCTCCATTCTGTCTCATTGTCTGGCTTTTACTTTTCATGCTATTTAATTGATTCGGATATCACAAAAACGAGGAACAACTATGAGTGGTCAAAAAAGCATGCAAGCAAAATGAAATACTAGAAATTATATCATTTGTTTTGAGCAATATAACTATTATATTTCAGTTAATTAATATAATCTTAGTGATTTTTGTAAATTAAGTAGCACTAGCTCTCTTTTTTTCCCCAAAAGTAGCACTAGTTAAGTGTAAAGCTAAGGAATGATATCATTTGGATTCCATGGGATTGGTCCATAATGAACTTTATGCAAGTATAAACAGTGACACTTTCATGTGAAAATTATGAGATTAGGAGTTTTCAAAGTAAATGTGAACTATGCAATCTTTTAAATCAATTAATCAAACTGTTTAACATGTAAATTAAAGCATTTGGATGGTAGTGAAAGAAACAGTTTTAGGATGCTTGAGTATACATGTTGACAGTTTCATGATAGGCTCCAAGATTAGTAGGCGGTGATTGTTGGCTTGAAGAATTGGAATTTCATGTAAACACATTTTCCATGCCTAAAATGAAACCTCAAGCTACTGTGATTACATATAAGCTAAACTAAAGAACATATATACGCAGTGATTACAGTCCCAAGCCACATCATTACAAATATCATCCCAATACAAATGTTAGGAATCCTCTTAAACACACACCACATAGACATAATAAACACACACGAGTTAGCTTTTGAAAATTAAATCCATAAACATCATATTTTCACTTTAGCTTAAAACATAGCCCCATCTCTCATCCGAAGGTCATTTAAATGTCATTAGAACTAGAGTTAGAAAGCACTCCCCTTGCTTCAAGTCTATGCTCTGATTAAAAAAATGTCTAAATAAAGAGAGACATTTAGGTTAGGCAACTTTTGGAGTGTAGGCATCCTAATTATTAAAGACTCTCAAACCTATATATATAGCAGTTCCATATAGCTATTCTAAAGAAATAGCAAACTGAAGTATGTAGCTGTATGACTTTCTAGTAGCTATTGCATATCTTTAATCCACAATGGCAGCATAAACATAAAAGTTATTTTAATTGCTATTGCAACTTCAATCATTTATATCAAACATGGCCGTGGTGTTTAAAAATACATCATCATTATTTTTATTTTTGAATTCCTTGTCATTTTTTTAGAAATAAAGACTAATACATCGATCATAAAACTCAATCTAAAATACAAGCAAAGGAACAAAATAAAAAATTATGAGAACTTTCATCAAAGCACCATTTTTCACAAATAGAGGTAGGACTTTTTTTTTTGGGTCAAACACAAATAAAGGTAGGATTTAAACCCAAAGCAAATTCAGTTGCCAATCACCCATTCAATGTTCACCACCAATAATTTAATTCTACTGACCTAAAAAAAATCTTAGGTCTTGAGTGGATATTAAAAAAATCAAAGTCTTTTGCACACAAAACTTGATTCGTGGCCTTAGCAGTAACTATGCCTGCATCCCTTGCAGCATACCTTGAATCCCTTTGCTGTATTCCTCCCCTATCAATTTGTTCATATAGGATTTTCATCAACTAAAACTGCTAATTCATTGAAAGGCATTACAAGTTCAAATGCTAAGAATGTGATGTGAGCAACGTGAAATAGAGATTAAAAGACTCACAAACTTCAGCCAGGCAGCAAGGCAGAGATTGTCAGCAAGGCAGAGAAGAAACCAAACTTGCTTTTCAGACTTACTTCAAGAACGCTGACCCAGAGAAGAGATCCAGTCGTGTCGCACACAGGGAACTCATTCAGTTCAAGAAGGATGACCCAGAGAAGAGATCCGGTCTCGTCGCACACAGGGAACTATTTCGGTTCAAGAAGCCTGACCCAGAGAAGAGATCTCGTTGCATCGCACACAAGGAACTTGTTCGGTTCAAGAAGCCTAACCTAAAGAATAGAGCTCCTTGCGTCGCACACAGTGAACTCCTTTGGGCAGAGAAGAAACTGAGTATTTCATTTAAAGAAGGGTGTTTCGGTCTTTTCCTGTGACATCAAAATACCACTTAAGGACCCTGGGACTTCATTGACCTTTTAGAATTAGTTGGGACTTAACTGGTATAAAATTAATGTTTTGGGACTTGATTGTCATTTTTCCTTTTGAAAATGTAGCCAGTGTGATAAATTCCCTAAGACATTTTCCAAAAATGAACTGACCCGATCTCAATTCAAATTAACCTGGTCCTGCATTTGTGAGTTGGGATATAGGAAGCTATCATGTCAAAAAAAATCCCGTTAGATTATTTTGTTACTCCAAGGCAAAATTATTCAATTTTAAAAAATATTAAAATGATATTACACATTTAAAAAATGTTAGAATATCAATTATGTTTTTTTTTTTTTGGAAAACGTCTTCACTAACGTTTACTTAACTACAGTATACAAACTTTAAATTTTATGACATCACTCCTCTTTTTTACTTTGAAGGCTTGAGTCACTGATCTTTTTGATGAACCAATGTAACTCGCACACATTGAACAAAAAAAAGGTCACACATGTATCATTATCATTGCGCTTCTCATCTATTTCAATCAATGTCGGCATGATCATACACATTAGCTGTTGTTCAACCAAGCCATTTATAACACTGCCAAGAACTACTAATCTATTTGTCAAATTAAAGGGATCAACTGTGCAAAGTATAGGAGGTAACTTCAAGTATCACTTTATACACCAATTAAATATGCAATCTGGTAGTTAACATTTAAATGGATGGATTTGAATTTAAATTTTAAATTTAAAATATCATATTTTCAAATTTTACATTTAGGGTATACGTGCCTTTTTTAAAGTTGTTCATATTTTTATCTCATATAATTTTGGGTGAATGACAAGGTTATTTTCTCAAAGCTTGTATATAACTATTTAAATAAAAAAAATAAAATTAACATGTATTCATATTTACTTATATATTATCAATTGTAATCTCAAATTTAAAAAATATAGATAATTTTTATCAACATGTTTATAATTATTTAGAAAGTATTTAGTTGAAATTTAAAATTTATATACTGTAAATATGTAATTTTATCTAAATAATTTATATTACATTTGTATTATATGTATGAGAGAGAAAGGAGAGGAAGAATTGTTCGCACAAGGGGTTGGGAGAGGTTGTTGCCATGAATTATAATGAAAGAATTATAGTTAGGTCTCACACTAGGGAATTAGTAAAAATTACAGTTAGGTCTTATACAAGAGAATTAGTTATTGCAAGGTTCATTAATAATTAAACTAAACTACATTAATAATTGATTGTGTTATCAATGCAATTTAGTTCAATTGTTAATAAATCTTATAATAATTAATTTTTTTGTGTGGAACTTTAATATAATTGTTTTAATTACAATAGAAAAGAAGAAGCAGATGGACGGATGATGGTGTGCATAGGGAGAGAGAAAGTAATAGGTGTACTTTTTATCATATGATGTTAATATAGAAATTGGTCTTATAAACACTAAGTTCTTCTATATAAGTCTGACACACAAAAATTTACAATTTGGTGTTTTTCAATCCGAAATTCAATTTGTAGTATTATGGTAAATATCTCTCACAGTGTAGTATCTTGGTAAATAAAAAAAAAATTCATAGTATGATAGTTAATTTTCCTAAAAACATTAAAAGAACACGAGATTTAAAATAACTAAAATTTTAAATGATTATGATGTAAATAAAATTTAAAATTAAAAATAAATTATAACAAGAAATGGATTTTGACCCAAATTCATAAGTCTTTGTGTATCTAAATAAATAATTTAGCTCAAATTTAAATTTAAATTTCTTTTAATCAAAATATATCATTAGTGTCTTTTAATTTATTTTAACTTACCCCACACACACATACCATGAACCGGTGTGAAATGGATGTATAATGTCACTTAGATGCTGTTTGGTTAGACTCAGTCAAATTAAGTAGAAAATATAAATCAAGAATCCACCACGTACACGCCAGTATTTTCAAAGTAAACAAACAATTCTTATTATACTCACGATGACTATTTATTTATATCTGCCCACCTATATTATTGCTTGACATATAAAATATTCGAGTGAACGATGACCTTAATTAATTATATATAATTATTAATCAAGACTTTTGTGATATAAAAAGATCAATGAGTTCCATTGTTGCACCAAATTATTGCACACAGGAGGAAGAGGTTGAGAAATTGAGGCTTTATTATTGAGATGGAAAGCTTTCCATCAAATTCAATGGTGAAAAGAAGCTGTCTTGTGCTTCTTAGGGTTCTAACCTCTGTGTGCTTATTGATAGCTCTCATCATCATTGCTGTAACCAGTCAAACTGTTGGTGGAGCTAAGTTCAAGTTCGACGATGTTCACTCTTTCAGGTAAGTACGATGATATCCAGCATTATATGTATTATCATATTAAATTTATGTATTGTGTATTGATTTGGTTCTTAAAATTTAATTTTCATCAATCAAGTTCTTGAAGTTTCTAAATCATGCAGGATCCTTTTAGTTTGCATGGGAAATAACATTATAAGGGTAGTAACTGTGCCGATGATGAAATTTAAATGATCTTGATTGATAAAGATAAAATTTTAAAGACTAAATTAATAATTGAAGTAAATTTGAGGGATTAAAAAGTTTTATAATCCTTTTTAATTTTTAAATAAAATAACTTTTAGTCATTAAAATTTTTCTTAATTATTAATTTTAGTCTTTAAACTTTAATTTAATAAAATTCAATCCTCCTAATTATTAGATATCTGAGTTATTAAAAATTATAAGAATTAAGTTGTATTGAATTAAAAAACTATAGAGATTGAGTCTTCATGATTTATGAGTTAAAATTTAGAAACGTAATTGATAATTGAAATAAAATTTGAGATCAAAAATTATATTTTCGTGCAACTTTTCTTTTTAGCTAGCTAAGCTGACATTTCAAAAAGGCACCTTTTTTTTCTTGTGCAAAAATCGAGACAAACAGTATGTTTTATATTATTTTTATAATTTAACAGTAATAATTTCTTCACTTTTAGGAGCAAAGATGTAAGTGATATATCTCATATATAGAATTTTTTTTTATTCTCTATTTTTTTTTTTGGTCCGATGGAGGGAAGTGAAAGATTGCCTTCAATTTTTTCTCTTTCTGCTGCGACTTTTCTTCGGTTTTGAGGGAAATTAGCGTGTCAAATTTATGAGATTAATAAAAGGTTTCTTCAGTCAGTCAGTTATTTGAGGGCAACGTTAACAGATATTTTGCTGAAAATTCAAAATCATAAGCTCACTTTTGACTGAAAATTGTGTTTTTTTTTTTAATTTGTACGGAGGCATGATTTTTTTACATATTTTTTATTTTATATATACATGCATGCACAGACAAACATGCATGACCGTGCACGCACACACATTTTTTTATAGATTTTTTAAATAAAATTAATTTTTTAGCTTTTTTTTTTTTGCCAGTATTTAGTTATCTTTTCATTTCATGTACATGAGTCATGTGAGGGTTTTTGTTTTCAGTGTCTTGTTTAGGCACAAGGACAGGTCTAAAATGTTTTTCATAGAATAACTGATGATAAAATACTTTATAATCATGAAAATTCCGTTTAATTATTAAATTTTTTTTCAGGGAAATTATTTTTTTGCCCTTATACAGTTTTTAGGAAATTTAATAAATTTATTTTATTTTATATAGCTAAAAAGGTTAGTAGTGAGTTTTTATAAGTCTAAAAATTATTTTAGTTCCTAACACTTTTCATACATTGCATATGATCTACCTAATTTACATTTACATGATCACTTTTGTTTTTAATTGTCATGAGTTATGCATATTAAAATTTATATAATAAAAATATAACAAGATGAAGCATAAATAATCATATGAATAAATTTAATAATGTATATTAAATATAACTATAAAAATAATTTCGTAGTCGTCTATTTTTTTTTGTTGGACAAATTATTGTAATGTTCTTTGATCTTTGGCTTGGAACATTAACTATTGGGTAACACGTATTAATTAACAATGGGACTACCAATATTAAACAATTTCTAAAAAAATGTGGTCAAAATTCAAAACAAGAACATTTCTCGTTGTTTAGTCAGTCAAAAATATGAATATATTTTCTGATTAAAAAAATAGGAATGATTATCAATCAATTAATTAATTAGCATAATATATATTATATGTGTATTTAAATGCAGATATATGCTGGCGATAATAGTCATTGGGTTTGTGTATACCCTTATGCAAGCCTCAATTTCCATCTTCAGCATTGTCTCAAGAGACTCTCAATTCAAGGGCAATAGTGTCTACATATTTAATTTCTATGCTGACAAGGTATGAATTTAATGATTATTTATTTCTTATCAATTCTAAAAGTCACTGCTTTTTAATTATTTTGTCCAAAATATTAAATCTTAATCAAAATTAATAACAAAAGGTCATGTATTTTTGGCATTTGACCAATGATAATGTCAAACTGAACTGGTTTTTGCCAAAAGTTGTTTTGAAAGTTGACTTTTCTTAGGTTTTTTGTTTTGTTTTGTAAACTAAGTTCGAAAGGTAGGTAATGCTCAAATCTAATTCAATTAAATAGTCTTATAAAAAAAGTTCATTTTCAAAAATCCTTTTAATTTATAAAATTAGAATCCAAACATGTATGAATTCTTCTTTCAATTTGTATGAACTTTGTTCGTGGGGCATGCAAGTTGAAACATTGATAAATAAATATATAATATGATTTAATGAATTCTTCTTTCAATTTGTGTGAACTTTGTTCATATGTAATAGGGGTTGAAACATTGATAAATAAAGGGTTAATGAGTGAATAAAATCTTGAACTATTGCTTGAAAATTACCCTGGGTCCTAAACTATTAAAATATGTAAAATAAATCCTAAATTTTTAAATTTATTGTAAAATAAATCTTAACTGTTAATTTTTTTAACATCGTTACTGTCCACACAGGTACTATAACAATCAAGGTTAAATTCATAGAAAAATAAACCCCGAACAGTGCTTGCATGGATAATAACAGTATTAAAAAATTAACGGTCAAAGTTTATTTTACATAATTTAAGAGTTCAGGGTTCAGGACGATTTTCGAGCAAGAGTTTAGGATCCTATTTGCTCATTAACCCATAAATAAATCTATGATTTGGTTCTTTTTTAGTAGTCAAAAGATGGCATCTTTTTATCCAACTCATAATGAATTAAATAAAAAAATGTGAAACAAAAATAAGAAAAATTACTCTCCAATAACAATCTAAATATAAAAAAATTTCATAAAATTATAAATTAATTTGAAACTCAATATTATTGCTATTTAACTGTCAACTAAGCAACTCTACTAATAATTTACAACTTTAATATTGATAACTTCAAAAAAGGACATGGAAATTCATTGTAATTGTGTGATTTTACAAAATTTTTCATATTAAAATTGCTTGTATGAGAATTTTTTCTATAAAAATATAAAATATTTTTTAATGTGAGGATGATTTGCGGTGGACAGGTAATATCGTACCTGTTAATGTCCGGTGCAGCAGCAGGATTTGGGGCATCCCAGGATGTGCACAGAATATTCGACGACACACTGAATTTGAACCTTGACGACTTTTTTGCCAAAGCAAATGCATCTGCTAGCTTACTTCTTATAGCATTCCTATGTTCTGCTATAGCATCAATTTTCTCTTCCTACGAATTGCCTAGGTAGTATTGTCATTGGCTTTTATGGATTTGAGTCCTTTATTAATGCTTTCAAGGTAACATGTTTCACAAGTACTTTTGGAATAACATCTTGTAAGAGAAAAGTTGATAAAGTTCATGCAAGGTTGCTAGGGGGATAAAGAGTATTAAAAAATAAAGAAAATCATATATTTAAAAATTAAAAAAATAAATTATAAATATATAAGCTTGAAAAATATTTAATTAAAATATTTAAGTTATTTTGACAAAGTATATTATCTTTGAACATACTTAATATAAAAATTTTAATATGATATCAAAGCTGTTTAATCGAGGATAAAAAAATTAGAAAAAAATGAAAGATGAAAAAAATAAGAGATAAAAAAAAAGAGAGAAGAAGAAGCATAAATTGAATAGATAAGATGCCTCTGAGACTTAAAAAAAAAAGTATAACAAGAAGAAGAAAAAAAGAAAAGAAAGATGAAAAAAACAAGAGATAAAAAAAAGAGAGAAGAAAAAGAAAAAAAAATAGATCTGAAACCTCTAAAACTTAATATAAAAATTCTAATAAAGAGAAATAAAGGTAGGGTGAACACTATATATGTATATAAATTTGATATTTTTATATTCATACCAATAATCCATGATTTGATGCTATCTATTCTTGCCTTTAATATATAACCAATTTAAAAAAAAATTGTTTGATGATTTCAAATTATATACTCCATCTATTCCATTTTATAAGATATTTTTTTGATGATTTGTTATCCTAAAATATATTCTTTCCATTTTCAAATATTAAAAAAAATCACATGTGTCCCTTCTTTTTTTTTCTTTTTCTTTTGATATGAGAAAGTTTAGGTGAGTTATATCCTACTTTTTATTTTTATTTACAAGCAAAACTATAAATTTTAAGGAACATTTGTCACATTTTTTAAAATTGTTTCTTATAAAGTCAATGTATATTTTCACAATGCACATTAATTATGGGGAAGATTTAGTCCAAAAATTTTAATTTCAAACATAATTTTTTAATTTCAGACATGTTTAGTATACTTGATCAATTTTCTTGAATTGTGTGAATTTGTTATTTTTTCTTATATTTAAAAACAGAGAAAGTAAACTATTTTGAAAAAAATAAAATTTCATTAATGATGATTATTTTAATATTACCTCTTATTATTTCACTCTTTAAATAAACTTCATTATTGCTATCTTTTATTAATTAATAGTATTTTTGAAAGTTAATAAGAAATTCAGTATTATAAAATATATTTAATAAATTTTATTGGAATGTGTAATTTCATAAAAAATATTTTATAAATTAAGATGAAGGAATTATTTTCTAGTTAATGGGATCGAGATTCTCTCTTGTCCCCTCCCCAATTCTCTAAAACACATTACTACCATACATTTTGTTAGGCTTATGTTTCCAAAGAAAAATACCATCATACCACATGTTTCAATAGAACAGGATTGAACGTAGAAGATAGAATCAAGAGAGAATTCATTTCCCAATACACACTAGATAGTTTAATTGCCACAATCTACGCATATCCATTGCCCTCAGTTTAATTTAAATTTCTTTTATATATAGGTGTCAATGTGTCATGCCCCCACCACCTAAACTTTCTGGATTGTTAGTGTTGGCACACGTGATCATAAAAGTAAGGGGATAAGGCTTCCACTTCTTTATGTGTCTAAGTTGAATTTTCCCACCATACATCTTGCTAGAACAAGTGAAAAGAAAAATGCAAAAAGATCTATTTTAAAGAAGATATTCTTAATAGAACTAACGTCTTCTCATGCACTCGAAATATTATTAATGATCTCAATCAACATTTAATTATCTCTCTATAATGTGTAAGATTAAGAGTCAGATGGTACCCCCAAAGTAAGGTAATATGATTAAATTCGATATTAACGGGTCAATCAACAATAATGGTGATGTTGATTGTGGTGGATTCATTAGAAACAATTGAGAAAATTGGATGAAAGAATTCACGAAATACCTTTGTTATTACCTCAGCACTGTTGCTAAACTTATGAGTATTCTTGAAGACCTAAACATCTGTTGTGATAGAAAATTTACTAATATCAATTTTTATTCTGACTTTTTGGAAGCTCTCATCATGCTCATTCAACGCGAGTTTTTTTAGAATTATTCTTTTGTTAAAACTATCAAAGGAATCAAAAAAACTCACTATGACGAACTGAAGGACCATTTTGATCATGTGCCAAGAAAAGCTTATAAATGTGCTAACTGGTTGTGTATTAAGTTTCTAATGATAATTTAAATGCTAACATTTTTTATATCCCACCTATAAAGTGCAGAAATCTTTTGTACTTTGATATGACATGACTCATTTTCCTTTGTATGATTTTTTTGTGACCTTATCCAACTATTCTCTCTTTGAAACCATCAAAAGAATCAAGGAACTTGTTATGAGGAACTGAATGATCACCTTTAATCATGTGATGAGAGAAGCTAATAACTATGCTAAATGGTTGGCATGTTAAGCTTTTAATTATAATTTAAATGTTAAAATTTTTTATATCCTACCTCTAGAGTGCAAAAATCTTTTATACTCTGACATGAGATGATTCATTTTTTTACCTTACATGATTTTTCCATGAACTTATACTAAAAAAAAGATATGAGTGGTTTAGAAAAGTTTATTATTTTCTAAACCGGTCATCCAACTAGTTTAAAAATCCACTTTTTAGATCAATTGTAATTAAACCGGTTATAAAATTGGTTTAAAGATGCCATAATAGTCTCTGTGTGTTTACTTGTCCTAAAAAGCATGAGTGTGTGTATAAGCCTTTAGTAGTGGCTAATGTCTTGAAACAGATCTCCTATATGGTGGCGACGAGTGCCAGCTCATGTCTGGTAAGAAATCACTCACAGTGGAAGAGCCATTACCAAGCTAATTTAACTTACAAATAAATAATTGTTTAAAAAATAATAATTATACTAGAATTAAAATTATAACAATATGAGTAGGTTAATCATATTTTTTTAAAAAAAATTATAGTAAATATATTAATATAGTTTTTATGTAAATAAACTCTTTATATCTTATTTCAATTATTAAAATCTTACATATCTAATAAGATTTTAAGTTAAAATATTTTTTCTTTAGTTTAAAGGTGCAAAACATAAAAAATAGGAGATGCAAAGTTACAAAATTTACACTTCCTACTTACAATTTTTTTTTTTTTTTTAAAAATGAGAAGTGCATTTGCCCACGTTTAGAATAATGTGGCTCAGCCACTCATGGCATTGGAGCCCCTCCCTCTCATATCAACGAGAATCGTGTCTTCCCTAAAATCACTATTCTTTGACAAAAAAATTTAAAAAGTTCATACATTCCTTATTATAATATGCTTTATTTAAATATATTATTCACTGAAATGCTATCATAAATATGCATTATAATAATATTTTTAAAAGTATTTAAGTGATAATAATGAATGCATCACCATTGAATCAAGTGAATAATCAAATCAATAAATATGATTATGTATGACAACATGTACTGAAAATATATGAAAATGATCTAGTTAAATCCGTCCAAAGGCTTTTTCTTTTTATGGATACAAGTAGAGGTGTTTATAGTTGTATCTATCTCAATTGGCTCATATCTATCTTGATCATGTTGGGATGAGTTTGTCTCAGCCCAAAAAAAATTGAGATAGAACAAAAAAGGGATCAGGATGGGGCAAAACTCCAGATGCACCCATCCTGATATTATATATTATTCTTTTTTTAATAAACAAAGGAGCAGCTCAAATGCTGCTAGAGCAAATACAATCTTGTTCCATGAGATGAGATATCTCTTGCATCTCATCAAATTGATAGAAACCAGGCTATTTTTGTGTGGCATGTCAACCTAAGAAATTAGCCACTCTATTTGCTTATCTATATATGAAAATGACATATGCACTCCATTCTTGTTGCAAAAGCGATTAGATCTCCTTAATAAGATCTCCTGATGAGCACTAATATCTCCGCCATTAATGAGTTCCACTGCTTCTTGAGCATACGAAGCAATCATAATCCAATGTGTGCCACAGTCCTAAGCAAGTTTAATTCCTGTGAGGATAGCCCAAATCTCAACGTTGAGGCTATCAATGAAAGTATGATTGAATGTGAAACCTTGTATAAGCTTGCCACGGTGGTCGCGAATAACACCACCACATCCTCCTTTCAAAGACCATGAGAAAAATGCTCCATCTACATTAATCATGCACCATTCCTCAGGTGGAGCTTCCATTTGCTCACAGTGCTCATCGATTTTCGTCCAAACCAGTTCAACTTCTTACACATTTAGATCACCCAGGCTCTTCATTATCGCCATAGCTTCAACTTGGATACCTTTTTTAAAAGTATTTTTATCTTCAAAGATGCGATTATTCCTCTGCTTCCACAAAAGCCAGCTTGTGATAGTGAAGATTGCACTCCAATCATCATAATTCTCATTCCCTAAATAGCGTAAATTCCACTTAACCTAGTCTTTCAAGCCCAATGAGAAGAAAATAGGGCGTTTTGATGGATTCACCAAAGAGAGCTAGAGGTCATGGGTTGAGGAGCAATCACAAACCACATGAAGTAAGTTTTCACTCTGTACTGAACACCATGAGCAAGTATTATTAGCAGTCATTTTCCTCTTTTGTCTCTCCTCATTAGTCAAAAGTCTGTTGTGAACTATCAACCAGGGGAACGTTTCACATCTTTAAGGGACCTTTAATTTTCAACATTTCTCCTAGGAGATGCTGGTGTCCTTCTTTGTGGGGCACACAATGTCTTATGCATATTTCACAGAGAAGTTACCATTCTTCTCCCATTTCCATTCATTAATGTCCCTGTCTTTTCCAAACCTTCTTCTACCTTATGCTAGACGCCTTTTATCCTAGACCGCACATTCAACCCTGGTCAGTTTGTATCAATAGAAGGTATTTTATCATATCCACACATATATTTAGCGTGAATAACATGAACCCACTAGTCATTAGGCCATTTAACTAGATTCCAACCAAGTTTCATCATGAAAACTTGATTTTGACCTCTCGCTTGCCAGATCCCCAAACCTCCCTATGTCTTTGGCTCACAAACCTGGCCCTAAGCAAGCGGGTGGCTCTTCTTAACATCATCTGTATTATCCCATATGAAATCCCTATTACCTCAATTTAAAGTATTGCACGTACTAATCGGCAGGAAGGATGTTTACATAGGATATGCTGGAATAGCAGACGTGATTGAGGAAGTGAGAGTTACCCTTCTAGCCATAGACAAAGCCGTAACTTTCCAGCTAGAAAATCTTTTCTTTACCTTATTTATTACCTCCCCAGAAGTTCCTCTGTTCACACGCTTGCAATGCAGAGGCACACCTAGGACTGTTCTTGTAAAGGCAAGAAGTGCGCTAATCTCCTCTTATCTACCATTATGAACATTATTACTGAAATAAATTCTGGTCCTGCTCACATTCACCTTCATTCTGGAGCTTTCACAAAAAGCATGCAAACATTCTTTAATAGCCAGAGCCTGAGGCATTCAGGCCTCTGCAAACAATAAAATGTCATCGGCAAAAAATAATGGAATATGGGTGGTCTAGTCTTGCCTAACTTGATAGGCTGCCATTCCTACTTCACTATATTCTGTTGAATAATGTGGGCAAGACGTTCGATGCAAATCACAAAGAGATCAGGAGAAATAAGATCTCCTTCATAATTAGCTCCAAGATATGTTTGGGAACGTAAACTCATCTAAACAAGACCGGAGAAACTGCCAATTCACACGATCATATGCTTTCTCAAGGTTGATTTTGATGGCCATGAATCCTCCCCCCCCCCCCAATAATCCTCATAGAATGATTCACCTCCTGGGCAATGATAATATTTTCAGAGCTATGGCGGCCAGGGACGAAGCAGCATTGATTTGGTGAGATAATGCTCGGTTTCTAGAGGATTTTCTTCGGAATTAACACAAGTAATGTCTTATTGATCTCTGCAATAATCAACGGGTTAGAAAAATACATATTTTATAGTCTTACAAACGAAGGGTCCTACCACACTCCATTGATTTTGGTACAATAAAGCTCCAAACTCATTTGATCATGGAGCTTTCATAGCACCCATCTCCTTAATTGCCTCCTATATATCAGAATCCGTAATGTCTCCACCGAGGGAGATCAACTCTGATTCACTTATAGGGGAAAAGAGACTTTAACATTTAAGTGGGTAATAGACCCTGCTATCATCAATGAATAAATTGTGAGAAATAATTAATAGCCATACATTTAAGGATTTGCTCATCATAACTCCACAACCCCTAAAAATCAGATAAAGCTCCAAACTTATTAGCACGCTGTCTACTATTTGCCAAGCAATGAAAGTAACGTGAGTTTTCATCCCCTAGCAATGCCCAATTACTTCTAGCCTTCTTTGCCCATAAGATGCTATCTTGAATAATGACTTTCTCCAGTTCTAACCAGAGTTGCTCTTGAAGTTTCACAAGATGATCTTTATTTCCACCCTAAGTTAGTGCGCGGGTGATACCACCCAGTAGACAAATAAGCTTCCTTTTCCTTCGACCTGTGTGCCCAAAAACCTCACTATCCCACCGTTGATATTCCTAAGTAAATGAATCTAACTGCTCTGACCACTGGTCTTCCTCTTTCCACACACTCTTTGCAAAATCGTCAAACTGTTCATGAAGCACTCGGGATGCTGAAAATTGAAATGGTCTTTTCGACGAACCTGGTTATATTATTCTTTTATTATATATGTTAATTATTATGTTATTTGTATTGTTTATTTGTTTATATTTTTTATTTATTTTTACTTTATTTAATTTTGCATTACTTTGTAATACTTGGTTTAACCAAGAAAATTATGGAGTGTTTTCTCATAATTATCGATATTAAATTAAAAAAGCAAATCTAGATTGTTGCCATTCAAGTGATTTATTGAGTTTATTTTTTGAGTTTACACCTAGACCCATTTATTGTTTATTATAATATGAGTTTAACATGCTCTAATCAAATAACTTACGCGTGCAGTTGAGTTCTTATATTAGGGTGTTTCATGTCTTTATATTTATTTATTTATGTATTAAAGTTCAATTGATTAATCATATATATATATATATATATATAAGTATCATGTTAGTTGAGTATTATTAGTTATTTGAAGATACAAAGGTAATTAAAACAATTAAGAGTGATTGTCAGGATATTCCAATTTCTATTAGAACGAAACAACTTCTAGTATGAGACACGAAATAAAATTTAATTTTAAATTATTTTTTGAAATGAAATACGGGATGATAGTGTCCTAATCCCATGTAATCTCTTAAACTCTTTAAATTAGAAGTAAGGTTAATTTCAATACGTGGCAAGGTTAGTTTTGGAATTTTGTACCTTGTCTTTGTGAGGACGTGGATGAGATATTTTCACCGAAAACACCACGTGCTCCAATCAATAATGATGTGTCCCCTTCGCTGAAAGTCTGGAAAGTGTCACTCAATAATACTGAAATTTCCCTTCAACCATTCGTTGGGTGGATACCATTCTCCTTCTTTAGCTTCTTATTTTTAGTTTACATCTCATGGTCTTCCCATTATTGATTTATGCGACAGTACATTTATATGAAATTCAAAATAATGTTAATAACTCATAAATGAACCAAATCTACTTATTCAATAATTACTTTAATTATAATGATAGAATTTTATCAATGTTTTAAAATTATTCAAATATAATTCTTTTCAAAAATTTAGAACAACTTTCACAATTAGAACACCCTCCATATATGTTGCTCCCTCAAAAAATTTAGGATACTTGCAATTTGATGAGAGATGAGATTCGGTGTTTTCTAAATATCATATTACAAAACCCCTAACAACCATTTGATTAAATTAATAGTTATTATCATATTATGTGAAACACTTATTGAGTGAATAGGTTGTACCAATCACCAAATTTAAGTCCATAATATTCAATTTATTTTTTTAAAAAATTAATTTCTTTTACATATATGCATGCATGCGCGTGTGTACCGCTAGCATTTAAAAATGAAAAAACATCACATTTAAAAATTTGTCAAAAAATTTGTTCACAGACAAGAGATAATAACAAATTTCATTTAAGAAAGAATAAATTTATTTTTCATTTTAATAACAATCCATTCAATATTAATCTTTATATTAATAAATTTTTTATTAAATCTTTGAATATAATTCTCCTTTTAAAATTATCCTGACAGTTCAACTTCATAAGAATTATTTAGCATGTAAAATGAAATGAAATTTAAAAATTAAATAAGATATTTTTTTTATATGACAATTATATTCTTGAACTATACAATGTCACTGGCAAAAAAAAAAAAACTATACAACGTCAATGCATATAATAACTTTTATGGGTTCATGAAGTCTTAAAATTAAAAAAGAGTACCTAATAAAAATTTAATTACAATGATTTAAAATATAAAACTTGAAGTTGATAAAAAAATAAAAAATTCAAAAAATTATTATAATTTTTTTTGTCGATAAGAAGAATTATAACCAACGCAGTCATAATTTAACCAATATCAATTTTTCTCTTCCAGTTGTGTATCCGTTGGCTTCTACGGAATCTAACCGATATATTTTCCCCTTCTATTCGATGCGCGTCTTTCTCAGCCTTGGTGGTCTACAACAATGGCGTCTGAATCTCCTCGGAAAACTTTGCCTTCTGTCGACAAGGTTTTACTCCACTTTTCTGCTCTGGATGTAACGACTCTATTGTCGGATATTTCACGTTCAATATGTCCTTCGTCAATTGGTTTGGTTTCTGAACATATGAATTGTAGGAATAAGTGCTTGAAAATTGAACTGCTGTGAATTTTGGTTTATAACTATCTTTAAGATTTGTCTTGAATCATACTCAGAGAGAGAGAGAGAGAGAGAGAGAGTGTGTGTGTGTGTGTGTGTGTTTTATTTTTCTTGTCATTGAGCTCGATAGCTTCCGTTTTGTTTTCTTCGTTTTAAGCACGTCATTCGGCAATTTTGTGCTCTTCCTGGGGTAATATAGAGATTAATTGCATTTGAACTTTTTGGTTTTCCATCATTAAGGACCTAAGAACTTAAATACACAAGTATTAGTTATAAAATTCGGACAACTAGCCTATTAGAGACCATCTCATGCTCGAAATTTTAAGCAGAAAACTTCACACAAACAACCAAAGGCACATAAAGGCACATGCTGTTTTACTGGCAATCAAAATCATTGTTGCTTTTAGGTGGCTTTTCTTCTTCATATTTTGTTAGACACGTTTCTTTTTTCACCAGGAAATAACATCATCTCATGATAATGGCGGCGCTCAGGAGCCTCTTCTTCACGGGATTCATGGACCTGAAAACTATTCTGCCTATGCAGCAATCCTTCCGTATGTTTTATCATGCGTTGCTATTATCTTTCTGTGCGGATCAATTCTGGATGAAACTAGGTCAAATTTGTACATCTGACAATTATTTAAATGAATAATAGTGGCCGCTTTTAAACTCTGCAGTTAATTTTCTAACTCATGGTGGAAATATTTGCATATGAGGAGAAGGCTTGAAGATACAACGAGCTATTTATTATCATTTACATCCCTTCATTTAGTGATATCTTTGTGGTTTCATGTTCAGCTGAGCTATTTCATTTTATATGCTTGGTTATGGTTCATGTGTCTTAGCATCCTATTAATGGAAATAATTTTACTGTTAAAGTGTTAAGTCTTACTAAACAGCGAGTTTCAAGCTGGATTTCTATTGGCCAAGAAAGAAGCAAAATAACTATGTTTTATGAATTACAATATGGTTTTTCTTTTTCTTTTTCATTTTCCAATGCTTGTATTTATTTATTTACTTATCATTAGGACAAGGGGAAGGTACAGATACTGAAAGAATATAAAAGGAAGCAAAGTAGAACAAAAGAAGAAAGT
The DNA here is from genome assembly GCF_029017545.1 of Prosopis cineraria. Taxonomy (NCBI): domain Eukaryota; kingdom Viridiplantae; phylum Streptophyta; class Magnoliopsida; order Fabales; family Fabaceae; genus Prosopis; species Prosopis cineraria. The sequence goes on from NW_026555332.1 coordinate 6,955,706, forward strand.
CCACATTGATATGATCAAGCTTTCCAACCTTTCGACATATTAAAGAATAGTGTGCCCTGAGTATAACCATTGGCCAAACATCATAAAAAGGCCCAGAAAACCATCTATGCCATAGAAGATGCAAGGGAAAGAATAGTGTGCCCTGAGCATAACCATAGTGGTTCTTTGGTCCAGTCAAGTGCATTAAATATATGAAAGCAAATGAAATCCATAAAACTTTTTCCAGCTTTTCTAATTGTTTTATTTAAAATCTCAGATTTCTTTTCCCTGCATTTGGAGGGCTACTTTATGGCTATGATATTGGTGCCACATCGTGTGCGACAATTTCTATCCAGGTAGATGATTTTTTGATGTTTCTGTAAATTTTTATTTGGTAAAATGTCATCTGTAGTTCTCTGTGCTTTTTATTGATATAGGAGGACTGTTTGTCCTCCATAGCTGCACTGCTTTTGAAAGAAAAAAAAGACAAACAAAACAACAACAACAACAACAACAAGCCTTTATCTCACTAGGTGGGGTCGGCTACATGGATTGCAAGACGTCATTGTGCTCTATCATTTATCAAGCTTTTAGGAATATATTAATTAAGAGATCGCGTTCAACAACTTCCAAGAGTGTTCTCTTAGGCCTTCCTCTATCTCTCTTAATCGGACTCAAAGTTATATGTTCCATTCTTCTCACTGGTGCCTCCCTTGGTCTTCTTTGTACATGCCCAAACCATCTCAACCGATTTTCTACCATTTTTTCTCAATAGGTGCCACTCTCACTTTTTCGCGTACGTGTTCATTTCGAATTTTATCTTTACGTGTATGTCCGCACATCCATCGTAACATTCTCATCTTTGCTACTCCAACTTTATACTTTTGCTGTCCCGTTAGAGCCTAGCATTCACTACTATATAATATTGCCGGTCTGATAGCAGTGCGATCAAACTTTCCTTTAAGTTTATTAGGCACCTTACGGTCGCAAATAACTCCTTTAGCTTTTCTTCAATTAAACCACCCAGCTTGAATTCTATGTGAAATATCTCCACTAATTTTGCCACATTTTGAATAATGGCTCCCAAATATCTAAACTTTTCCACTTGAGGTATACTTTGATTTCTCAATTTCACTTCCAAATTATTTTTGAATAGTCCTTTACCAAATTTACAATATAAATATTCCGTCTTACTTCTACTCAGACGAAAACCTTTTGACTCCAATGTCCTCCTCCATAGCTCAAGTTTGCAATTAACCTCTTCTCTTGTCTTTACTATAAGAATTATATCATCCGCGAAGAGCATACATTTCGGAATTTCCCCTTGAATATGTTCTGTCAAAACATTTAAGATCAAGTTAAACAAATAAGGACTCAGAGATGATCTCTGATGTAATCCAATCTTTATAGGAAAATCCTTTGTTTGACCACTAGGCGTTCTTATACTAGTTTTTACCCTCTCATACATATCTTGTATGGCTTTAATATAAGCAATCCGTGCTCCCTTTTTTTCTAACGCTTTCCAAAGCACTTTTCTTGATATACGGTCATAAGCTTTTTCCAAATCAATAAAAACCATGTGTAGATCTTTATCTTTATAATGATACTTTTCCATTAATCCCCTTAGTAGATAAATCGCCTCTGTAGTTGATCTACCTGGCATAAAACCAAACTGATTCTCAAAAATACTTGTCTCCAATCTCAACCTGTACTCAATTACTTTCTCCCACAATTTCATTGTGTGGCTCATGAGTTTAATCCCTCTATAGTTAGTACAATTCTGAATATCTCCTTTATTTTTATAAATAGGAATTAATGTACTTCTCTTCCACTCATCAGGCATTTTCTTTGACCGTAAAATCACATTAAATAACTTAGTTAACTATCTCACCCCTTCTTCACCTAAACATTTCCACGCTTCGATAGATATACAATCAGGTGGGTGATTTTTATTTTCATACAGATTCAAACACCAAATGGTGGCAGGAAGCATGCTGATTTAGCATATTTTTGCTGTTACCTATAAAGGCAAAAGTAATCAGTTTGTTGTATGCTAAATTAAATCAAGTGGGAAAACGACGAGTAAATTAAAGTTGGGTGTTTACTTTTTCCTTCCCCAAGAAAGTTAATGGATCCTATACCAACTCTAGTTTTGGGTGATAATTAGAAAATTCACTTTTCATATATAGGCCAATAGCTGTAGGAAAAATCGTCAGAAATAGTCTTGTAATACTGAGTGAGTTGAGTGGTATTTCCTCTTCATTCATATTAATTTAGCTTAATTTTTTAGGTAGAAGTTTCTTGGTAATCATGCTACTTGATGTTTTCGATTTTTTGTTCACTAATCTTTAAGAATAACATGCTATAGAGATTATGAAAACTCACATGAATCTTTTTGATTTTTCACTTAACTATTATCTCTATTTTTTGCAGTCACCAACTTTAAGTGGGACATCATGGTATAACTTGAGTTTTGTTGAAATAGGTCTCATTGTAAGTTACAAGTTGGCTCCAACTTTTTTTTTTTTCTTGTTTTTCATAGATGTGGCTAGATTCTCCCTTTACTCTTGTTCTGATTCAATATATTTATTATTTTGTTTTTCACAACTGAGAATAAGACCCTGGCACTCATGTTTTGTTTTCAAACTGATGATAACTTTTGCAGACTAGTGGATCATTATATGGGGCTTTGGCCGGCTCTGTGCTGGCCTTCAATGTTGCTGACTTCTTAGGTGATGTGACCATTCTAATAATAATAAGTCTATATACATTTTCCATATTTTTCTGTCCCAGTAATTTTTAAGTGACGAATTGGATGTGAAGGTAGAAAGAGGGAATTAATTGTGGCTGCATCTCTCTATCTTGTTGGAGCACTTATAACAGCACTAGCTATTGGTTTTCCTATTGTGGTGATCGGACGCTTTGTGTATGGTATGGGGATAGGACTGGTACGCCTTTCTTAAATCAAATGATCCTTTTAAGCTCATAGATGCTTTGTTACTTGATAAAATAGAAATACAAATAATATGGTTGTACATGTGATCATATTCCCCATACCAGTTGCAGGCTAAACATGTGATACACACAGAATAAATATAGAATCTTGCTATTGTGATGATCTAAGTATTACTTTTAAACTGGGACAGAGTACCCTGACTACCCTCTGTATGTGTGTGTATATATATATATTCTGCTAAGAGCAATTGGGTCTATACACTTAGTTATCAGGAGCTAATTCTCATGTAGCTAATATCCCTTTGGTAACTGCTAATGACAATTAACAATTATTCCCTCATAAAGCAATCCTTGTCCACAAGGTCAGATGAAAGAGAAAAGACTAAGCAATGAGAAAATAAGGGAACTGCTCCCAGATGGAGGAAAGGGGTCCTCATGTTGCATCTTCTGGGTTAGAATACCTCCAATGGATTAAAACTTGGGTCGATGATAGGTTTGCCTCATGTCTCGAGAGAACCCCTCATGTCTTTTATGGACCCCATTGGTCCTTAGCACCTAACAACCATCTGCCATTGGCAAACTAACTAATTAACAGCCATAACCATTATAACTGCCTTGACTACCATTTCTTATTCATTTTACTATTATCATATTGAAGCAACAGAATTAGGAAGTTTGTTTTTGATGACTTGCATCCTTAGTAGCTTGTAAATAAATGATGACAAGATATATGCTATAAACGAATTGAATAGAATTGGGTTTTCCATTTTCTCTATACCAGGTGTAATACTTACATTAAGCATATAAATATGGGATCCTTTGCATAATTATCACAGTTTTTATTCTGCACTCGCATATAAATATACAGCAACAAGAAGTCTTATTCCGCTATGTGGGGCATATAAATATATAACTTGGACAAAAATTCTTGAAGAATTTTTTAAATGTCAATACATCTCTAATGTTATGTTCATTCCAAAATATAAGTTACACTTTAACTGTTCTCCACATTTAAGTAATCCTATTGGTATCATCATTTTTTGAGCATACAAATACGGGATTTGAGTATTTGACTATTCAGAAAAGTAATACAGAGAATTGGCTTGTGCCAGAAAGATAACAGTAAGTACAGATTATATTTACTTGTTACGACACTTCTTTTTCTAAAATACAATTTTATAAAGAAAAAGATTAAAAGATATGTGTTCATATATTTTAATGCTGTCTATGCAATTCTAAGCTGGATATGAAACTTTTCATCTCTTTTAGGCCATGCATGCTGCTCCAATATATATTTCTGAGACAGCTCCAACTCAGATACGAGGTCTATTAGTTTCTCTCAAAGAGTTCTTTATAGTTCTTGGAATGATAGTAAGTTCTTTATCTCTTCCCTGATCTAAATATGCAATGAAGTTTGCCCATGGCATTACCTTTTATGATGCTTTGCATCATCCCTTCTCTTGTTCTAGAGCATTATAATTTGTCATATAGACTTCCCCCCTAAATGTCTGCCTGCATTGCAAGTGGTAAATGTCCAGAATCTTATGCAGGTAGGCTTTGGGTTTGGTAGTATTCTTGTTGACATGGTTTCTGGCTGGCGCTATATGTATGGTGCTAGTACTCCAATTGCTGTGATAATGGGAATTGGCATGTGTTGGCTTCCACATTCTCCTAGGTGGTTACTTTTACGTGCTATACAAAGAAAGGGATATGACCAACACTTAAAGGAGGCTGCAATTCTTTCTTTGAACCGCCTTAGGGGTCCAGCTATTGGTGACTCTGCTCCTCAACTAGTAGAGGAGATTATGGCTGAGCTTTATTATGTAGGTGAAGAGAAAGAAGTCACAATTGGGGAGATTTTCCAAGGAAAATGCTTCAAAGCTGTTGTGATTGGTGCAGGACTGCTTTTGTTTCAGCAGGTAATTATATTCCTTAAGAAACAGAATACAAATGATTGAAGATGCCTGGAGTTGGTGTGCTTATAAAGTGGAATTCATGACAGATCACTGGACAACCAAGTGTCCTCTATTACGCTGCATCAATCCTTCAGGTATTAAGACAATCTAGTTGGAGGGAGGGAACTCAGTGAAAATTAACAAAGAGCCTATCTTTTAACAATACATCATAGTAGTTTGCCTGCGTTGTACTTTAATTAAACCTGTTACTGGTAGAGTGCAGGATTCTCTGCAGCCCATGATGCTACTCGAGTCTCTATTCTGCTTGCCTTACTGAAGGTAGACACATCGTTTTTCTTATCATGTTAATTCAAATTGTATTTTATATTTTATGCTTTTGCTGACAGTCTCATGTAGTGTGTAAGTGAAGTTTCTATTAGCATGCTAAACTATTAAGCTGTATATGAAATGTCAGTCTAAACTGTAAATTCCATGCATGCGACTTGTCATTGAGTACTTTTAAGGTGTCATAAAGACTTTAGACTGGGTCTTTTTTTGTGGATGGGAGCCGGGGGGTGCATATGCAAAATTCATGTTCAGAACTAGAAAAGAATGCTGAAACAAAAATTCCATATTTTTGTAACAAAAAAAAAAAATCAATATTTTCTTTCTTTTATTCTCTCTCACTCTCTCTCATGTTTTATTCATTTTCAACTTTTCCTCTCTCTCAGCTATAAATTTCCTTTTGATTTCAAAAAATAATGATAAAGCTGTGTTGGCAATTTAGATTTTTTTATGCTTCAAATGTATCTGAAATACAAAACGAAGTCTTTCTAGTTAACTTGGTTTTTTTACTGTCTGTAGTCATCTACGAAAACAGACAAAGGATGATTTTTCTCCCTTCCACCCCTATAGAAGACACTTAACTCTGTTGTTTCCATATTTGTTTGTGTAGTTAATTATGACTGCTGCTGCTGTCGTCGTTGTTGATAGTCTTGGAAGGAGACCTTTACTGCTTGGAGGGGTTTCAGGGATGGTAAGTCCTTTGGTATTGACAGTTTCCTGAGATTGGAAAGTTTTCTATTTTCTATTCCCTTGCGCTTGATGGCAATTACTGTCTCTAAATAAAGAAAATGGAATCATCAAGGCACAAGATTTTCAAAGGCTAGAAATCTTCCATATTTTTTTTTAACTCATAAATGGTGTTTTCTGATTGACAGGTTATAGCCTTGTTCCTTCTGGGTTCATATTACTTGTTTCTGAATGATGCATTGACTGTTGCCATAGTTGGTCTTCTGCTGTATGTGGGGTGTTATCAGGTATATAAAGTTTATAAATATTTTTTGTATTGTTTTGCGTTTTGATTCCTGTTACAATTTATCATTCTTTAACTGCTTCTGTATTATTGTTATGATGATGATGATGATGACTGATCAAATTAGGACTTTAGGAAGGTAAGTTGGTTTGTCAAATTGAAAAGGAGTGAAGGGCGAAAGAGGAACTGGAGAGATATTCAATTATTCAGACCCCCAACAAAAAAAAAAAAAAAAAAAAAAAAACCCACAAGAGAAAACGGGAAAAGGAAAACAGTCAATTCTGAACATTGAAGAAACCTTCTTTCACCAAAATCAGAATTATGAATTAATTGTCATCAATGATGAAGAATGGAACATATTGTTAAAAGATCAGCAGTAACAGATTAAGATATTAGATGGAATGGGTGTGATAAAGATCTCTGTTATATTTAGTGATAAATACTTGATGAGAGTTCGCAGCAGGCTTTAGACACTGGGCTTACTACACAGTAAGACTGGACCACCTGGATGGAGTTGGGTCTAATTTCCACAGCAGATTCACCTGAGGGGAAAAATGGAGAAGAGAGAAAGAGAGCAGAGCAAAGAAATTTTTCAGTGTCTTCTGTAACTCACAAAAGCCCTTTTATTAAAGTGGGTCTAAACATGTGTTAACGTTTATGGAGACTGATTTTCTATACCTTCCACTATCTACAATATCTTGATTATTTTAATAAAATAATCAAGATTAACTTAAATTAATTTGAATTTGAGTCAAAACAAATTCTGACTATGTTAATTAAACTAAATTAATATTAACATCTAATGTCAATTAATTTAATATAACTGATCAATCGACCTTTCACTTGGCCTTTGTAAATTATTATTAACATCAAGGGAGGACTTTAATTAAGCCCGACAATCTCATATAAAGCATTGATACAAAAGAAACATGATTGTGATTTTTTTTTTTTTTTGGTTATGCTGCGATCTTGTTCTTTGGTTATTAAGCTTGTGGACTTCAAATATTGAGCAAGTAGCAGAAGAGCAAAAGCATGGCAGTGAATCTAGTGAGGGACTAGTGGTATTCCTGTTGCTATAAGTGTCCTGGTTTTGTCAGTTGCTTATGTCTCATATGAGTGGGCTTTAATTCATTTTGCAAACAAGGATGCATCTAAATCTTCTCTTTCAAGTTGATTGACTATGGCAGTCATAAACACTATACCCAGCATCACCCGCAAACACTTGCGAAATGGGATTCCTCTATGTCATCGTTCTATCATAAGGGTTGCTTGAACTGTATTGGAACCCTCATTTGAACTTAGCCGTCTGGGTTTCATATGTTACATCCTTTACTTCAAATCTGTATGTCATATAACTTCATAGTTCATTGTGTTCTTGCAGATATCCTTTGGTCCAATAGGGTGGCTTATGATATCAGAGGTTTTCCCATTGCGCCTAAGAGGGGAGGACTCAGTATAGCAATACTTGTCAATTTTGGAGCCAATGCTCTCGTCACCTTTGCCTTTTCTCCATTAAAGGTGATGAGATCTTCAACCTTTTAATTTTACTACTGGTTCTGAAGTTGCTTTGTCATCATTGAGATGTCTCAATTTTAAGGCAATTGCAATGCAAAATCTTTCACGAAGAACTAATTTTATGCTTTTTCTTGAACAATTCTAACTCTTATTTAGATTCAACGAAAGTTGATCTCTAGCTATAGTGTGATGATCTGTGAGGACCAAATTTGAAAGGAAAGACATTAAAGCCATCATTCTACAGTTTAGGGACATAATTTGTATTTTAACCTATGAAACTTCGACTAGTTACTGCCAGATGAGTTCTGTTGAATCAGGATAATGTATGTCTGGTTAAGCATCGAGGCCTTTAAACTTATTTGTCTCAAACTCTGATGCCACAAGAGCAATTTAAAGACCACTATTTGTGTTAAGTGGAACTATTAAACTTGTAAAACATGCTGCATGTAATGGCCGAATCATTTTAAATTTGGTCAATCATACAAGAAAACTGAACACGCCACTTAACTGAGTCTTCATACTCTGACATTTGGTAGATCTATGGAGAGCAAGGCATATCGAGAGGTCGAGTATTTTGACCTTTAGATATCTTTTGAGTTTCGACATACTCAGAAGCTTTTCATCACATTTTTATTTTCAAAACATTCATGCAATGTCTTGTAGGTAGAAGAAAACACTTTTCCATATACCAAACAGGGAATAACCTCGAAACTTTCCATATAATTGTATTGTACCTGACATTCATGTTTTTTCTTTTTTCTTTTTAAATATGAAAAGGAATCTCATTCAACAGAAAGTAATAACACTATACACAGAACACCTAACAAAAGCAAAGGCAAAAAACCAACGCCTGACATTCATGTATGAGCATTGCTCTAATGTTGTGAGTTTCATGACAGGCATTGCTGGGAGCTGGAATGCTGTTCTACATATTTTGTGTGATAGGCCTTTGCTCTCTTGTCTTTATATACTTTGTTGTACCAGAAACCAAGGGCCTTACGCTTGAAGAGATTGAGGCCAAATGCCTGTAGCACCCGTATCCTCGCATTTGGAAGAACTACGTTTCTGTGCTTGTTATTGTGAGAGTTCAACAGCAAAATTGATCTTCATCAATTTGTTGTGTGGAGATGGGACAGTCAAATTATTTTCACAAAGGTTTTGTGAATGCATATAATATGATATATTTAATGGGAAACGTAAAAAATGTTTGTATCGAGGTTTTTTTTTTTTTTTTTCGTTTTGTATTAAGTTAGGATATATGTTTCACCCACAATTTTATTCTTTTGTATCATATACTTTGTCTCTTTGAATTAATGACATAAACAAATTAATTTAGTCAGACCACAAATAGTGTTGTAAAGTTTCCAACTCCTCTGTAAAACTTATGATGCATTTTATCGAGTAATGTAATAATTATATGTTAATCAGGTGGATTTTTTGAATTGCATGGAACTTGGTGAATGAGTTGTACCATTTATAATTTATGAATAAATATAATTTATTGTAAATTTTATATTTATAGTACTGCAATGCTCAATTTCTCTAAAATTTCCAACTTTTTCTAAATCATATGATGCATTTTATTGAATGGTGAAAAACAAGTGAATAATGATTATAAAATATTTTAGGTGAATATTGTAGGCCATATGAAACTTGAAAAATGAGTTCTACCAGTTATAACTTTTAAATGAAATGATTTATTATACTCCCTTCGTCCTAATTATAAATACTTTTTAAATAGATTGTTATTTCAAAATATAAAACACTTTAAAAAAATTAACGTTTTATTAAATATATTTATTTTAATATTACCTTTTCTCTCTCTATTTAATACTAATTAAGTGTAGATTTAAAATTATTAATGAAGGATATTTTTGAAAGTTTATATTTTTATTTTAAAAAAAAATAAAATTGTTAAATATATTTAATAAGGTTTATTGATGTGTAAAATTTTATGTAAAATATTTTATAATATAAGATAGAAGGAGTAGTTTTTTTGGCCAATGTGAATATTATATTTATATTGATATTAATAATGATTATCAATAGTTCATTTGTCAAACCCAACAAAGTAATAATTCAAAGATTAATAGTTAAAATTGTAATCAAATTATCTCCCCTCTATTATATTTACTATCAGATGGTTACTAGCTATTTTTTTATTTTTTCAAAGTAATTTTCTTAATTATTACAATAAAATTATTTTAAATTATGTAAATGATTAAATGCTCTTAATTTAAATATCAATTACTATTCACACATTTTATTCTAAGATTCATAATTTTTATTCTTAAAATTACAAGAATTTAACAATTATTTACAAATTTGAATTTAAAATTCTGATATTTTTCAAGTGGTGCAAATATGAATTGTCATTTACAAATTTAATTTTAAGATTTACAAATTTTCCTCCTAAAATCATAAGAATACAATAGCAATTTGTAAGTTTAAATTTCAAGTAATTTAATTATTCATATTAATTTTTTAATGACAGAAAAATATCTAAAAACTTTAGGAGAGTTATAACATTTTTATTGATCAAAATATTATTTTTATAATTCAAAAAAATTTATTATTATTTTTCCACAAAGGATTATAAAGGCTTTATAATAAGGTAGGCATGGGACTCACAATATAAAATAAGTAGTGAATATGGAACCAATATTAAAAAATAATTTTTTTAAATCATAATATACAACATTTTTTAAAAGTTTTACTTGATTTAAAACATAGGGTATTGAATAATTTATATAATTGTATAGATAAGTGTGGTTTAAAATTTGTAAGTAATTTTATTTATTTATCTCCTATATATTTTATCAATATTGAAAATTTTAATCTTCTACTTATTTTTAAAATTAAATTCATTAAAATCTTCGTTGATCTTTATTCAATTATATTGCAATTGAAAATTAATATTATAGAATCTAGTTTTATTTACTTATTTTTGAGTGAATCTAATTTTATGAAAAAGGGTGAAGTGAAAACACCAGTTGAAGAGTTTATTGGAGGCAGGTACAACCAACGAAATAGAGAAGGTTAAATGCGCTAGCGGGTCTGGCCTTTAGGGTTTGTGAAGTTCGTTGGCGAGAAAGCAAAAGCAAATATGGCCAAATTCAATGTTGTGCAGAAGAAAAGGAGAGCCCTACTATCAGAGAAGAAGAGACAGCTTCATGGCGACCCTAACACCGGCAAGCTTAAGAACAAGTACCAACCTCTTTCCATCTCCGGCAAACGAAAGCGGAAGCTCTTCAAAAAATGGCGCCGAGTACTCTCTTTTCCTCCCTCTTTCTCTGTTTTTTTTTTTTAATTTTGCCTAATCAACTGATATTGTCTTAACTTCCGTATAATCATCCTGTATTTGATGTTGCATTAGCTCATTATTGTGTTTTGAATTAATTGAAGGAGCAAAAGGAAGCTCTGGAGAAAGGCCTGGTAACCATGGAAGATGTAGAGATGGCAGTAGCTGAAGCTGAAGGTAACATACATTGACATTATGTTTCAGCTTTGTTTTGATGATTATGTTTTAAAATCGTGGAATGCGTCTTTGCTGTATATATTGAGACAGATTATGTATCTTTCAATTGGTATCATCTGATGAATTCCCAAATGACCATAGAATGTTCTGAAGTGTTACTGTCAAGGACAAATTCTTTTCATTTGTTTTGGATGATACTACTGTATTAGCTTGTAAATTTGTTGGCCTTATATTATCATGCTGGAGGCTATTAAAGCCTAAGGGATAACTATCATGTCCTGTTTTGGTTCTCTGACTTCTTTGTACTCCAAGGGTTAAATTTTTCCTAAATTGTGGTAAGCAATAGAATGATTTGGTTTTCACTTATTTTTTTATTTTTTATTTTTGGGGTTTCTTTGAATGATGTTATAGATTATGGTTACTTAATTCTTTCACTTGAATTGCAGTAACTAATTTAAATCATCATAAGTTTTGTGTATTTGATTCATGCCTTCTCCAATATCAAAGTGGCATCATTAAAGACCAAGTCCTCAGACATTTCTATCACCCATTGCTTCCAACCTGCAACTCCCTGTCTCCCTACTAGCATCGATGTCATTTCAAGTTAAAAAACATAGAAACGTTGTGAGAAAATTCAAAATAATAGAAAAATTCTGAGAGTTTTGCAAATAGAGCTCTCTTAGTTACTTGAATAAGGATTCGAGCTAGGTCTTTTGAAGAGTTCGTGCATGATGACTCTTGAATAAAGCTCTTTAATTCAAATCTCTCTCCACAATGTGAGAATGCAGACCTCAAAGTAATAAATTTTCTCTATTATATGTGCTCTTTCAATTTATATAAAGGATATTACACCTCCAGATGTTATACATTGATTTTAACAGGTGTCATCATAGCATTCTTTTGTCAATGATAAAGCATTACAGTTTACATAATCATTGTGATTACAACTTCTAGCATGTGAGAGACATTCCAAGCCAGAAAAACACTCTTTCGTTTTCCAAAATCTATCCAGAGCTATTTCGGTGAACTACATCTAACTTCACCCTTGAATGAAGTTGATAATGTATTTATAAACTGAAAAAATATTATGACAAATGCTATTTGCTTCCTTTATGTTTATGGTGTTACCTCTACAATGAGCAGTATATCCCCGATCCCATCATAGCTGTAGTTTGTTTCTAATGGGGACAGAACGGATGCTTTTTCTTAGTTGTAATTGGTTTGTTAAGCTGATGATGGAAAACATATTTGATGGTTTTCTTCAAGCTGATGTTCAATTTTGCTAGTAGGGGGTTCCCAATCACAAGATAGTAGCAAACCGTCCAGAAAGATTCACTTGAAGAAGAGCGTAAAACTTAAACAGGTGAAGCATAAAGGTAAGATTCTCATTTTAGCATGCTATTATTCCATCTCCAGCAGGCTGGATATATTCTAAGTAGATAGAAAGATGAAGCTATGTACAATTGGTTCAAGACATCTTTGTTGTCAGTCATGTACAGTTGGCATAATGTTGATTCACTTTGTTGAGGAAAGAATTAATGGAGCATAATTTTATTTTTCCCCCTTAAAGAAGAGATGGGACGGAACTGTTATGTTGGTAATAGAACATCGCATAGGAGTATGAGATGTCAAATTTCATATCTTCTTCTCTTCCAATGTTTTGACTGATGCCTGTGGTGCCTTCTTACAGGTAAGAATAAAAGAAAACCTTCGGTGCCAGCCGCTGATGTTTCAGGTGACGCCATGGTGGAATAGATATGCAATGTTTGGTATGATACTTGGAAATTTTGTAAGAATTTTTTCTTTTTAGTTTTCCCTTGATGGGAAGCTACGTTAAAGTTGGGGTGTGACTGAAACTAACCAGGGTTAAAATATTGTAATGTTGCATCCAAGTAACTAGATTGACAGTCCCTCAGAAAGGGGAAATGAAAATTATGGCTCTCAATAGTTTAGGCTAATCTATGCCATTTATTTCCGGTCATTCTGATGTCCGGTCAAAATCTAATGCTGCATTGAAATAGTTTTTGTCCTTTTCACCGCTTCCTCTTCTTGGAACTTGGCTTATGGGATGTTACTGGAACTAACCAATAACAAGTAGCAAATCTAACTCAACAAAGAGCCTTTTTGATTGATATTATAATCGATTTTGGGGCCCAAATAATCAATTTTTTTAAAAAGTACCCGAACAGCAAAAAAAGTTGATAATTAATTATTGAGATAAAATCATGTTTTGAAATAAGTTTTGAAAAGTTATTTATAAATTTAATTTTACTGTTAAATAATATATTTTATTTTTTAAAATAAAATTTAACAAATTTAATAATATTAAATATAATCTTTTCAATAATTTAATTTTGAAAAGTAATATTTTTATATTAATTTATATAGTTAAAATTAATTTTAATATTTAAACACATTGTGTTATAATATAATTAATTATAATTAAAGTGAATCAATATTAATCAATTATTTTTTATAATTAATTATATTCAATTGAAATTTAGATGTGCCTTAAGTGGGGTTAGCTATATGGATAATGTAATATTGCTGTTTTATATTAATAATCAAGTTTTTAAATATATTATTTGCGAATTTCAATTATTTTTCTGGATGGCTATTTTGGCTTTGCTTTACCTCTTTATACTTTCTTTATACAAGTTTGTACCACTTAATACTATAGATGCTAGATCAATTTTTTCAATATACAGTTATTGCGAATTATTTTATTGTATGACATCTATCTCACCATTCTAGGTTTTGCTATCCTAATTTTTTTGCTCTCTGTTTGTGACATAAACATTTGTTATCATATAAATATAACGTCGTTGATCTTATAATAATTCTCTTACCCTTCTCTTTAAAAGAAAATGTTCTGATTGTTCTCTAACCGTCAGTAGGACCAGTATGGGTAAAGATTAAAATAAGGAAGAATTATAACTAGATTTCACGGAAGATAATTAATTATTGTTACGTCTATTAACAGCTAAATTAAAGTTATTAATATGTTGTTAATGCTTTAGTTCAATTATTAATGAACCTTACAGTTTTTTTTTTTTTTTTTTGTGAGACTTCAACATAATTCTCTCATTGACACTTACATGAGATATTTTCATCTTCATCAGTTATGAGCAAGTTGATAGTTTTCGTTATAAATTTATACCTACTAACAATGGCCACTAGTCACCAATAATATCACCATCCAATTTACGAGATTAGATGTCCCTGAACTCCGATATTATTCGGGTGTCTGGATCTATTCATCATCGGTTTGAGAATGTCATGCACGTTTTTGAATTAGATCTGAATCATCTCGATTTAATAATTAATATAAATAATTTAGAATCTACCTTTGTCATTTTCTTTTTCTTAAGTTCAAGATATTATCTGAGTTAAGAATTAAATTTTTCCCGTCATATTTTTTAAATAAAATTGTAGACACAACTGATTTGTTTCATATCTACTAGGGTGGGTATTGTTGCTTGTGAACCATGACATTCATTCGCTGCCAAAATTATTCCCAGGTAGTGAGTAGCATAATTACTAGTATTGGAGTTTTCACCTTATTCCATGGTATTGAAATATGAGTTAATTCAATCATTTGAACTAATAAACTATTAAATCAGTGATTAACTGATTTAAAGAAATAACTTGTTCCCAATTTAATCATAATTCAACTATGATTTTTACCTACCACTCCCTCCAAACTACAATATAAAACATTTTTTAAAAATTTTATCTAATCCAAAATATAAAACATTAAATAATTTTTATATTTTTTTTAACTATACTCCTATTTCATTATTACTCCTTTTGAAAGAAAACATATATTGAAATTTTCATTATTATAATTATTATTATATCAAGACTTTTATATAAAATATTTAACGATAATATAATTAAAATTTTAATTATTATTATTATATCAAAACTCTTAGAATATTTAATGATGATATAAATAAAAAAATATAAATATTTTTTTTATAAATTTAAAGTTTCAATTAATATTTTTTGCAAACCGTTAATTAACTACAACTTATATTTTAACTTACCAATGCCTCGATCTTAGCATCTTGCCCTAAGGCCTGAACCATTCACGTGGATTGTTCAGACCCGTTTCTAAAAGCTGAGCTTCGTTCACATTATTATTTTCCCCCCACCAAACCAAAATTCATACAGCCATGTTTGGCAGATTACAAAGTAAAAGAGCATAATAAAATGGTTGGCCAAGAAAAAATATTAAGAAAATAAAAGAAAACCAAATGGCAACGACTATAATAATACACACACAAATTGGACAGTGGCTAATACCATGTTAGCCATTCCATTCCTTACCATTCATTCAAACATTATAAGTCAATAATGGTGAACAAGACAAGATGTAAATACAAACTTGGATTAATTTAGCATCTAATGACAGGGAATCACAACAACAACAACAAGCCTTTATCCCACTAGATGGGGTCAGCTACATGAATTGCAAGACGCCATTGTGCTCTATCATTTATCAAGCTTTTAGGAATATTATTAATTAAGACATCGCGCTCAACAACTTCCAAAAGTGTTCTCTTAGGCCTTGCTCTACCTCTCTTAATCGGACTCAAAGTTATATGTTCTACTCTTCTCACTGGTGCCTCTCTTGATCTTCTTTGTACATGTCCAAACCATCTCAACCGATTTTCTACCATTTTTTCCTCAATAGGTGCCACCCTCACTTTTTCGAGTACGTGCTCATTTCGAATTTTATCTTTACATGTATGTCCGCACATCCATCGTAACATTCTCATCTCTGCTACTCCAACTTTATGCTCTTGCTGTCCCGTTAGAGCCCAGCATTCACTACTATATAACATTGCCGATCTAATAGCAGTGCGATAAAACTTTCCTTTAAGTTTAATTTCAGGGAATCACACATCAGAAAAAATACTACGTTCAATTTCACAATTACACGGGACTCAGAAAGAGCATATTAAGGAAAGCAAAGTTGTGGGAGGCACAAAATTCCAACCTTTATTGCTTCTCTTCATGAAAACAAATATCTTAATTACGGAAAGACATAAACACAAGCAAACATGCTAATCACTCAGAGGAACCATCATCA
Source organism: Prosopis cineraria (assembly GCF_029017545.1). Lineage (NCBI taxonomy): Eukaryota > Viridiplantae > Streptophyta > Magnoliopsida > Fabales > Fabaceae > Prosopis > Prosopis cineraria. Next base: position 6,971,941 of record NW_026555332.1, read on the forward strand.
TCCTCCTGCTCATGCTCAGCAACAACTTTCTCTATGAACCTCTTGCGAACACCATCGATGACAGCTTTTCTTGATTGTTCATTCCCACTCTGGCCATCGTTCAGCACAGGATCTGATTGGCACAGTACTAATGCAACACCTTTTTTTTTTTTTTACCAGAACGTGCAAATGATTCACCAAAACATGTTAGGTAGAATGAGGGAGAAGATAGAAAAGAGGATCATGAAAAATAAGAAGGTAGAAGTATATGTCTCAGCTGAATTTTTTCAATCAGTGGGAACCATATGCATACAAATAGCATGAGGAAAATGACAATACGTGTTCTAAATATAGACAGGTTAATAGACAAGGAACAATAGCAAGTAATGAAGCACAGAATCTTCAATCAATAATCAGTCTTCATGACTAGTAAACGTCATACATACATGTTAACACAAAGTGACACTTAGATATAACACCGACACTTTGGGTTTCTGTGAAGCTGTACATTAGCGTCCATCTAAGATGCCAGTTTTACAGGAAGAGATGCAGTGCAGAGAGAAATGGTTTAAATATTCCCCATTTGTATCTGGAATTTCACAACACGCAGGTTGCTAGAACACCACCACCTAATCATTCTTCCATAGAGTAAATAAATTACATTGATATAAATAATCTGACAATAAATATTGCCAGATGGTATTTGATTAAACAACATTCAATGTTAATTATGTTAAAACAGAAATAGATATCAGTTTAAATGTACAATTTAATAACAGCAATTTCGAGAAAAGCTTCACAATAGAAGCAGCCCATAAACCCATAATAGGCATGAAATAGAAGAAGTAAAGCTCCTGCCTTTTTCAACAGGAAACTATTAAAAGAAATCAACAATGAAAGAAGAACATCTCAAGCCACCTATAGTTCAAGTGGTAAGAGTGGGATAGGATATGGATAAAAATTCAAAATTTAAACCCTTCAAAATAACCCCAAAAAAAAAAATCCATAACACAATTGGCATGTCTTTAAGATTAATAGAATAAAATAGAAAGGGGCACTACTAATCAAAGCAAGAAAACAAATATCATAAGCATCCTGAAACAAATTAAATACCTTCAGAAGTACATCTCCGGCCAAAAGCATGCAAGCCCACATAATTTGCTTTAACTGCTCCACTGTTGTAAACCAACAAAGTGGGAAGATTGCGATCTGGGTAGTTTGGAATACAATCAGTAGATATTATCTTGACAAATTTTGTTGCAGGGTATCTTGTAGCCAATTCTTCTAAGCATTGCATTAGAAGTCCACATTCAGGAATTCTGCCATGAAATTCATTTAAAAGAGAGAGAGAGAGAGTAAAATTAATATCAGCACAAGAAACTGTATTCTAAACTTAAACACAGTTTTTGAACGTTTTTTTATCTGATTTTCCAATAATGCAGTACAAGTAGAGATATTTTACAGCTTGACATTGCATAAATTGGTTCTTCCAAAAAGTTTCTTCACGTTGGAGAACCAAGTAGCAATCGCCTAAGAAACTTTACTAAGTTATACATTTGAAATGATATAAATAATTTAAAGAACTCTCAAGGCATACCCTTCCTTGTAAAGGTGTACAACAACCCAAACATCAGATGGAGCCTGTGAAACCTCTCGAATAAAATCAGATCCTGATATTGGAATTATCGATCCAAACCTCAAAACTTTAGCTGCCTCTCTCATCTCGGTCAGCCTCTTCTTCCTATCAAAGAACGAGAATCAAATGAGAATATAAAGATAAAAGTCTTGCTTTAGCCTTTTTATTTTTTCCGTCGAAGACGCATTACAGCAGTTGTTTCCTAAACACAACATAATCAGAGGTGTTAAGAAAGTATATAGCCAAAATAATATCATCCACCTGAATCAAAGCGGGTTAAGCATAGGGGACAAGGTCGAGTGGAAAAAAGGAAAAATAAAGGCAGTCATAAGATTTCAAATGATATACATATACGTTATTTTCATATTCTGACAGAAAATATTCTCTTCCTCATACAAGAGAAGGGGGAAAAAAACCGAAAGTCGAGTCACTAGATTTCTGGAAATCAACATTCGTTACAAATCGAACTTCAATAACCAACCTGTACTCCTCAAGGAATCTATCATCATCGAGATCGTCTTCAAGCTCTTCGAGCTCTTGTTCCGTTTTGTCATCAATCCAGGCCTTATCTTTCGGAACCGAATCCTCATCAGGTGCAGGCGTAAACGGTGGCGGCTTGAACGCAGGTGGTTTTGGGGGTAAATTGCCAAGCTTTCTCTGGATATCATCCCACTGGGTGGACGATCCTTCCACGTCCTTGTACACAAAGTGATAATCCGCCATTGATATCACACAACAGATCTGGGCAGAACTGGAACTTGGCAAATTCTAGACTGGGACAAAGTTGGCCCTTCAAAGATTCGTATTTTGGGAATTCGACTATCGGGGTATGATTTTTCTTGATTTTACGTTTGCTCACCGTGTCTTGAAAAAGGGGCGGTTCTTCACCAGAGTCCTTCTTCCGCGGCCTCAGAAGCGATCTTCGTGAGATCGCCGACAGAGTTCAAGCAATGACGGTGAAAGGCAGGACTCGGGGAGCCAGGCGATACTAGCCTCTTCGGTCAGTCGAAGAAAGTTCCAGAGGCAACCTATAGAAGAAATCGGAGGTTAGGAGGAAAGTACAAGGTTACTTTGTTAATTGAGTATAAAAACATTTTTTTACGCAAAGGGCTTGGGATTTTATGGATATTTTAATATTTCGTGGGAGTTTATTGTATTTTCATGACTTCTGTGAGGTTGCTTAGGCCCGTTTGGATTTTAATTTGAGAAAATTGATTATAAAACAAATTTTTAAAAATTAATTTTGATAAAATTAAAGATGTTTGGATAATTTTTTCGGAATCAATTTTGAATGAATAAATTACAATAAAAGACATTTATTTTTATAATGTAATAATTTTTGATCAATTTTTTTAATGCAATATTGATAAAATGAATCCATGGAAAAATATAAATCAATGTATCTAACTTAAAATAAATTTAATAAAAGAGACAAATACAAATCTTAAATATTAAACATCTAGTTTATAATAACTAACGACTTGGGAGATAATAAACTATCTGATCTCTAATGACATCATGAAAATGAGCCATATCTGATGAGGATGCTATAGATGAAGGCAAGGATGAATAGTCATCAACATGATCATCATCTTCATGCTCTATGTGGTCTTCCGTTTCATGACGCATAAATTCATAATCAGAATCAGACTGTTTTCTAATGAAATTATGTATTGTCATTGTTGCAACAACAATTTGAACTTATGTATCATAATCATAGCTAGGCATATGGCGTAAAATTACAAATCTATTCTTCCAAACGCCAAAAGTTCTTTCTATGGTGCACCTTAAACTTGAATGATGACAATTGAAGACCTCATTATTATTTGCAAATGAAGATGACCTCCTAAAATTAGAAAGATGATAGCGCTCACGTCTATACGGTCCAACATATCCATTTGGGTTTGGATAGCCAGCATCCACCAAATAATATTTACCTTATAAAAAACAAGATTAATTGACATGTTTGTAATTTTAAGTCTAAGATAACTAAATTTTTTTAAAAAATAAATATACTTGAAGGTGGATGTGGGAAGTTCATTGAAGGAGTTGTGAGAGCATATTGAAATATGCAAGAGTCATGTGTAGTACCCTCCCATCCAGCCAAGACAAATGTGAAACACATGTCCCAATCACAAATCGCCATTATGTTTTGTGTTGAAATTCCTTTTCTTCTAATATATTTTGTTGTTCACTAGCATTGACCACACATGGAATATGTGTACCATCAATTGCTCCAATTGCATTTTTTAAAAAAGGCCAATATCGTTTATCATTTTGCAATTTTATTGATATATGATGTAATGTTCGATCTTGTGGCTTGATACATTCCATTGCAAGCATATTACAAGCTAATAAAACATCATGAAAGTGCCTGTTAATAGTTTCTCCTAAGTGTTGAAACCTTTCTTATACCATCCTATTTCCTAAGCCATGTGCAAGCGTATTTAAAAATATTGCAACCATTTCTTAGACCCTCATTCCTCATCTCAGTAAATATTTCCCTTACAGTCTGGTCCATGAGGAGTGAAATTCACAATGCATACAGATTATAGTCATTTCTGATTTCATCAATTGCATCAACATGTTGCATAACTTCAGCTATTGATGTTCCATTTACACGAGTTGCTTCTATCTCTGATACACTAGCTATTTTACTGATTATATTAGCTATTACTTTTAAGGTGGTCATTTTTTTCTTTCTCTTACTGTTGCATTCAATCCTCTTCCTCTTCCCACTACCTCTACTAGTGGTTCCCAATTCCTTCCCATTACCTTCACCATAGATTCCCTGTAAAGTATTTAGAATTACTCTTTGGAACTCACCACTTACTCCAATAGCAACTCCTAAAAGTTCATCATTATCCCCTAAACCTTCTTCAAGATCTACACCTCGTTGTTTCATATATGGGTGATACTCATCTTCTTCCTCATCTTCAACTCTATGATATTGATAAGGGAGGGCTTTACTTGATGGAGCCCATGATCTGCCTCCTATGGCTGTTGTATCTTGAAACAATTCACATAATTCATTTGCAAAAGATAATCCTTTATACCAAAATTTTTCATATGTTGGATCTTCCTACACAGATATTACTGATAATATTACACAATACACATGAATAAAGAAAATAAATATATAACCTCACATAACAATGTCATACCGATATCTTTTTCTCCCATCAATCATTCGGAGCATCTATTGTGTTCTTTTCATGATTCCATCCCAACCCAGTCTCACTCAGAATCAATCTATTCCAGTCTTTCCATTCCTTTCTCAAATTATCCCATTTGTTTTTGAATTGTTGCTTATCATATTTTCTTCCAGTCTTACTATTAAAGGTAGTTTCTATATTTATCCAACCTGCTTTGCTAAAGCTACCACCATTTCTCTACTTCTTGTGCACTTGGTCCAAGCATAAGTCAATAAAAATCTTAGTGCTCCTCATATCTCATGAGGCTTTCGATTTATCCTTAGTCATTGTACTATATAAAATCAATTTCAGCATATTACAAATCAAAAATTATCCATCAACCGTATAGTAAGCATGTTGAGGATTATAAAAAAAATTATCAGAAAACATATATGGAAGATGAATTTGAGGAACATAAAAATGTGAAGGCTCAATATTATCAACAGTTTAGTTCACAAAAATAAAAAAGGCCAAATATTCTGTTCATCGTCTCCTGTCCAATTTTTTTAAAATTTTTGTTTCATCATCTCCTTAACAAAAAGCATATTCTGCAGAGGTCGGAAGTCGAAGACTTAAAAATAAAAAAAAACATAGACACAGAGAAACCACATGTAAAGGTCGAAGGAGACAAAAGAGCAAAACGAAAATCATACCTTGTAGAGGATATAAAATAACACCTAAAACAGGGGAGGACATATCGAATGTAGGAGGTAGAGATCAAAGTTCAACAGAGAAGCACTGGAGGAAGGAGATCGAAGCTGGAGGGAGGAGATCGACAATGAAGAACAAGAGTGAGGAAGGAGCTCGAACTTGGACAAAAGCACCGAAGGAAGGTCGTTCACATCAAACTGCAGTGAAGAAGATGCTCTGCAGGCCGCCACTCATGATCTGCAAATCTTGTCCAGATCGAGGATGAAGAACGATCGAGGATGAAAAATGAGGGTAAGGAAGGAGCTCGAACTTGGACAAAAGCACCGAAGGAAGGCTTCATATCGAACTGCAGTGAAGAAGATGCTCTGCAAGTCGCTACTCATGATATGCCACTCACGATCTGGAGATCTTGTCTAGATCGAGGATGAAGAACGAGGGTAAGGAAGGAGCTCAAACTTGGACAAAAGCACTGAAGGAAGGCCATTCACACCAAACTGCAGTGAAGAAGATGCTTTGCAGGCCGCCACTCATGAGACGCCATTCACGATCTGGAGCTTTGAGGGAGAAGACGAAGTTTTGCAATTCAAAAGCTTGAAGTTCAGGAGTCAAGAAGATCACGTGAGGGTTGGAGAGGGCTAAGAAAGAGACTACAATAAATGCAATAACGGTCATAATTGATTTTCAGAATGGAACAATAATCTGCTTCACTATAATGGAGTTTGGGAAGTTAAATGGAATTTTGAAAACGTGGGGTGTTTGGGTAAAAATTTTCAAAACTATGATTTTGTGGCTAAAATCAATTTTTTAGGTGTTTCCAAACAGGCTCTTAGTAATTCGCCCAAAATAAAATGGTAAAACAAACTGGCTGGGATTAGTATTCATTCTAGGGGAGATAAATCATAAATATGATAGTGAGAAGAAACAAGGAGAAAGAATAAAAACTCTAAAAAAGTTAATATTGGGTAACAATTTTTTAGAATTTTCAGTGCTAAAACATCGAAGAATGAACATTGAAGTGGTAAATTTAAATTTAAATTATAATGAAGTATTGATTTGACATTTTTTTTATGAGGTTGTTACTGAAAAAAAGATTTTAAGGAATCACATGCTTTTTTTTTTGGTGGGGGGGGGGGGAATCAATAAAGCCTCAAATTAACTAGATGATATTAAATCATTTTCTACACTCAAATGGCTATAGGCCCAAAAAACATGGTAACAAGCTCAGCAAACTCACTAAAGATGGACCACCATTCTCTAATCTCTTTTTTGTTGATGATGGTTATTTTTACCAAAGCGGGATTTGTTCTATATCGGGGCAGAAAGTGAGTTCTACTAAAATAAGGGTGTCTTTTTCAAATAATGTGAGCCATAATAGAGCTCAACAACTTGGTGATTTGTTGGGATTTAATCGCACCGCTGACTTCGAAAAATATCTCGGCGTCCCTCTTCATCATGAAAGAGTGAACAAACACACTTATCAGTATGTGGTTGATAACATGAAGCAAAGATTGTCTAAGTGGAAGGCCAATACTATTTCTTTTGCTGGTCAAAGCACTTTAACGAAGGCGGTTTTATCTGCCATTCCAATGTATTGTATGCAGAATTCTTCCCCTCCAATAATTACTTGTGAAGAGATTGATAAATGTTCTCGCCAGTTTCTCCGGGGGTCTACCCTTGAGAGGAGACGTGTCCATCTTGTAGCATGGGATGATGTGTGCAAAGAAAAAAGAAAAGGGGGACAGGGTTTACACTTTACAGCATGCAAAGACTCAGAACCAGGCATTCATGATGAAGGCAGGTTTGGGTCTTATCAACAACAAACAGGCACCTTAGGCAAGGGTCATACGGAGCAAGTACAAGTGTGGTATTGATTTAATGCCGAAGGTGGATCAATCTTGTCCTGGTTCTAAATTTTGGAGTGGTCTTAGGAACACATGGGATAAAGTAAAGAATGGAATTGAGTTTACAGTTACTCAAGATAGTGAAGTGGGTGTTAGGTCGAAGCATGAAAAACATGGGCTCTTCACTGTGAAATCTGCATACAGGATGCTAAAGGCCAACACTAACTCTCATGCTTCAGTACGGGAAAAGGTATGGAAGTTACTAGTGCCACAACACTGCAAAACATTCATGTGGCTTATGTTGAGTGATCGACTTCTCACCAACAAGTACGAGAGACACTTGAGTATGATTCCAGTGTGCAGATTTTGCTTTGGGAAAATAGAGGATACTACTCGCGTACCAGGCATTGCCCTAAAGTGAGGAATGTTTGGTTAAGGATTGTTTCACAAGCTCGTCTGAGAGATTTTTTCAAAGCTGACTTGCATGATTGGTGCAAGACAAACCTTCGAGATCAGACAAGGCAAAACTCGACCAGACAGTGTGACATGTTTACTATTGTTTGTTGGCTACTTTGGAAGAGAAGGAATGAGCAGACTTTTGAAGGCAAAAGAACCACTGCAGAGAGTGTACTTGCTCAAGCGAATGCAATTTTGCATTGCATGGGTCAAGCACATACTCGTCTTCTGAGAGTGTAGATGCTTGTCATGAGTTCTATCATACAAGAGGAGCTTCCTTCGATGACAGCACATGGTATTATGATCTGCGTGAATGGGGCATACGCAAGAACAACGGGGATTGTAGGATGTGGTGGGATCTTTAAAAGACTCCGATGGGCATAGGCTTGAAACCGTTCGTGGTAAGACTTGAAAAGGGAGATAATATCACAGCAGAACTATGGGCTAGTTACATGGAATCGAAAAGAGCTTGGGACAATCAGTACAGACATGTGAGAATCTACAGTGACTGCACGGAGGCTTTAGCCTTACTTAAGTCTGCTAGTTATGATCTACATGCCAACAGGGACTTGATTTATGAGATTCAGCAGTTATTGAATTTGGATTGGCAAGTTGAGTTTGCTTATGTTGGCCAAGAGAGCTCTGTCACTTTCTTTGGGATTCCATCTTGTGGCTGCAGTGTCGATTCCAATGTTATTGGTGTCTGATGCTCTTATTTAGTTTGTTTTGTTTTGGTTGCTTGTTTTTTTCTTTTTGAAGTATCCCAAAAAAAAAAAAAAAAAACAAGGTAGCAAGCTGCAATATGTCAAATTTAAGCTTAAAATATCGAATTTATATGGAACCCAATCACAAAAAATTACAATTTTTATTTTTATTTTTTTGTAAAAAAATTGCAACCCTTCCATCAACTCTATAAAATCACTCCAGGTAAAAATATATATATATATATAAAATCATAATTTAAAGATCAATATTCCTCAATTGAGCTCAATTGAGAGAATTCAAATCCTAAAAATCAGCCAGTTAAGTTTGAAAATTTTGAATTAAATGCATATTATTTTTAATTTATAAAATTTGATAATAAATCATTATGAACTTTTAATTCATATAAATTCTATGTTATTAATATGTTGTTTTATGAAGCTTACGTCATATGTCATAATATCATGTGTGACCATAAACTTTTTCATGTATCGATAATCTCCTGATATTTTGATTATATACTAATCATCTTGCAAATGATAGACATATTATTTCAACATATACTATGCACTTTATTAATCCAAACCCTATCTAAATGAATTATAACTTATTTCGCAGCACATAGAGTTTGGATTAATAAATTCAAATTTTAAATGTCACATCTAAAATCTTTTATTTAAGTAATTTAAAAAACTTTAAATGGAAAAGAAAAATAAACTGAGATTCGAAACGAAAATAAAAAAAATTAAAAATAATGAATTTATCTTTATTTTTTAATCGATAAAAATGAAAAAATATATAAAAATTATAAAGATATCAATAATAAAAATATAAAAAAAAACAAAATATTTAAAGTGATTAAAATTTTAAATAACTAAAATGTAAAGAAATTTGAAATTATAAAGGAATGACAATAAGAATTAAACTTACATTTGAATCAAATCTAAATTCATAAATTTGTGTATCCAACTGAAAAATCTAGTTTAAATTTAAATTCAAATCCTCATTAATCTAAATAGACCATTATCAAATTTTAAAAATCTAAGAGACTTACATATGGCAATAAGATGAGCATACTCAAGCCTATTCTTGCCAATGGTCTTGTAACCAACTACAAACTGTTAGCGCTTACCCTCTCTAATTTATAAATAAATAAATAAGCTTATTCTTCATGTCTAACCATTAAAATCATGGGATGCAACAAACCAAATCAGCATCACTCCTGGCATAATGTAGAAAACCAACCATATAGCATTAAAGATTACGAGGATGCATCTCTGAACATAATATCGTTGATTCTGCTGATATCAATATCTGACATGGGCTCAATGGCCATCTCGTCTCCCTCTCCACAGCAATTGAAACACGAGGGATCTCTGCTGAATTCATCTGAAATAAGAAATCTCCAAATTCATTATCATGAATACTTAACAAATGAATCACATCCCTAATAGCAGTGTTAACAACCAGAAAAATCTTTTTGTCAAAAAAAAAAAAAAGACTCCATTGAATTGGCATGCACACTTGTGGGGGGAAAGGCCCATGGGGAAAAATGATGTGTACAACCAAAAAGAAGCCAACATAGAACTCACCATAAATTGTGTACAAAGATGCAGGGGAAGGTGTTGACATGAAGTTGAGGCCAATGTAGAATCCCAGTCCTAACACAATGGTCACCATAACGTAGGTTGGCACCGCCAGAGCCCAATACCTGAAAAGTGAAAGATTAGAGTTTTGTATTCTTTATGTCCTAAAAAGAGGAATTGGCAATGTTTTTCCATGTATATCTTTACAAAGAACTCTAGGAGAAAGAGCTCAGACCCAAGTCCCCCTTAATCCAACGCCCCACTAATTTTTTTTTCTTTTTTTGGGGTCACAACGCCCCACTTCATGTAACAGCTAAATGAAGAGTTTTTTTTTTTTTTTAGATTAATTGATTATACTTGTATCATGAAGCTAACCTTAGTACAACCAAAAAATACCACTTCAAAATTTACATCCTATGAAAGTATTCACAAAAAATATGTTAGTTTATTATCCACCCAAACTAATACATATAGCGTTAATTAGAAGCCCTGAAAGTTACCTAAGCTTGCAATCATAACATGCATCAAGCTTTCTAACCTGCTGGGGTAGTATGTGATCCCAATAGAGTGTAGCCAATGCTCAGGAACATACGCCCATATCAAGAAGATAACTGTTCATAAAGAAAATTGAAAAAATATTTAAAATTTGTTAAATTCCAAACAAAGAGATCACAAGAACATTGACTGACAAAACCATAAGTTGACCAGTGATAAAGAAGAACTTAAAAACAAAGATGAAGAACTTGCACCCTCTAGAATCCAAGACATGAGGTCATTCATACAAAAGCAGCAAACTACAACAAATAATGAAGCTAGTTCATAAAACGGTCACTATAAAAATTGAGTGTTTTGAGATTCTACTTAATCACAAGTGTTATGTCTTGTAGTAATATACACTAAGAAAAAGTAAAAAGCACATAGCATAGCCTTTAGTCTTTTGTTAAGTACTTGAATGTTATTTCAGTTCAACAATCAAAGCATCCTAAAATCAAGTTTTTGTAAATTCATATAACAATACAACAACAAGCCTTATATCATAAAATGAGATCAGTTGTATAAATCATACAACCAACTCTTCAAATATATCATTCACTAATAGATTTTATTCGATAACTTCCTTAGATATCCTTCTTGGTCTCCCTCTACTTCTCACGGAGCTGAAGACCATAAACTCAACCCTACTCACCGGTGCCTTCATTGGCCTTCAATGGAACTAGTATATCACAAGTATGAATAGATAACAACCCAAAGAAACTTGGACACACACAGCACATTGATCTATGCAGTTACAAATGTATCGATTTCCAAATACAGAAAGTAATTGACTTCTTCAAAGTAAACAGCCTTATGCAAGGTGAACTTAGACCATCTACAAATAAAATCTAGGTACAAAAATATATACCACCATTAAGTGGCAATTGAAAACAGTAGAGAAATCTAAGAACGTCACAGCATCAAAAGGAACTCAAATAAAGATAAAAAGAAACAAGTAAAGCTATATTTATTTTTAAAAAAAAAAAAGCATGATATTAAACAAGACCTGAAGCAACAACAACCGTTATGGATCCCACAAAACCATATACTTCTGAAGGCTTTGGTCCATGCTCTCCAGACAACCCAAACCCAGTTTTGTCATCAGGATCTTGAAAGGACACACGCTGTTTCGACAGACTGAGAATTCTTCTAGGACTATTGACCGAGTGGGGGCTTTCCATCTCATAACCCTTCAATTGCTTAAGCTTCTCACATACACATGTTGCACCGTAGTTGAATCAGAACATGAGGCAAAATTCAAGAGTCCTGCAATCGCTGTAAGAAGTGAGTGAGTTATCACATCCATCAGCCAAACAACTAGTGTGACAATAAACTTGAGTCATATAACTGATACATACCTATCAGCCATAGAAAAGGAGCGATCGACAGGAGAGAAAAGTAGCGGAAAGCTTCAGCTGCCTTAGGTGGCCTTGATATGATGGATTGCCCTAGGAGGTGTCCAGGTCAGTTTCCTTGGTGTGTAGTCGAGACAGCGGCTAGCTCTCGGCAACAGAGGTGTTGTCCGATGTGACCATGGACGAATTGGGTTTCGACGTCGCACAGCAGATAAGTTCCCAACTACTTCATAGTGCAGGGATGCAGGAATTCACGAATTAGAATTTATTTAAAATTTGTAATATAATAATTATTATTATAATTTATAGTTATAATTTATTAATGATCGTGATTAAGTATAACTACCAGGCCACCTAGACTTGAACAAAGGCACTACTTTTGCGACTGGATTAAATCTACCTCAATCTCTGTTAATATCCCTTGGTTGCTGTTGGGGGATTTTAACCAAAGCCTAAATTTTGAAGATAAACTGAGTATTAGCCCAAGTTCTAGCGGGATGGCTGAATTTAAGGACTGTTTAAATACAGCAGAATTGCTAGAAGTTAGGCAATTTGAACCAAATTTTACTTGGTGTAATGTGAGAAAAGAACTTGCAAATGTTAAGGAGAGACTTGACATGGCTTTCTCTAATCTACAATGGATGGAAGCATTCCCCCACTAGAATGCAAGTACCTTAGCAATTGCAGCTTCAGACCACTCACCTATTCTTTTCTCTACCAACACCCAGCACAGACGCACCAAACTAAAAAGATTTTAAGCTCATTGTATAACCTGGGTGATTGTGAAGATGTAATAAGAAATAGGTGGAAGCAGTATAACTCCGGTTCTCCAAGTTATCAACTTACAAGCATGCTGGACAGAACTCTCAACACTCTCCACAACTGGAGTAAAAGAAAGGTAGGCAATTTGGAGAATCGCCCAGCTGGAGAAAGAGATTCTTCATATCTCAAATAAATTTCCAACTCTTCTTCTATAAATGAAGATCTCAAGACTATTTTTGCTGAAAAGAAGCACGAAATGGAGTTCATTTTTTTATTATGAGAATAGCTTCTGGAAGCAAAGAACTAAGATTAGATGGAATTTGGAAGGAGAAAGAAATATGAAGTACTTCCATTCAGTCATTAGCAGAAGGAAAATGAAAAACTATATTCAGTCGGATATGAAAGATGATGATTCTTGGACTTATGATCAGAAGGAAAACCAACAGATTGCTTTTAATCATTTTCAAGGAGTTTTGACAAGGAACTCATTCACTGACCCTAATTCCTTGGAAGATTAGATGCAAGACTCATACCTTCCATCTCTATCGGATGAGGGCAAAATCTTCCTCCAACAGCAGATCACATTAGAGGAACTAAAATCAGCTGTCTTCAATTTACCAAAGGATAGTTCTCTGGGCCTGGATGGCCTATCATGCCAAGTTCTTCCAAAATCACTGGGATTTGGTCAGGTTTGAGGTTTTTTCTATGATTCAATCTTTTTGGAACTCTGGGTTTGTGCTTAAATCTATGAATCAGACTTTTATTACCTTGATTCCAAAAGATCAAAAAGGTCCAAACTATTTCTGATCTAAGACCCATTAACCTATGTAAAGTCACATACAAAATAATCTCTAAGATCCTTTGCAATAGGCTAAAAAAGGTACTCTCCAATCTTATTGCTCCATTTCAAAAGGCTTTTCTGAAGGGCTGTCTCATTACTGACAGTGTTCTGTCAGCTAGTGACATTGTGAATGTTATCCACAACTCTAGAAAGGGGAGGAAAAATTTGGCAGCTCTACAATTTGACTTCTCAAAAGCTTCCGATAGAATATCATGGAGTTTCATTGAAGCTTTTATGAAAAGGATGCGGCTTCCAACAAAATGGATTCAATTAATTTGGCTTGCATATCCAATGTCTCTTATCAGATCATTTTAAAAGGTCAGCTTTCTCAACAGTTTGCTCCCGCAGGTGGAATAAGACAGGGGGATCCTTTATCACCCTACGTTTATATCTTAGCATCAAATGCACTTTCTTGTCTGATTAAAAAACAAGATGCAAGCAAATGGGAAGGAATTAAAATCTGCAGCTTGGCTAAACCAATATCTCACATCTACACAGATGATTCAATCCTATTTTTTGAGTGCTCTAAAGAGGGGCCAATTTATGTCAAAGAGCTCCTAGAAACTTTTTGCAGAGGGTCAGGGCAGATAATTAATTTCCAAAAATCAAACATTGTTTCTAGTCCTAATGTCTCTAAGGGTACCAAGAATGACCATTGCAAATTTTCTCGGAGTCAACAACACTGAAAGGCTAGGGAAATATTTGGGAATGCGGGTAGATACAGGTAGGAATAAAGAGCACATCTATCAGCATATTGTGGAATCGATACAAAAAAGAATCAGCTCTTGGAAAGGGAGACTCCTCTCTCAAGCTTCAAGGCTCACTCTGATTAACTCTGTTTTATCTGCTGCCAACATATATCAGCTATCCTGCTACAAGTTGCCCCTAAAATATTGTAATCTCATTGACTCATTATGTGTTGACTTTTTCTGGGGGGTTGAGGATGGTAAAAAGTGAATGCATCTCATTCATAGAGAAGCTCTCTTTACATCAAAAAAGGAGGGAGGTCTGGGTATTAAGCCTATTCACCAAGTCAACATGGCTCTCCTAGGAAAGCAATTCTGGAGGATTCTGAACTCACAAGAAGGTTCACTTACGGGTGAAACTTTGAAGAAGAAATATTTTGATTAAAGCAAGCCAGAAATCTTCAAAGTGCCCTATAATTCTTCTTTTTTGCTGGAAAGGGATTAAGGACGGTGCTTATTTAATAATCCCAAATTTGAAGTGGAGAATTGGCACTGGTCACAAGATCCCCCATTGCTCACCCTTTATGGTGGCTGAGAGATAGGAATTCTTATGTCTCCACAAGGGTATCCAGTGCTGGTGATCTTGTCTCTAAAACTAGTAATCCATGAAATCCATTTAATTAGAATACCAATCTAGTCAAAGAGATATATGACCCAATTATTGGTGAAACTATCTTAAATCTGCCTATATCAATTACAGATAGGCAAGACAAGATAATTTGGGATGGCAACAACCAAGGTAGCTATACTGTCAAGGATGGCTTTCGATCTTTAATTTCTTCAACCAATTCTTCTAAAATTCTGAAGCATGAATCCGGACACTGCTCTGGAAACTGGACAATGCTCCTAAATATTTGCTTTTCATTTGGAACTCGGTCCATAAATCTATTCCAGTTGGGAAAATTTTAAAGGAACATCATATAAACAAAACCTCTCCTTGTCCTTTTGGGTTTGATCAAGAGGAATCAATTGAACGTATATTTTTCAAATGCCCTTATGCCAACGCTGTTTGGTTTGGTGCCTTGGGTATACAAACTGAATACATTCATCAAAGGAGCCTTCAGAACCTGGCTCCCAGATCTTATTTTGGAGCTTTGTAAAAAGGGAGATTATGAATGGCTAAGGAAAATAATTCTCAATGTTCAATTTTCTACGGTGGAAACGAAATCAAACAGCACGTCAGGTTACAGATATTTCACCAGAAAAATCAATTGAGGAATACCTTTGGTGGCTGCTATTCGAAATCTCCCCTGTCAAGATGATACCACCATCTGATTTTCCGCAATGATAGAACCCTGAGCTCACCTTCAATATGGAGTGTCTACAGACAGGGCTGGACAATCTGGGTCAGGAAGAGGAAACTTCTGGAAAGGAATTCTTGGGCATCCAACATCAGATTTCAGGGATCTCATATAGTATCTTCCCCAACTTCTCAGAGTCTCAACCAGAAAGTTAGCAAGGATCCACTTGCTACCATCAGAGCTGCTTTCTGCTAGATCAGGAACCTCATGGTTAGCAGAAATCTTTTCAGTGTTCGGATCGGGTTCGTTGGTTTTCGAAGGAAACCGGCTCTCAGAGGAGAGCAGTGCTGATACAGGACATCTCCACTTTGCTCTCGATTTTCTCTGTAACGTTTACTTTCTTGCATGTGACTCAGAGAATTTTACTTTTTCTTCCGAGAGGATGACAAGTAAATACTTTAGGGGCATTAATGTTAAAAATTTTAGTGTTGAAATATGAGAGGATAATTAAATTTAGAAATATTAATATTAAAAAATTTTAATTTGATATTGATCATTTTACTTATCATTCTCCTTCCGTTGGACCTGGGGTCTTTGCTTGATTTCTTTTTATTTGTTATCTTATTGTAACTTGTACTCTTGTCTTTTCTTTAAAAAAAGGAAAAGGAAAAAAGTGGTTATCTAAAAGTACAGTGAAAGCTGGAAAAAAAAGAAAAGAAAGAAACTAACCCAATTTACCAATTTCAGAGAGTCTTGTGATCGCAAGGTAATTTATCCGAAGATCAGAAGACAGCCCCGTTGCACAATTGATGATTTCAGTCATAACTACTCTTACACTGCAATATCTTACGAATATTTTGCTTTATGTCATTGTTATTTATGAGATTGCCAACTTGAATCTGAATGGAAATTTTCATTGGAGCTTTTATAATGTAAATAACTATATATAATTATATAATTAAAGTGATATATATAACACAAATTTATTTAAACATAATTCAAATCATAATATTACATATTATAATTATTGTTGCCAAACTATATTTCATACTATTCATTTAAATTTTCATTTTCAGTTTAATTTTCATAAAAATAACTCCATCTCAATAGCTTTATATTATGCTAAAAATTTGCTTATATTTGTTTTTATTCAAATTGGCAAGCAAAGTTTTAATTACAAAACAAAGGGTTATAGTTAAGAGAAATTTGCATCCATTGACTAACATTCTTCATAAAGTTATTTAATCAAGTAAGTGTGTCTATGTTATTGTTTTGGAAAGAGTAGTATTTCCAACATGTTGAAATTAATAATTAATTAATTATTCTATAGATAAATAGAAAATAATGCCACATGCAGTAGGATTACGTTTGGTCTCAAGGGCAAGGCAGCATTTTCTTTCCCTTGCTTCACATGATCTCGTACTCGAATCAGTTAGAACCTTTTTGAACAACAATCAAATATGAAATATTGAAATTGCAACGCACCCACATGCACGATTCCAACCCCAATTTCATTCACTAGCAAGTTCGTCCGAGCTTGATGAACACCAAGTCTACAAGCGAGTCGACCACTTTTGCTAGGGTGATAGCGTGAATTCGCCGAGTCACTCACGAGTTTGACAACAGTGAGTTTATCCATGCTAAAAATCATATTTTTGTTGACAGAAACAAATAAAAAAATGGGTTATCGAGTATTGGTGTTTTCTTTTTTTTTGCTGCTAGAGGTGTTTTAGAAAAATTAATCCTTAATTTATGTAATGAACATGACTTTTTTAATTAAAACCGTGCGTCCTAAAGTCCCTTGCTATGATTCCCATAGATGCAAATACTCAAAGATAAAGATAAAGATAAATTGAATATTTATGAATTTGGAGCGGGCATGATGTAACTGATCTTATAGAGAAATTATAAAAGAACTAGGATTAAAAATGAAAGAAAAATACTAAGCAACGTGACATAGAATATAGATTGAGTACTGAACGAACATGTTGTTGATATGTGTTGGCCCACTAGGTCCTGCAAATCTACTTAATGCTAGAGATTGTAGAGTGATATTGGATGCATATTGATGTACTTTGATATTTGATACAAAGAAAATAAGATGTTCGGACGAGAGAAGTTGAAATTGATTTTTCTTTTTTGTAGTTTTTTAAGGATGTTTTGGATGCTTGATGCTTAACATACATAAAGTTTCAGTTGCTCTATGTTCTTGCAACTTCTGATATTGGAGCTATGTTGGTGCATATTTTCCAAGATCCCTTCCAATTGTCACATATGTCTGCCATGGGCAATTTTTGTTGGACAATTAAATTCCTTGTTTTTCTTACGTATGTTTTTTTATTAGAGATAATCCTATTTAAGTTACTATTGAACACTAAATGTGAGTACCTATCTTAGTAGAGATTTAAATTTCAATTCACCATGTTATGAAGCACTAACATATTCCGCCAAAATTTTTTATTAGGAAAATTTTACTAAGGATCTCTTGGTCGTAGATAATAAAAAAGAGGACCATAAGATTTCTCATATCTCAATGTAAGGCTTAGGGCTTGATTTGATATTAAATTTCAAAGCTAAATGACAATATTGCCCTTCATTGTAGGAAAAAAAGGTTGAAGTTCAATGAAGGAAGGTGATAGAAGAGACAAACGGAAGCGTGAGAACACTCTCTCCCTCTCATTCTCCCTCTCTCTTGCTTCTTCAAGCATTAGCAAATTATTTGGCTTTGTCTAACACCTCAATTTTATTCTTTAAAGTGCTTCTACTCGTTCTTTTTTTCTTCATAATGATATTACGAGCCTCATGAAAGTCATTCAAAATGATTCATTGATCTGCAAGTGACTTCTCTATAGTTTTTACTCAAACCATCTTCTTTGAAGGGTTGGACATAGGATTAGATTGAATCAAAGATTTGAGAGGTTTACTAATAGATTAGGTTGAGAGTTTGTGGTCGAGAAAGTGTTTAGGAGATGATCACAGAACAAATTTGGCTTTAGTAAGGAGATGGTGATTATCGGCTTGAGAGAATCTAAGTTTCCTACATATAGGATTTTGAGATACAGGTAAGAATGAGACAGAGGCACCTCTTATAACACATAATCATATCGAAATGTTGCCAACTTATCGGTATGAAAAAGCAGCCATTGGAAGTAAATTTTAAATGAACGAATGAAATTAAAAGATCAAGATAGAGAAGACATACTTGTCATACTAGTATGTCTCTACTATATCGATATGTGTAGTTCATATTGATATGTACTGGTTCTATCAGTATGAGCATGGGTTTTTAAAACAAACTCTATCATACTAGTATATTACGTTGATACCGGTATGAGTTGTTCATACTGGCATGTACCAGTTCTACTGGTATGAGTTTAGGTTTCACTTAACTTAAAAAATTCTAAGTGACTTGTTCATCACCCTATCATATGTGATTCATTACCCTATTGCATATTGTTAATTTTCTTACATTACTTGTTCATTATAATTGTAAGTTTTTATAACAATCTATATCATACCAATATATTGTGTTGATATTAGTATGAGTTATTCATATTGGTATATACTAGTTCTATTGATATAAGTTTAAGTTTCACCTAACTTAAAAAATTTCAAGTGATTTGTTCGTTGCTCTACTATATGTGATTCATCACTCTACAATATCTTGTTAATTTTCTTATGTCACTTATTCATTACAATTGTGGGTTTCTATAACAACCTTTATCATACGGATATGTTATCACATTGATATGTTGTATTGATATTGGTATGAGTTATTCATACTGGTATGTATTAGTTCTAGTAGTATAAGTTTGGGTTTCACCTAACTTAAAAAATTTCAAGTGATTTGTTTGTTGCCCTACTGTGCATAGTCCATCACCTCACAACATCTTGTTAATTGCCTACCTTACTTGTTCATTACAATTGTAGGTTTTTATAATAGCCTTTGTCATGTTGGTATGTTGTGTTAAGACCAGTATGAGTTATTCATATTAGTACGTACTAGTTCTATCAGTATGAGTTTGGATTTCACCTAATTTAAAAAATTTTAAGTAACTTATTCGTCATCCTACCATGTGTGGTTCATCATTCTGTACCATCTTATTAATTTTCTTACTTCACTTGTTCATTACAAACTTGAAAAATTAAGTGTTGGTTGGTTTCATATTTAAGTGACTTGTTCATCATCATATTGTGTGTGGTTCATTATCTTATGAAAATGTTGTTAATTTCCCTACCTAATGTATTTATCATGGCATTCTAAGTTGACATAGAACTACATATTTATAGTTCATTTTTCTTGTTCAATGTAGTTGCAAATGAACATAAATGACTAATTCATTCTTATCCAATGACCTGTTCATATATACACAAAAAGAACAATTTTAAATAATTTCATGACAACAATAATATGCAAAGAGTTATAACATTGACATTATTGATAATTGGAACGAGTAATTCAGTTTCACCTTTTCTTGGCATTATCACTTGCAAGGAGTTGCATCATGACATCCTAATTAGGGTTGTTCTCTTGGTTCCCATCTAATGGAGTTGTAAAATCTCACATTGGCTTTTCTTCTCAAGGTTGACTTTGTCATTAACTCACTACTCTGTTCACTACTTGACTGCTTCTACATCCAAAAATTCAGCAATGAGGTCAAAGGCAGTGGTTGACTTTGTGGTGACTCATTCAACTAAGATTCTTGGGTAAGAAGTCTAGTGACAAAGGGTTCGCTGATAAAGTTTGTGAACCTCATTATGCCAATCGTCTTCTATGTGTTTGTAATGCTTGCAAGACGTGTTCGCAAGATGTTTCTTTTTTCTTGATAGTTTTCTCACAATGAGGGCAATTTTGTTATTTATTTTTCAAAATTAATATCAAATTAGTCCTCAAGCCTTACAATGAGATATTAGAAATCTTGGAGTTATCTTTTTCATTGTCTACAATTAAGGGGTTCTAAGTGACATTTTCCCTTTTTATTTCTAAAAGCTCTTTTTAGGTATCTTTTTCCCTGCTCACATATTTTTCTATTAGAGATAATCTTGTTTAAAGTATTGTTAGGTATTAAATGTGAGCACTTCTCTCACTAAAGATTTGAACCTTGTTTCAGACCTTTTGAATTTGGGTCAAAGTAAAATTAGAATATGGCCAAGTAATGGGTCGATTTGTTAGCCTAATTGTTTAGGCTTGGGCTTGGCGTATTAGGGCCATTAGCCAAATTTGGTCTTATTCTTGTCATTGCAATTAAACCTGGACCGAATCGGATTGACCAGTCCAAATTCCTCAATTCGTTCCAAAAAAGAAGCCCAATAATAACATAGCCATTAATCAAATGGGTCTGAGATTGAGCCCAATTCAATTTCCGCCCGCTCTTCCACTGAGTCGAATCGCTCGACTCGGCTTGGCTAAAGAAAACCTGAGAAACGCAAGGAAAGAAGCGCGGAAAGGGCAGGAACGGAGAAGGAAGCAAAGCAATTCACAGTGGTTGCTACACGCACTGGATTGAGCGAGTGAATCTACAGTGATGGACCCGCTTGAACATCTCGTTGCGCAAATTGTAGGACTCTCAGACGCTGACATCCCTCGTCTTCTCGGTATCTTGAAGGCTTCAGATGACTTGCTTCGCACTGACTCGATTCATTGGTCTTCTATTCTGAGCCAACTTGACCCCTCCAAGCACTCTCTTGGTTTTCTGTATATACTGTAAGTCTAAGTTTAACGGACAGACACTCTTTCTTTCACTTTTTCTTTCGATTTTTTTTTAAGAGCAATTTTAGGTTTTGTTTGTCTAATATGTTTCGTAATGAGTTAGGGTTTAGTGTTTTGAAGTGAAAAATCTGAAATCATGATTTTATCGGGGTTCCACATACAAGTGAAGGACAATGTAGCCTTTGTTGGTTGTGGGAAAGAAGGAAATAATCGCTGACCATCTTTCTTATTTGGTTTTCATTAGGAGAATTACTGGTTCGGGAATTCCTGGCAAACATATTTTCCAACTATGGAACATCAACAAAATCGAAGAGTTGCTATGAACCTTTAAAACGTAATTATGAATTAACTAAACACTACTTTGTCAAGTGATCACTGATTTGAAAGTTTTTCCTGAAGATTTAAGAAACTATTTTCATCCCAAGATAATCCACTCCTGTTTAATTCGTCAGAGATTGTAAGAAAGCATTGTGTTTGGCAGAGTTGCAAGTTGCAAGTTTATTTTTCTCCTCTTTCCCTGTAACCAATGGGATATGATATGATTCCTGGATTCAACTGGATGTGGTGTTTGTAAAGATGATCATGTTTACAAATCCTAGCTATGGAAGCTGATAATGTTATGCATGATGTCACTTTGTAAGTCAAATTAAGTTGCAGTTGTTTCTTATTGAAAGATGTAAATATTTTCCTTCATATTCATCTATGTTGACAGAGAGGCATCTACAGCTGGTCCAATTACAAAAGAGCAAGCAGAGACAGTAGTTCCAATTATCACCAGCTTTATTGATGCTTGCGCAGCAGAACAAATTCGGTCCATACCTGATAAGTGTATTCAATTTTGTCTCCTGCTACATTTGCACTGTAGTATTGAACTATTGATGCCATTATTCTTCCTATCTATGTTGTATAAGTATTAGTTTGTTCATTTTTATAGTCATATCTCTATGCAAGAGGTTCAAGGATCAAGTGATGCTGCTTCAAACACCCATACGGGGGGTGGCTCCTATGCTGACTGCTCTTAAGAAACTTCAGACCTCTACTGAACACTTGACTCCTCTGCATCCAGAGTTTCTTATGCTTTGCTTGTTGGCAAAGTGCTATAAAACTGGTCTATCAGTATTAGAGGATGATATTTTTGAAGTAGACCAGCCAAAAGACCTCTTTCTCTACTGTTATTATGGGTATGTTCATTTCCTCCCCATTTCATTCTTAAAAAGGGGAGGACGGGGTAGTTTTTTCCCAAGTATCTTAACATTGATGATGTTTTATTGCACTTGTTTCTATCTGAATTCTCGATTGTGCTAGAGAGCTGTTCTTCTTTTGACATAAAATTATGGAAATCCATATGTAAACATTGTGCGCATAGATTTTAGGCTTTTAATGTGTTGATACTAAGAGAATTTGTGCTAGAAGTCTTGAACAAACTGACTTGTTTTTATAGTTGTAAATTGTAAATCACAACATGGTTGTCAGAATGTAAAGAGAAAGGGACCAAAAAAAAAAAAAAACGAAATGGCTCTCACAACCACAGCAAAAATTTATATCAAATTTGAGATGCAATTTTTTCAAAACTGGACTGTAAATTTAATTTCAAAGATGCAAAACTAAGGATTTATCTTTGTTACTACTTGACCTTTATGATTTGTGCTTCTGTATTGAGTATTTGTATTGGCATATACTAGTTTCTTCTAGCCTTACTTTGACCTGCGTCTTCTAGTCACTACAAATCATGCAATTCCGTGGCAATTTAAATCTGCACAATTTCTTCTGATTTAATCTTAGCTGTAATCATAATCATTGAGACGAGTAGGTGGATCAGTTTTAAACTTATGAATAGAATCATAAATGCACCAACATTGTGGTTTTGCTTCTGGTCACGAGTCTTTGGCAACAGTGAGGAATTTGCCTATATCTGACTTTTGAATTTGTATTAGAGGTATGATATGCATTGGACAGAAGCACTTTCAAAAGGCATTGGAGCTTTTGCATAATGTAAGTCATTTATGCTAAAGCTATTGCTTATACAAGTCATAGTTCTTTCTAATTGTAACCTTGTGCTTGGTAGCTTATGAGTTACTTTCCAGGTTGTAACTGCTCCAATGTCTACAATAAATGCTATAGCTGTTGAAGCTTACAAGAAGTATTTATTGGTTTCTCTCATTTGCCATGGACAGGCAAGCATTGCTTTTCATCTCTTTTAAGTTGAGATGGATTATAGGAATTATGTTTCATTTTATGTTTTTTTAAGGACCATTTCAACTCGAAAGCTCTTTGGATAAAGAGCCATGAATTGTTTCATTAATCTGTAATCCACAATGCTCTTCATATATTTAGTTAGAATTCATGTTCCACTATTCTTAAAAAGGAAACTACGAAAAGTGATTTTTATGTGGCCTTTTATAAGTTGAAGTTTCAAATGTTGCCCTATACTTGTCATTTAACATATTATGTTATACTCAAGAAAGGCACTTGTATTTTTAGCAATTTTCCATCACGGCCAATTAATTAAGCGTTGCTTCTGCAATCCCCCCTCCCTCCCTCCCTCCCTCCCTCCCTCTCATTTTATTTTGTTATGTTTGTTGACATGTTATAAATGTGGTGGCAGTTCTCTACCAGTCTTCCTAAGTATGCTTCTTCTGTAGCTCAGAGAAACCTAAAGAACCTCTGTCAGGTATTATTTCCATTGAGTCACTACATTTTTGGATCATATTTAGAATATCCTGCTAAATTATGCATTGCAGGGATCAATCCCAATGCCTTTTTAATCAATTATCCAATAATACAATTCTTTTATTTTTAAAGGTTTTTCCCTAGTTAATTCTCTGATGTATCTGGTGCTATCTGTGGTTCTTCTTGCTTGTTTGGCATGATTGGGAGGATGGTTTAGAACTGGGATGGGCAGGGTGAAATGGTTTGAGCATCTTAACCATTGGTTGTATGTTTAAAACCATCCTAATCCATCATATGCCCAAAATTTCTAACCACTCCAGATTGGGTGATTTGGAATGTCTTGGATCAGTGTTGTTGGATGTTGAGGCAAGGCCCCAAATAGCTCTAGCGTCTCTCATGTCATGATTCATGGGAGGTGTTGCCTTCACTATGTCACTGAAAGGCAAGCACCTTTGGCTACTTTTACCAGGAGAAAGTTGAGAACCTTTGACTGCAGCTTGGATCTTTATAAATTTTGCATTTCTGTTGTTAAATCTCTCTACTTGTTTATTTGTTAGTTGTTACAAGGTTTAGCTTCACTATCACTAATACTAATGAAAACTTCACTCTCCAAACCCATTCCACCCTATTAATGATACTGTAACATACTATCAACGGGAATCAGATACTGTTCATTTTTGCCATAACACGTCCTATTGATGGAGTGAGTTGTCTCCTCCACCCCACTCTGGGATGAGAGAACAAGGAACATAAGGGGGAGGAGGCAGATCAGTGAAATCATTGGTTAATAAAATATACAGCCCTAACTCTTGTACTCATATATAATAGAGGAATCTGCTGAGAAATCCTTGCTGCGATATGCTCAGGTCGCTGTTTACGGGAACCACCCTTAAAATCAATTTCTGGCTTTGCTCAATAGAATTATTTAATTAATTTTGTGGTGCGATCAGCTTAAAGGGAAGCAATCCTTACTATTTGTCATGTTTATGTTATTTGTCCTTTTCCCTTTTTGGTTAATTAGTTCTGCTTTAGCAAATTATAATTTTGCATGTCACTCTAGTATTCTTGTATTCCTGCATTTGATTGATTGCTTTTCATTTGAGCAGCCTTACATTGAACTGGCAAATGCTTACGGGACTGGAAAAATTGCAGAGTTAGAGACTTATATCCAGTCAAATGCCGAGAAGTTTGAATCTGTAAGTTCATTTGTGACTTTATTTTTCCAAAAAAGCATCAACTATTTTGACTGAAGCATTCTCTCTTATTATTCATTTGTATGACATATGATAACATCTCTAAAACTATTTCTGGTTTTGCATCACCTGAAAAAAAATTATGGTTTCAGGACAACAACCTCGGCCTGGTTAAGCAGGTTGTATCATCCATGTATAAGCGAAATATTCAGAGATTGACTCAGACATACTTGACACTTTCTCTACAAGATATAGCCAACACAGTGCAGTTAAATAGCTCAAAAGAGGCTGAGATGCATGTGCTACAAATGGTGATCCTCGGAATGCCAAGTTTGTTAATGATTTTCATGTGGAGTTGACATTGTACCACTAATAAAATATTTTCAAATACAGATTCAGGATGGTGAGATATATGCAACAATCAACCAGAAGGATGGAATGGTCAGATTCTTAGAGGATCCTGAGCAGTATAAAACATGTGAGATGATTGAGCATATTGATTCATCAATCCAGAGGTACTCTCCTTGTGTGCTTATAAATTCCAAGTGCTAAGCTCATCAAGCATGTTGTCCTTCTTTTCTGTACTTGTCAGCATTTCATATACCATCCTTGTCTTCTCTGTAAATATGCTGCCAACGTGGACTTTATTCTTTATCCTTTCTATCTCCATCGATCATATGGCACGCCTCTTATGCTTATTTAATTTCCAAATTACTTCCCAGGATAATGGCACTGTCAAGGAAGCTAACAGCGATGGATGAACGAATTTCATGCGATCAGGTTTATCTGTCCAAGGTGAAAACTGTGTTCTGTACTCACCCTGTAATATGAACTTATATTTAATGCATCGATCGCTAACAAGGGTGACCTCATTATCAGGTTGGGCGAGAGCGACAGAGATATGACATGGATGACTTTGATACGGTTCCAACGAAATTCAACATTTAATGCAAAGCTTCCTTGTTTTTTTTATACAAGGCTTTAAAATGATGCAATTGATGCCCATTATTATGATATGTGAGTAAGGAAGTGGATTTTCTATTCTCTGGCTGTGAAATGTAAAGAGTGTATGTGGTTTATACCTAGTTTATTCGTGAATAGTCTGGGATAGTGTGTTAAATTTCTTTACTTGTTGAATCTCTGCAGTTTTGTTTACTTCATTTTTTGGCCAATTCTGCACGTTCTATAGTAGCTGTTAGGTGCAGTGAGAGAGAGAGAGAGAGAGAGAGAGAGAGAGTGGAAAGTAGATATAAAGATAAAGTATATCTTACTTATGCTCTCGCGTTACTCTCTCCTGAATGCATTGTTTTAGAAGACCACTAGTTGTTGTGAAACTTTCAAACCTTGTTCTAATTAGGCCCGCCCTATATTCATGGCAGGGGAATTGTGCGGGTGCTCAGTTTCTTGGTTTCTTGGTTTTCTTTCGTAGTTTCCTACATAATTGTTCTCTTGCATCATGTTTTCTTGGGGATGAGATCATTAAAAAAATCATTTAGGTATGTTTAAATTCTTAGTGTGTTTGGATTAAAAAAATTTGCATCCAATGCTAGAATGAACTAATGTTAGAAAAAAATATTGATTATGATGTGATTTATGTTTGGATTTTTTTTTTTAAGTCAGCTGGATAAATTAAAATTTGTTTAGATAATTTGATTCAAAATTCAATTGAGATGTATAATAACAAAAATGGATATAAATTTACACACATACACACATATAAATTTGTGATTAATTTAATATTTTTTAGAAAAAAATATTAAAGTAAAAATTATGATTTTTTAAAAAATAAATTGTAAATATAAAATACAGTGATAAATAAAAAAAAACTTAATGTTTAATAACGTATAACTAAATGATAAAATTTAAAATATTTAGTTATAAAAACAAAAATAAATTCAGTTTTCCAAGATAACAAGCACATGAGTATTGTTTGAGAAATAAAGAAACAAACAATTCTAATACTTTACGTGTATCATCAAATTAGAACTTAAATAGATTATTAAAAAAAAAATAGAACTTCAATAGCATGTAAAGAAATGAAATGTTCATGGTATGATCCTTAGCAATAGGCCATAAATTCAATCCTCTCATTGGCTGAATTTTGAAACCTCAGACCAACTTAATTGAAAAAGCTCTTAATATCCTATTCTTTGATGGCAATCTTGAACATCCCTTATGGGAAATTATTCATGACCCACAGCATCATCACTAATCTTATTGGTTTCACCATTTATCACTCTTCTTACAACAACATCACATGATCAATGCAACAAGAAAAATAGGACTTGGCTTAACAGACACTATAAGAAGCAAGTTCGGTAAACTTTAAAGCAAATGGCGTCTACGAAAGGCATTATGGTACAGTTCTGGCAGGCGAAAAAGGGGTGCAACTCTATCTCAATACAAGAAGAAGAGACAACGGTGAGTAGCACGAAACCTGGTACACAAGCAACACACAGTTGACGAATGGCAATGGCAAGGACAATCGCTAGTTAGGTTTGCGGCGAGCAAAAGGAGATGAAAACCTTGAAGACGGGTGAAGGCAAAGCAAATCGAAGGGAGAAAAGATGGATAAAAAAAATAAAAAAGCATTAAATAAACTCAATGTCCATCGCCAAACTCAACGCTTGGCAAAGAAGCTCCCTCATGTAGCTTTGGTGAAAACACTTGTTATACACCCAACGCCTGTTCAATTTTAATTTTTCCGAAACGATATTTGATGGGTTTTTTACATCCCAACTTAGGTTTGGATTATCCTAACCTAAGTTAGGATATTAACCAAACATAAACTTAAGTAGTGTTTGGATTGATGGATTTGGATATAGATTTAAAATCTTGCATTTCAAATCTCACATTTAAAATTCATGTATTTAAAATCTCTTGTTTGAATAGTTTAAAAAATTTTAAACGAAGGAGAGATAAACTTTGATTTGAAACAAAAAAAATGGCAAGTTTATTTTTATTTTTTAATTGACAAGAGATGAGAAAAGATATAATTATAAAAATATTAATAGTGTAAACGTGAAGAGAACAAAATGTTTAAAGTGATTAGAATTTCAAATGCTTAAGGTATAAAAAGAATTCAAAATTATAAAATAATTATATTTTGAAATATATTTGGATTTGAATCAAATTCAAATTCATGTCTGAATTGTTTCTTTCGAATCTAGTGTGCAAGGCAAGGAGGAGTTTTATTTCAATTTGTCCTGAGTTGTTTACGTTGGTGTATTGGCACTGGGCTTTTGTGTTTCTGGTGTGGTTGCCACTTTCTCTTTGGAGAACACGTCGAGCAGGATTGATTTAGATTACTCCTTTCCAGTGCGGCACAACTCAAGAGTTGGACTAAATTTTTGGTGCCTTTTGTGTTTACATTTTGATGTTACTATATTTGAGGACTTCTCTGTTGGGCGTGGTCCTTGTAAATCTATCCAGACCCACATTCTGGTTGAGCTTGACATCCGTCTGTCTACTGGGTACAGCTTTGTGTGGCCTTGTCTTGGTTATATTTTTGCTGTTTCTCTTAGGCTTATTGGTGGAAAGATTAAGGATGACTTAAGATGGGTTCCTCCTTAAGTGGCTCAGTTCTATCTCTGTTAAAAGTTTTTTGATATGAAGGATTGTGGTGTTCTACACTAGTGCAGGCTGTGTTTGTTGCTACATTTTGTTCTGAAAGGACTTGCTTGAGTTTAGTGGGTTTCTCAAATCTTGGCAAAGCTCTTGAATTTTATCGCTATGAGTGGATTCCAAGACTTCAAATGGCAATTGCTTTTTCATTTGCTCAGACTGTTTTTGGGGAGAAGCACTCGAAAAAGTGAGCGTTTCAACCCCCTTCATCCTTGGCAGTGATCCTAATTGTTGATATGGCTCAAGCTAGGAATTCTAGTCACTGAGTATTTTGTTTGCTCCTTTGTTTCTGTTTATTTTTGTTGCTCTTTTCTTGCTGTTTCTCTCTTGTGGATGCTGGTGTTGCTAGTTTGGTTTCTCATATATGACACATTTCCCTTTCGCCAAAAAAAAAAAAATCACAAATTTTTGTGTACCTGATTTAATTCAAATCTAAATCCAAATTCTCATTAATCCATTAATAAAAATGAGCATGTTTGATGCTTATAATTAGACAAGGGTGGATCGCTAGATAGTAAAGAATAAGTTAAACCATTCATAGTATTCTTAATGCCATCACCCCATTTTTTAGAATTTATTAAAAAATTTTAGAATTTTATATTTTGTCATTTATCAATTTATTTCAACTTTTTAATCGTCAAAAATAATGCTTCTTAATAGTATATTCATTCTTTTTTATTTTTATACTTTAATTTAAAGTTTAATATATTTTCTTTAAGAGATCATGTTACACATAAATATGTATCATAAAATTCATGTTATGTTCAATCATTATGCATCTAAAACTTGCTTGTAAATATATTATTTAAACACTTTTTATTGTTAGACTGATTTTTTGACAACAAAATTGTCAAACATAAATCATATTATAATAATAGATTTTTATCTCAATTTCAATTTGCAAACTTCAATTTATAAAAGTTTCAATTTTGCAAACCCTAACCAAACACACACCACAAACACTTATAAAAAAAGGGATAATTACATATAAATTTCATTCAACATAATTAATTACTTTTAAATTCATTGGCAATTAAACTTAGGAGCATGTTATTATTTTTTTAAGCTCAAATAATTGTCATGAGTGGTATCTTGAGTAATTCTCCAATAAACAAATTCACAACTCATTAGCACGACACGACGGCCCAATCTTGTTGAAATGTTGGTTTCTGTAGCTTTCAAGAGTTCCAAACTTACAAAACATGTCCAAGTCAGCACGTGAAACATGCAATTTCAAATTTAAATTTTCCAACCAACTATTCTGACATTTCCTCCAAGGGAAATAACAATTAAAGTGCTCTTTTGTGATGCTGTGATCCTATTTCATTTTTGCTGTCCAATGTATCTTGTGCTCAAAATTTTTTTCATCTTTTTCTTTTTGAGAAAAAGCTGATGTTGATATCTAATGAGTCTCTTCCATTATAAAAAATCATTTTCTAATTAATTTTATTCTATAATTATTTTAAATGAGATAAGAACACAAGCATCTGAACTACTGTGTCAGAATGTTTCTTTTCGCCTTCATAAAAAACAGTTTATTTCAGCATTTGTTGTTTTGTTTATTTAATATGAATAATATTTAAACAATTCATACCAAACAGTGTTAGTTTTTGATTCGGTGCTTAGGGTGTATCTGTATCAACATTCGTTAACCACCAAAAAAAAAAATTGAATAAGATGGATTTATGAGCAAACACATCCACCCTTTGTTTGAATGTGGAGAAAAATAAAAAAGAAGGAAAATTATGAGAAAAAATTTCTAAAAATAATAAAAATATTTATTGTTTTTTTAAAATTTCCCTTCTAATTTTCTCTCATTTCTAGTTTCTTTTCATTTTCCTTCCATTCAAATCAAGTCTTAGGCTATGTTCAGTTTAAATATAAATTGGGATTTGGGTGGTTCCACTGGTTTGGGTCTCAAAGTTAGATTGGATCCAAAAACTCTTATTTGTATAAAATTTGTAGGAAAATGTCTTTTGGCTCGAATTTAAGGTTGAGATAGAAGTTTTTTTTTTTTTTCCCCTTTGGCTTTTGTACTTGTTTATCAAAATATAAATCATGTTAAACTGACTTTTTAAAAAAAAAATCCAAACATACATCACTTTATATTTTACCCTAATTTTGTTTTATGAAAAATTTAATTTTGAAAATTTGAATCCAAACACATAAGTATGTGGAAGTTGCTTATGAGAAAAATCACATTTTGAATTTTTATCACTAATTTTATTTTTGTAAAAAAAAACCACGGTTTAAGCTTTCATAATTAAATTTTGGACCTGACCAAACATGACCTCAACAGTCACCACTCACAAATTTCCTCATTTGCTATGCACAAAGTTGCCAAACCATCATGCTATCCTTTTCAAGTTCAAAAATAACTAAAGTTGAACCCTACCTTAAAACAAAAAATAATAATTTAGAATTAAAAAGATAAACTTTTTTAAGTTCAAAAATAAAAAGATCGATCATTTTAATCTTTTTTTATTATTTTTTAAAAAATTTAAATAAAAAATAAAAGATTAAATATCTAACTAAAAAAAATGAACATCTTAAATGTATTCAACCTTCTGTCATTCATTCATTAAGATTTAATTAATAATATTAATGAAATTTAATTTTTATTAATATTAATTTTAATATTATTATTTAATATTAGACCTAGATATTTAAATTTTTTATATTTATTGTGGTGTGAATTAATTTAAATTTATTTTTATAAACTTAACATTATGTGTAATGATTTTTTTAGAATTATAAATATATTTTTTTAAAATTTTAAATTAAAAAAAAAAGAAAAAGGGAGGCCTAAGCACAAAGGCTAAGCCTCATAAAAGAAAGCTCTAAAATATAATCGGTTGCTCATTTAGATCCTAGCTCTTCAATGGCTGAGCGTTTAGCACATGATCTGATAATCTTACAGCAATTTAAGAAAGCAAGTTGCATTTCACCAAGCCTAATTTACAAAGCTCCTCCTACGTCGTATTTGGGACTCGGTTTCGGTGCTCATCCTAAGATGAGCACCGTGGTGCTCAGCACCAAAACACTGCCGTTTGGCAGTGTTTTTTTTGGCAGTTTCTCTTTTTTTAAATCATAAATTTATTATAATAATAAATAATTATTATAAAATTATTATAATAAATAAATTATTATTTTAATATTTAATAAACAAATAAATATTAATATGTTAAAATTAAATATGAATAGATTAACTCATTAAAATATGATTTGAATAGTTCATATATAAATTTTAATCTGAACAGTTCAGAACTGTATTGAAAATATTAAAATTATAAATAAAAATATTTTTTTATTTTATTAATTTTGCATAATTATTTATCTATGAGAGATAATATCATTCAAAACATAGTTAGATATTAAATATAAGTACTTCTCTTAATAAAAATTTAAATATTGATTTATTACAGTGTAAGAAATTAACTCATTTTGCTAGATTCAACTCTTATTTTAAATTATTCAGATCATTTTTTATTTTTCAGTACAGTTCTCAACGCTCAGAGCAAAATTTTCATTCAAACTATTTAGGTTTAATTTTAACATCTTAATATTTATTAGTTTATTAAATATTAAAATAATAATTTTATAATATTTATTTATTATTATAATAAATTTATAGTTTAAAAAAGCAAAAAAAAAAAACACTGTCAAAAAAAAGTGCTGAGCACCAGATGAGCACCGAAACCGAGTCCTCGTATTTGACGACTCTCTCTCTCTCTCTCTCTTGCTACTGCCCTCCTACGTCGTATTTGGCGACTCTCTCTCTCTCTCTCTCTCTCTCTCTCTCGCCACTGAGTTCGAACTCTGAATCCGGATTCCATAGTGGTCTTCACTCTCCAAGCTGAGCTTCCCATGAAGAACTTCGATTCAAAGAGCGGTTTCAGTTCGGATTCTAGGACCTTCCACAGTCTCAGACCCCCTGTTCATCTTCCTCCTCCTCACTCTCCTCTCTCGGCTTCACACTACGCTCTCTCTCTCCATCTCAAATCGCCCTGGTCTGACTCAGTCACCGCCCTCGTGGACTCCGCCTCCGGCCACCGAGTTTCCTTCTCTGAGTTCATCCATTCCTCACAAACATTAGCTTCCAATCTTCAATCTCTAGTACGCCTCTCCAAAGGCGACACAGCCTTTGTATTATCCCCCAACCTCGTTAAGGTTCCGATCCTCTACTTCGCCCTGCTTTCCCTCGGCGTCGTAGTCTCTCCGGCTAACCCAATCAGCACACCCGCTGAGATTTCCCACCTCTTTCAGCTGTCGTCACCGGCCATTGCCTTCTCCACGTCGTCCACAGCGCACAAACTTCCGCACAACCTGCTGCGACTCGGAGTCATACTTCTCGACTCGCCCGAGTTTGACTCGCTGATGACGACGACGACGACGAAACCAGCGGTCCCGCTCGTTGAGGTGAGCCAATCGGACTTAGCTGCCATTTTGTACTCTTCTGGGACCACCGGGAAGGTGAAGGGAGTGATGTTGACTCATCGGAATCTGATAGCGTTGGCAGCGAGTTACGACGCCACTCGCTCTCAGAGAGAAAGGCCGGCAGTTTTCCTCTACACGATACCATATTTTCACGTGTACGGCTTCACGTACAGTCTGAGGTCGGTGGTTTTATCGGAGACGGTGGTGTTGATGGAGAGGTTCCGTATGGAGAAGATGTTGAAGGCAGTAGATGAGTTCAGAGTGACTCACCTAGCGGTGGCTCCACCGGTGGTGGTGGCTATGGCGAAAGGAGATGTAACGGACGGCTACGATTTGAGCTCGTTGGAAGGCATCGCTTGCGGGGCGGCTCCGCTAGGAAAGGACGCCGCCGCGGCTTTCAAATCGAAGTTTCCCAGAGTCGTGATTGTCCAGGTTAGCGATTCTCATTGTGAGCGAATTTCAGCATTTCAATGCAAAAACGGCAATTTATTAGAACGTCGTACAATGAAGCTTACAAGACGACACCTAATAGGATAATCGTAAATGTATATTAATCTTACGAAGAATCCAAAGAATGGATTCCATTCCATTGTCTGTGATTGTGTAATTTACTGTATATTTTATATTAATGCATATATATATATATTGATTTATAGAAAATATTAAAACATAATAAAATATTTCTTAGTATAAGATGTAACAAAATATGCTTGAAAACAATATTTGGTGGTTGAAGAAGTTAACCCCTATCATTTACACTAATTTGAATTTATCCATTAGTTTATACTCTCTCTCGTCCTTCTTATAAAAACATATTAACAACGTTACGTAAATTAATGAAATTAGTTATTCCTTATAGAATTTTAAAATTACTCTTAATAAAGGTTACTCAATCTTTATACATAAGACAAATTTTGAAAGATTTTTTTTTTCAGATTTAAAGTAATAATACTTTTTTAAGAGAATTACATTTAGGTCTTATATAAAAAAATTAATTACTATAAATTTTATTGACAACTGAACTAAAAAAATTGACAGTATAATCAGTTGTCAATTTCCTTAATTCAATTATCATTGAACCTTATAGTAATTAATTTTTTTGTGTGAGTAATTTTTTTTATTTTTTTTAATTTTACTCTTTATTTATTTATTATCATTTAAATTTTTAGACAATGATTTATTATGACATTAGTTGCAAAGAAGAAGAGAAAAATTAAAAAATTACATTTTTTAAAACAATTTTCAGGATATAACTCCCATTTTCTAATAAACGTAGAGTTAGTTAACTTTACTTTATACTCTATTAAGGCCTGGAGGGAGTATTAATAAGAGGAATTTGTTTAATTAGTTAGAAGTTTTATAATTAGTTAAGAATACTAGGTAGATAAAATAATATTTCAAGTACATTATAGTATTATATTAAGAAATATGTATAAGAACCGAAGAGCATTTTATTATGTAGTAAACTTAAGTCAATGATAAATAACATTGAAATAAACAAATTAGACATCATCAGGATAAACCTTTTATAAAGATAAAATAAAGAGACAGCTTTATAAATATTTTCAGATTTTACATAATTAAAGTAAAGAAAGTAACATATGGAGGACAAAATTTAAAGGACAATATAACAAAATAGAATTATTTTTGGTTGTTTAATACTACTCTGGTTCTATTTATAAAGTACATTCTAAAAAGTCTATTTAATCCCATTTATAAGTCACAATGTAATTTTTTATGTAATATTTAAAAAAATTTAAAATTATCTTTCATGAGAAAAAAATAATAATATATCATTGTTTTTCGGATTTGTTGTGTGGAAGTATATATATTTGAAATTCTATATATTTTTATTTTTTGTGCTTTTTTTGTATTGATATTGATAATATTAGTAAAATTGCTGACTGGATGAGCATCTCCACAATGAGTAATTTATATAATTTTTTTTCAAAAATGTAGGGCTATGGCTTAACAGAAACAACGGCATCGATCTGTCGAACAACAGGAGAAGCAGAAACGATTAAAACAGGAACAACGGGGAAGCTAATAGCAGGTGTTGAAGCCAAAATTGTGGACCCTGACACTGGACTAGCCATGTTTCCTGGACAAGAAGGTGAACTTTGGCTTAGAGGACCTTCTATAGCGAAAGGTACATTTCTAAATTTATATTACAAGCCTCATGTTCATAGATATGGATTCCCTCAGCATCTCAAATCCCCTCACCTAGTAAGTGTCCTATAGACACAATAAAGATCGTTGATTCAATCGAACGGTTATCAGATATGTAAGCACAAAATATAGAAAGAATACCAAAAAATCATCATCTAACTCACCTTTCATTGAGTATAACTTTTTAAACGTTGATGAAATTCTATGACTATAATGTGGACACTATAAGTAAGAGAGTATGGAATAGTCATAGAATCTAAATTCCATATTACCACTAGATAACTAAACAATCACACTTAGTTAGCTTGTATTGTCGCAAAAGAACAGGGTATGTAGGGGATCCAGAAGCAAATTCGGCGACTTTTGTAGATGGGTGGTTGAGGACTGGAGACTTGTGCTACATTGACCACCAAGGCTACCTTTATGTTGTTGACAGGCTCAAAGAATTGATCAAATACAAAGGATATCAGGTAATTCAATTCCCCTCTTCATTCTTCCTTGCACGTATCATTACAAAACTTGGGAAAAGACTAATTGAAATTGTAATACTAAATGGATCTAATCGTGACCAAAGATGCTTATCTATAGGATAGACACATGAATTCTTTAAAAAGTTGGTGGCCATTGTATGTAAAGAAGGCAATCTCAAATCGTTCTCTCCTCTACAATGATTATTTAAGAAGAGTCAAAGTTAATCTTTATATTGTGTTAGATTATATCTATTTAAACTGGTATTTTACACGTGGACAATTATATACTGCTCCTTTTAAAATTAAAAGCATGGATGGATTGAAGATAATTCTTCATGACAGTCAAAACCGAAGTAAATCAACAAAAACAACAAATATTTTGTATGTAGAGATGTTTAAGAATTTGGAATGAGCAAATGGGGCAGGGGCGGAATCAACCTTATTAGTTGTGGGGAGGGGGCAATTTTTGGAGAAAAATATATTATTAATTTAATTAACATTTAGCATGCTGAATTTTTTAAAAAAATTAATTTTATAATTTAAAAATATTATACTCCCTCTGTTCAAAGATATAAAACATTTTTAACTGAATCTCATCTCCTAATAAAGTAGTTACCCACTTTCAAACTAACTCTATTTTTTCATATTTATTCCTATTAAACACCCTACAATAAATATAAAGTCATTATTAATAAGGGCATTTTTGAAAAAAAGGTAATGATTACACTTCGAAAGACTAAAAATATCTTATATTTTTTAACATCCAACTCCTCAAAAAATACCTTACATTTTTTAATAGAGGGAGTACATTAAATTATGAATACAATTATATATAATTTTTAGAAAATTTGGAAAACATTAAAACATAGAATCATATAACATACTTATGCTCTCTCTTGTCCTTTATATTATAAGGTACCTTTCAAAAATGATATCAAATGACACTCCATTTTTACTCCTATAATTTTATTAGTTTTTTGTGACATGAACAGGACATGATAAGGTTCCCTAGCTTCAATTAATTAATAAGGGAATGAGTAAAATATTAAATATCTTTTTAAAAAATAAAGCAATCTAATAATTTTCTTAATCTATACATGAAAAAATGCTGAGAAGCATATATAAAGGGCGAAGGGTGTACTTCTTCCAAATTACAATATAAGATATCTTCTAAAATTCTTGCTTAGTCTAAAATATATGATATTAAAAGTTTTTATAATTGTTTTTTCAACTATACCTCTATTTCATTTATTATTACTTTTAAAAAATTATGCATTAAAATTTTAATTATCATTATTAAGACCCTTGTATAAAACATTTAATGAAAATATACTTGAAAAGATATATAATTTTTTAAGAGATTAAGATTTTACCTAACTTTTTTTTAATTGTAAAATAGTTGCTAATGCCATATATTTTGGACTTTGGAGAAAATACATGTATATAATTCAAGTGTGTGTAATATAATATTAGAGTTTTCAATTAAAGTAGAGCTCATCTAGTTGGCCCTTTTAAGCTTGAAAATATTTAAGATTAGGCTACTATTTTGAGATATAAAACGATAATTCAAATTTAAAAATGCTAGCCTTTTTACAATTTTTTTAAAATTTTAATATGAAAAAAAAACCTCTAACTTCATTTGGTCATTCTCATTCCTTCTCCCTCATCCATTGATTGACCAGATTGACCAACTAACCAAACACAAAAACAACCACATTCCTTGCCTCCATTTCTCATCCATCAAAACTTAACTGATGATACTAATAAAATTTAATTATTATCAGAATTGATTTTATAATATTGTTTTTTTTATTAGGCTTAAATTTATTGTTGACTATGTTGACTTAAATTTATTTTTCTAGATTCAATATTATGCATAAATCTTTCTTTAAATTTTAAATATATTTTTTAATTAAAAAATGAAAAAAAAGGTTGCGGCTCTTAAGGCTAGCCTTTCAGCTCTAAAAGCTAGCGTTAGACTGTACAAAATAAAATTTTAAAGTGTAATCAAACTTAAAAAGACCCGCATATTTATATGCTATACTATGGAAGATAAATTTGCTTGGGGGCTATGTGGGGAGTGTGTGTGAACCGTGAGGGAATGGGTTGAGAGGGGAGGGGGCATACAGGATAAGGGTATTGGGTTGGCCCCGATAACATTGATTTAAGTCAAATAAAAATCAGCAAAATAACATTATTTTCGACATATTGGCAAGCTAAAATTATAGTTAAGTAAATCCCGAAGCTTAAGTAAGAAATAACATTATTCATAGGTAATAAATTCTATATATATAGTAATTATTGTATATTATAATTAATATTGATTTTGGACATTGCAGGTGGCCCCTGCGGAGCTGGAGAACTTGCTTCATTCTCACTCACAGATCAAGGACGCTGCGGTTATTCCGTAATTTTCTACTTCCCCTCTCTTTTA
Source organism: Prosopis cineraria (assembly GCF_029017545.1). Classification (NCBI taxonomy): domain Eukaryota; kingdom Viridiplantae; phylum Streptophyta; class Magnoliopsida; order Fabales; family Fabaceae; genus Prosopis; species Prosopis cineraria. Next base: position 7,010,172 of record NW_026555332.1, read on the forward strand.
TTTTATTCACCAAATATAATATAAAACTAGATTTTATATCTGTTTCATTAGAAAGGAATATGGAGGAGGGGGAAAGATTTTAATAGATTTGATTTATAATATATATATATATATATATATTATATGCAAGGCCTTATAGTTTTCCTTGATTTTGAGTTAGTTTTCTACAATTTATTTTATTTTAACCAAGTCTTTATAGTTTGATCCATTAAATTTTATAATTCCTAAAGATTAAAATACTTGAAATTTTCCTTTAAATAAAGAAAATTAAAAATTTTATATTTTTGTTAAAATATTATACAATTTTAAAATTATTAATTGCATAATTTTTATATGATTAGGGTGTTTTCTAAATAATTTTTAGACATGTAGAATTTTTATTAAAAAAATTAATAAAAATTTTAATAGTATATTAAATCAATTTTTTTATTTTGGCTAAAAGTATTAAATCAAATTTTTAATAAACTCTTAAAGTATTTCTGTTTGGAGAAAGTCAATGTAGTTTTGACTTGATACATTAGTCCTTATAATCTTGGTTCAAAGATAATTTAATTCTTAGACTTTGATTCGATATTATTCAATCCCTTTAATATTAATAATTTAAAATATTAGTTTTTATATTTTAGAAAATAAAATTATAAGAATTAAATTTAATTTTTGAAATTTAATGACTAACTTTTTAAATAGTTAAAATTTAAAGATTAAGTTACAATTTAATCAAATCATAAAAACTGCACTGCACCGAGTTAAAATATAAAGAATGAGTTATAACCTTATTAAAATTATAAGTATCAAATAATTTTTTTTTTTCCTTTTGCAAAGCATCAAATTTAAAGGCATTTGTAGAAAAAGTAGAACTCAATGCTATTTTTTTTCCTTTTGCAAAGTATCTTATATTTATGACCATCAAATCCTTCTAAAACATGTCTTAGTGTGATTTGGCATAATTTTTTTTTATCATTGATATATTCAAATATGACTAATCTAATAATTAAAATCGTTGAACAGTTACCCTGATGAGGAAGCAGGGCAGGTGCCGATGGCCTTTGTGGTGAGACAGCCTCAGAGTTCACTCAGTGAAGCCGATGTAATTGATTTTATCGCCAAACAGGTTGCTTCCATCTCTTGTTCTTCTGTTTCTGTTTATATGAACTGCCACAAGAACTTTCATGCGAGTTAGATATCTTAATCAATGATATTTTGAATATTACAACACAGCAAATAATTTTTTTCAAATAGGTTGCCCTAAAATTATAGGTACATGAGCATCGAGACCTTTAATTCGTTTTTTATTCATTTATGTCAATCACTATTAAAAAAATTATAATTTGCTACCTCCCATTATTAAATATAAAAATATTGGCTGTCAAGTCTTGTGAGAGAAAATATAATCTGATTTTATTGTTAATGTTTTTGTAGTTAACAAATGGGGAAGCAAATTCAAAGTTTTTAAATGCTAAAGAACAAAAATGCATCAAAAAGAATTTTGAATCCAAAATGCTCCTAATTCTGTAATTTAATGATAAAATTATCTAGTTACTATTTTCAAATATATATTAGATTAATTATTAGGGTTCTCGGTACTCATTACAACAATGAGCATTAAAATATGTCTTTAAATATAGAAATAATAAAAGAAGAATGATAATTGAGTCCCAAAAAGTTAAATCAATGATAGTTAGGTTCCCAACAAATTTTGTTAAAGAACGAGTTATTAATGTTAATTCAATTCAAATAGTTACAACCAGAAATTCTTGTTATTATGTAAGAGTTACATTTGATATTTAAATATATATTTGTAATTAAATTTCTTGAATTTTCAATTATCTAGATCGATATTTTTAACTTATTTTTTAAAAAAAATTTGTTAGAGATTCAACTATCATTAATTTAATATTTTGGGATCTAACTCTCATATTCCTTTCTAGAATAAATTCCTGGCAGGTTTTTTTTTTTTTTTAATGTCTCCAACTTTCTGTTCTTATATTTAAATTTGATGAAAATTTTAGAAGAGATCATTCATTTTTTTAAGGGTAAAACAAAAACTTGAAGATTTATTCATCTTCTTGATTGCAGGTTTCAGCGTACAAGAAAATAAGGCGCGTATTATTTGTGAGTTCCATACCAAAGAATGCAGGGGGGAAAATTTTGAGGAAAGACTTGAGTAAATTTGCCCTCCATCAATCTATATCTAAATTGTAATGGAATACTTCATTTCATTCTGATGGCAAATTTTAGAGCTAATTAAATCTACTTTTTATTTTTTGCGTGATGGAAAAATTACATAAAATATAATTATAAAGACACTAAATCTAGCCTTCAAAATTAGGATGCAATATGATGAGTTAGGACGGATCATGTCCTACAATATTTTTAATTTTTTTCTGTAGATTATCAATTCAAAGACTAAAAGAAATAAAGTATATTGTCCAGAAAGTATACTAAGAAATTTGAAGTGTTGAGATTATACAAATTAATTATTAACATGTTGAATGGATTTGGTTTTAGACTATCAAATAAAAACATGACATGTCATTTGGTTATAAATATGAATTGACTCTACTATTGATAATGGAAGAGAGAGAGAAAAGACAAAAAAATTAAAACACCCTATTCTAAAAAAAAATAAAATAATTAGTAATAATGAAAATGAAAAATTAAAATTTATTTAATTGAAATGGTATAATTTTATTGGATACTCTATAAATAGCCAGAACAAGAATTTCTATGCAAGTGGTGCAACTACTCGCAAATATTCATTTCACTCTTTCCCTTAGTACTCATTCGTTTGCTTAGATATCACGGGTTAAAATCCATTAAAAAATACATAATTTAATTAGGAAAGCAATTCCCTAAACTACTCCCCCAGCCACAATATAAATTATTTTTTAAAAATTTTATTTAATTTAAAATATAAGGCATTGAATAGGTGTTATACATTTTTTTAATTATATTCTTATTTTATTAAGTAATTAATGAAGTTATTTTAAATAAGTTAAACATTATATTTATTACACTCAATAGCACAATTATGATGATGTGAAATTTTTTTAAAAAATTAAGATTTTAACTAATTTTTTTAAATATAAATTAATTAACAATAACTTATATTAATAGTACCATCTATGACATTGTCCATTAAAGCATAATTATTATTCCAAGATATATATACCTAGATGAGTGAAACAACGTGGCCGGTGATAACACGTCGTCTTTTTTATAAACTTATATAAGCAATCCCAAACCACCAATTTCACGTATAGACATAATGTTTTTAATACAGTTATTTAAAATTCCATACTATTGAGTCAAATTTAAATTTTAATTATAAATATTTAAATTATTTAATTAAACTGATGTAATTATCACCAATATCAATATATATTGTAAACTGTAAAGTGCATACTAGAGTACTATTCATCTATAGTAGGATGAACAGTACCATGATTTTTTTCTTTTTTAAAATTCATTTTTGTATATTAAGATTTTATATGATCCCATAATAAAAATTAAAATAATAAGTGTGGAACCTAAAGTTGTCAATTACTGCCAGTCTGATCTTAAAAGATTGACCCTTATAAACATGATTATGTGTCAAAGCTCTCTTTTATAAGGCTAAGTCCTAACCCTTAGGGTCTAAGTCCTATTTTTTTACTTTTTTAAATTTAAAATTTTAAAAAATATATTTATAATCCTAAAAAAATTATTATACATAAAATTAAGTTTAAGAAAATAAATTTAGATTAATTTACAGCACAACAAATAAAAAAAACTTAAACATTCAAGTCTAATATTGAATAACAACATAAAAGTTAATACCAATAAAAATTAGACTTGGCTAACATTATCAACTAAATTTTAATGAATGAATGAGGGAGGGATGAATGGGTCTAATATGTTCATTTCTTTTAATTATATCCTTTTAATCTTCTCCTTTTTTTTATATTACACTTTTAAAAAAAAACAAAAGAGCTTAAAAGGGTCTGCTTTTTTATTTTTGAGTTTAAAAGTGCTGGTCATTTTAAGTCCAAATTACCATTTTTCCTTTCAAAGTAATGGCGTGGCCTTAGTTATTTTTGAACTTAAAAAGTCTAGCTTGAATTGACAGCTCTACTGAAACTCATAGTAAAAAATGCTTGTAACTATGAGACTCATAAAAAATGATATGTATGAAATTTAATTTTTTTTTGCAAATGTAGGAAATTTATCATTTGTTGCTTCTATTTTATATATGTATAGGATAATTAATTTTACATAACATGCAAATTTAAATAATAAATTATAAAATAGAATATTTTATTATTTAAATCAATCAACTTATTCCCTTTCGATTTTATATATAAGCAAATTTTAGTCAATTCATACAATGTAAAAAATTGATTAATTTTGATAATTATGTTTGAAATTAAAAAGTTTGGATTAGGATGTTCTTGTGATTAACATTTTATGTTCTCCTAATTTAATGAAACTATCATTTTTTATGGCCAGAAATGAGACTCTGGTAATGAATAGTAATTAAGAAAAAAATGTCATAAATACTTTTTTAAAAATTATTGTTTTGTTTATAAAAAAATAACAACAAACCATTTGAAAATGGTTGAGAGGTGGGATTTTAAATTTTAGTGCCTTCAATTTTAGAAAAATAGAGAATTGTGGTTATAAAATTTTTAATTGATTTTTTTATTTTACGTCTCTCAACTAAAATTTTATAACTTATTTTTCCAATTTATAAAAAAATAAACTCATTATAAATATTATATTTCTTTTATTATTCATTTTAAACAAAAAAAATGGGGGTTAATATTCCCATGTATCGCACAGATATAAAATATAGTTTTATTAGATAGAGTATGGATGAATTGGTGCTCCTAATCCATTTCTCTTAGACTTAATCTATTTTTAAAAGACTTGATTAATATAAAAACTATCCATTTTTTGGCCTAAATACACAGCATTATTGAGTGAGATTTGTATTTGAAACACATATATCATGGATCTCATGTACCATTCTAGAATCTGAATTAGTCCAAATTATTATGTTTTTATCCTAGTATTTAATATCTGGTATTATCAGATTAGATTCCAGCATTGTAATTTGTGAGATTTAATGAAACTTAATTGGTGTAGTTCTCTCAATTTAATGTTTTCATCCACATGACTTGAAGTCCCTCGATCTTATTTAAGGTGTGTTTGGTTCAATGAGAGCAGCGAGAAAGGGAAGAGTTTGATGTTACTTTATTTGGCCTGGGAAGGAAGGAGAGGAAAAATAATTATGTATAAATAATTTTATCCTCATTTTATTAAAATTAGTTTTTCCTAATAAAATATAGTTGTCATTGTTTTTAATATATAATTATAAGTTTATGATTACAATTATTCGAACTTAAAAAAAGAAGAAAGAATTGACATAGGAGCGATCCCTGCTAAGGTGGATGCTATGGGTAACAAAGTGAAACTTGTGTGGGGCGAGAGAGCTAATAACTACCATTTACCAGCCTCTGCAATTTGATGGCATAAATGAGAGAACAAAACACTCATATACTATGGGCATATTCATCAGGGTGTGACAAATTATACCCTTCTCCTTTCAATCCTCTCAATTTGGAGCCAAACAAGGGGAGGAGAGTGCAAAATCCCTCCCCTCCCCTCCCCTCAACCAAATACCCCCTTAAAATATTTAAATCCCTTCCATTGGACCAAACCATAGTTAGTTTCTCAATTTTTTGAGGTTAGTAAACCATTTGGTGTCCAAAGCCAAAGCTCTGACTAATTCAAATTGAGTCTGATTAAAATCCTTCCAAATAAAAATGCTATCACCAAATATTGTTATATTTTTAAGACTCAAACTTAAGTTTTTTAGCTACGAAAATAACACTTTTTTATCAGTTGAACCAAATGTTCACGTGATAATTTGTTAATTTGTGTGGTAGCATGATGAATTCTTCTAGTGTGAAGGACCATGTAATATCAGTGTCACATAGATATTCAGTCCTTATAATTTCTTCAGGTTTTGGTTTTGAGCCTTGCAGGTTTTTTAAGTGTTTTCAGTTTTTATAGTTTCAAAAAAATTGGATGACTTTTATTTTCAAAGTCCCTATAATTTTCATCTTTTTAATAGTTTTAATTCCTATAAAAATTGAAAATACTGAAAAAAATATAGAGATTAAAAATAAAATTTAATAAAATTATAAGGATAAAAGGTTATGTTTTCTCATTTAAATATGACTGATCTAATAATTAAAATCGTTGAACAGTTACCCTGATGAGGAAACAGGGCAGGTGCCGATGGCTTTTGTGGTGAGACAGCCTCAGAGTTCACTTAGTGAAGCCGACATAATTGATTTTGTCGCCAAACAGGTTGCTTGCTTCTCTTCCTTATTCTGCATTTTCTGTTTATATGAATCCCGAAAATCTTTCATGCGAGTTAGATATCTTAATCAATGATATTTACCTTGTATTTTGAATATTACATCACATCAAATAATTTTTTTCAAATAGGATCGCCCTGAAATTATTGGTACATGAGCATCAAGACCTTTAATTCTTTTTTGTTTCATTTATGTCAATCAATATTAAAAAATTATAATTTGCTACCTCCCATTATTAAATATAAAAATATTGATTGTCAAATCTTACGAGAGGAAATGTAAGAGAAAATAGCATTCAAGAATTACAATGTAAAATTTATATTTCACAAGTACTAAATGATTTAATAATAACACTGCAGTCCTATAATTCTTCTAACATATTAATTCTACTGGCAAAAAGATCAAAATGCCCCTTATAGTTAAAAAAAATTTAGTTCTCAAATAAAATATCGCCGACGTCGGAGCTCCAGCGACTGGCCGCTAGTAGCAAGGGCTCTGGCGACTAACCGCTGGCGACGGTGGGGGTTTCCTTTTTTAAAAAAAAACTATAAAGGACATTTTGGTCTTTTTGCCTATAGAATTAATATGTTGGAAGGATCAGAGGATTGCAGTGCTATTATCAAATTATTTGATCCTTGTGAGATATAAATTTTATACAGTGACCCTTGGATACTATTTTCCCAAAATGTAATATGATTTCATGTTCAACGTTTTTGAATTTAGCAAATGGTGGGGAGCAAATTGCAAATTTTTTAAATTCTAAAGAACAAAAATGCATCAAAAAAAACTTTGAATCCAAAAAGCTCCTAATTCTAGAATTTAAAGATAAAATTATCTGATTATCGTTTTCAAATATATATTAGATTAATTATTAGGGTTCAGTTTCGATACTCATTACAACAATGAGCATTAAAACATTAAATATAGATATAATAAATAAAGAATGACTGTTGGGTCCTAAAAGGTTAAACTAATAATAGTTAGATTCCCAAAAAATTTTTTTAAAGAATGAGTTATAAATATTAATTTAAATGTTACAATCAAAAATTTTGGTTACAATATAAGAGTTATATTTAATACTTAAATATGTATTTACAATTAAAATTCTATCAATATTTTTAACTTATTTATTAAAAAATTTGTCAAGGATTTAACTTATTTTTAACTTATCTATAAGAGTTTTTTTTAATATTTCCAACTTTATGTTCTTATATTTAAATTTGATGAAAATTTTAGAAGAGATCATTCATATTTCAGGGGTAATTTTCAAGGGTAAAAAAAACTTGAAGATTTATTCCTCTTGATTGCAGGTTTCACCATACAAGAAAATAAGGCGCGTATTATTTGTGAGTTCCATACCAAAGAATGCAGGGGGGGAAAATTTTGAGGAAAGACTTGAGTAAATTTGCCCTCCATCAATCTATATCTAAATTGTAATGGAATGCTTCATTTCATTCTGATGGCAAATTTTAGAACTAATTAAATCTACTTTTATTTTTTGTGTGATAAAAAATTAAATAAAATATAATTATAAAGACACTAAATCTAGCCTTCAAAGTTAGGATGCAATATGATGATCAGTTAGGATGGATAATGTCCTGCAATATTTTTAATTTTTTTGTTGTTGTAGATAATCAATTCAATGACTAAAAGAAATAAAGTATATTGTGTGGGTTTTTCCCCAGAAAGTATACTGAGAAATTTTAAGTGTTGAGATGATACAACTAAATTATTAACATGTTGGATGGATTTATTTGGTTTTAGACTATCTAATAAAAACATGTCATATCATTTGGTCATAAATATAAATTGATTTTACTATTGATAATGGTAAAGAGAGAAAAAAGACAAAAAAAATTAAAGAAACACCCTATTCTAAAAAAAAAATAATTAGTAATAATGAAAAATTAATATTTATTTGATTGAAATGTTGAAATTTTATTGGATACTTTACAAATAGCCAGAATAATAATTTCTATGCAAGGTAAGTGGTGCAACTACTCGCAAATATTCATTTCAATTTTTCCCTGAGTACTCTCATTCAATTGCTTGGTGATACAAGGAAACAATGTCACAGGTTAAAATCCATTAAACAAAACATAATTTAATTAGGAAAACAATTCCCTGAACTATTCTCCCAGATCACAATATAAATCATTTTTTTAATTTTCTTTAATTTAAAATATAAGACATTGGGTAGATGTTATACATTTTTTCAATTATATCCTTATTTTACTAAGTAATTAATGAAGTTATTTTAAATAAGTTAAACATTATATTTATTACACTCAAGAGTGAAATTATAATGATGTGAAATTTTTTTAAAAAAATTAAGATTTTAACTAATTTTTTAAATATAAATTAATTAACAATAACTTATATTAATCTAGAGAGAGTATCGACTATGAGATTGTCTATTAAAGCATGATTATTATTCCAAGATATATATACCTAGATCAGTGAAACAACGTGGCTGGTGTTAACACGTCTTCTCCTCTATAAGCATGTATAATATAAGTAATGCCAATGCCAAACCACCAATTTCAAGTATCGGCATAATGTTTTTAATACAGTTATTTAGAATCCCATACTATTGAGTCAAATTTAAATTTAAATTATAGAGATTTAAATTGTTTGATTGAATTGGTGTAATTTTATTAGATAGAGTATGGATGAATTGGTGCTCCTAATCCATTTCTCTTAGACTTAATCTATTTTTAAAACACTTGTTTAGTATAAAAACTATCCATTTTTTGGCCTAAATATACGGCATTATTGAGTGAGATTTGTATTTGAAACACACATATCGTGGATCTCATGTGCCATTCTAGAATATGAATTAGTCCAAATTAATATGTTTTTATCCTATTATTTAATATCTAGTATTATCAGATTAGATTCCAGCATTGTAGTTTGTGAGATTTAATGAAACTTAATTGAGGTAGTTCTCTCAATTTAATGTTTTCGTCCACATGATTTGAAGTCCCTCAATCTTATTTAGGGCATGTTTAATTTGATAGGAGCAGAGGAAAAGGGAGGAGTGATGTTACTTTATTTGGTTTAGGAGGGAAGAGGAGTAAAAATAATTATGTATAAATAACTTTATCCTCATTTTATTAAAATTGGTTTTTCCTGATAAAATATAGTTGTCATTGTTTTTAATATATAATTATAAGTTTATGATTATAATTATTCAAACTTAAAAAAAGAAGAAGAAAGAATTGACATAAGGGCGATCCCTGCTAAGATGATTTCAATCATGGAAGCAGGCAAACAACTACCATAAACTTTTTTTGCCTTCTAATATCGTTTGCCGTGGTGGATGCTATGGCTGACGGTGTGAAACTTGTATGGAGTGAGAGAGACTAATAATTACTTTATTTATTTAAAAATATAAGGTATTTTTAATCGATTCTCACCTCTCAATAAAGTAGTTACCTACTTTTCAACTAATCCTATCTTTTCATATTTACTTTTACTAAACATTTTATAATAAATATAAAGTCATTATCAATAAAGGTACTTTTGAAAAAAAAAGATAATGATTATACATCAAAAATTTAAAAATGCTTTATATTTTTGAACATCCAACTCCTCAAAAAATACTTTATATTTTTTAATAGAGAGAATATCATTTATCACCATTTGCAATTTGATGGCATAAATGAGAGAATAAAACACTCATATACTTGAGATATATTGGTCGGGGTGTAATAAATTTTATCCCTCCTCTTTCAATTCCCCCCAATTTGGAGCCAAACAAGAGGACAGAGCAAAATCCCTTCCATCCCCTCCCTCCAACCAAACAACCTTTTAGAGTATTTAAATCCCTTTCATTTGATTAAACCATAGTTAGTTTGTCAATTTTTTAGGGTTAGTAAACCATCTGGTGTCCAAAGCCAAAGCTCTATCTAATCCAAATTAAGTCTAGTAGAAATCCTTTCAAACAGAAGTTCTATCATCAAACATTGTTATATTTTTAAGACTCAAACTTGAGTTTTATAATGAAGAAGATATTACTTTTTTATCAGTTGAACCAAACGTTTACAGGTGATTTGTTAATTTGTACGGTAGTATGATGAATTCTTCAAGTGTGAAGGACCATTTAATACCAACGTCACTTACATATTTGAGCTAACCCATTCATTCAATTTTAATAAAAGGGTTATTACGGGCCTTAGCCCATTCGTGCATGGCGTCCCTTGATGATGAATTGATGGTGGTGTATTGGTTTGTTTTTCCTCACGTGTCAAGTTGCTAGCATATTAGGTCAAGTGTCATTCCGTGAATGATTGTCCAACAATGAATTCATATTTCCGCATTATAAATTTATAATTAGAAGATTAGATCTTGTATAATTACAAATGCCAGAAAACATTTATAAATTTATAAAACATACTATTTACAATTGATAAATAATGATTAGAATATATAAATTTGGCGTACAAATCACACATGAGAATTTATGCTAAGCCCCACAGGTTAATCCAAACAAGCTTGTTTAATTTATTTTTTTTATTTTTATTTTTATTTTATGATAGTGAGGAGATGGAAGAGGATCAATGAAGCAAGTTTGAATTTGGTTTGGTGGAAAGAGCAAGATAATGCTTGTAATTAGTTGGAAAATTATTTTTAAAAAGTAATAAATCAAAATTTAATTTTTTTTAAAAAGAAAAGAAATAATTTGGGCTGATTTGAATAATTCTAAAAACTTAAAGTTTTAGGATTAAGTTTGACTATAAAAACTTTTCTATATGTTCGGTCATTATTTGGGTAAAGCTTGAATAAACCAACCCACCCAAACTATAATTTTTGGTTAAAATAATTATATTCAGTGGTGGAGATAGGGCCTAAAATTAGTAGGTGCAAGGCAATTCAATTTAAAAATTAATAATTAGTAATTTTAAAAATAATATAATAATTTTTAAAAATAATTATATTAGATAAAAAGCATAATAACATAAGTAAAGTTATGCCTATTCTTATTTGGAAAAAATATACTGAGGATTTGTTTGAGTAAAAAAAATGTTGAGAAAGTTGATATAGATTTTAATTTTTTTAAAAAATAAAACTACTACCCAAAAGAATGACTTTAATTTGTTGGGCTTGGATTTTATTATAAAATAAACAACTCTTGATTCATTTTTTTAATAATATGTCTAATTTGTATAAATTTTTTGGTTTAAATTTATGAAATATAAGATAAAATATAATTTATTTAAGAAGTTTTTGAACCTAACTATTATTTAATAAGTCTAGAGAGTTTAAAATTCTAAAATTAAAGGTGTAAGATTGTAATTTTTACATATCATTTATGTAATTTTTTTCATGTCAAGGGATGTATTTGCCCTATAACTCCGCCATTGTTTCTATTCGTATTTATTTTTCAATAATTAAAATTTTTTATCTTAAAAAATTTTTCAATAATTATAAAACTACAATACACTTTTTTCTACTTGCTAATGTGAAGCCAAGCATCCGAAAAGTTAAAAAAAAGTACATGAATAAATATATTGTGTTTATTTTTTTTCTTAGTATTTTTAAAAAATTCAAAACAAATAATCATGAGAACATTGAAACTTGATTTAGAAATATGAAATGTGTAAATTGAGAACCTGAGAGGGGGCTTTCGACTGCTACACAAAGGGTGAAGTAAATGTTATTTTCATTTTATCAACAACTAAAAAATTCTGGATACCCAAGCTAAGCTTATTCAAGTGGCCTAGATAAATTTGAAGTGAAAAATAAATAAATTTTTAAGCCCAATCTTAAAAAATTTTTCAATTTATTTGACCCACTCATTAAACTCGGTCCAAATTATTGGTTATAATATCAACATGATTTCTTTTACACAACTGGGAGCGTTGCCTTGTATATATATATGTATGTATGTATATTTAAAAGCTTCAATAATTTGAACAGACGGTAAATAAATAATTTTTGGAAATTTTATGAAGAAGAAAAATTATTCTGCAGACATTTAAAAGGGAAATTGTAAATAAAATTCTCTAAAATATATAAATAATAATTTAATATTTTGAAATGGCATAATTTCTCTGAAGACTCTAAAAACTTTTATGTCATTAATAAATTTATATAAATTATCAAACTGTCTTTGTTGAAAATAAATGATTTACAAATTTTATTTAAATATCCATAACTTTTTTTTATATTTGCAATAATGCAATAGCATATAAAAAATTTAACATGTTCCTAAAAACTTTAGGAGAATTATATCATTTTCAAGAGTTAAATTATTATTTATATATTTCAGAGTAATTTTGTTATCATCTTTCCCATTTAAAATCAATAAAAACAAAAAACGAAATTATTTTTGAATTTGATTACAATAATGAAATGGATTACTAAGTAATAATTTTTAAATTTTTTAATATTTTATTATATTTCCATTCATAAAAATTATTTATTATTTAGGTATTTTTTAAATTTTATGATCATATTTCTTTACATCTTTAAATTTTTATTACACTCTCCTATCCATCATATTTGATTATTTTCTAAAATTATATAAGTTATAGTTGTAAAAGAAATTGTAAACAATTAATAATAAACTTTATTAATAACACATAATTGTTTAAATATTAAATATATGAAATTACAATTATAAAAAATTAAAATTGTAATTATAAATTGCTATAAAATGTTGTAAATTAATTATTTAATTTATATGATATGTGTTTAATAAAAGTATTATTATTTTTATATTTTAATTTTAAATTATACTCAAATTAAAAAAAATTAATTATAATTTTTAAATTTTGTCATATTTATTGATAAATAAGATTGCTTCACAATACATAATTTCCAAAAAAAAAAAAAGCGCTTAATCAGGCATGAAAATGACCGCGCAAGACCAATTGCGCTTCAAGGTTCTAACGTAACTAAAGCAGTAAAGCTGCCCCGTAGCGCGTAGCCGACCTCCGTCCAAAATCCGAACCTTCTGCTCAAAGCAAACCCGAAATTTTCCGCCAGCCAGCTTTCAAAAACAAATCACGATCGTCCACCCGTCGCACTTTTCTCAACGGCTTATAATTCTTCAACGTTCTTTCGAACATTCTAGATACCCTGCTTAAACCTATATATGTTCCCTTCCGTCCCTCCGTTCTTCTTCATTCATTCTCAGCCTCTTATTCTGCCTCCCTTCTTTTTCTTCTACAGCCCTAGTTTTCGTACAGCATTCGTGTTACAGTATGGCTGGAAAGGGCGAAGGACCGGCGATCGGCATCGATCTCGGTACCACCTACTCCTGTGTCGGAGTATGGCAACATGATCGTGTTGAGATAATCGCCAACGATCAAGGGAACCGAACCACGCCGTCGTATGTTGCTTTTACCGATACTGAACGGTTGATCGGAGATGCAGCTAAGAACCAGGTCGCCATGAACCCGACGAACACCGTTTTTGGTAACCGATCTTGGCTTAATCTTGTAGTCGTTCTTTTTCTTGACTATTTATGTTCATCTTGGAATTTGGATCTGTTGTCTTCGTGTTTAGCAGCCGATCTTTACTCAATCTTGTAGTCATTTGGCTTTCTATGTTAATTTTGGACCTGCTGTCTTCGGATATGAGTTTGTTGTTTATTTTGGTGGTTTAAAATTAGATCTGAGCATTCTGCTTCCTTAGTGGGGTTTAATATATCTGCATGATTTTCTCCTCGCTTGTTTGATTGTAATGCTCGAATTCTCGTTGAGATTATCACCTGTCTTATTCGATTGCAAGGTCTGAACCTTGGTTGAATAGCGTTTCGCAGTATATAATTTTTTCTGATCTGTTCCGAATCGAAAATAATTGAAGTTGTTTTCGTATAGTTCGTAATCCAGTGTGCATGTTTAAACAAATAACATTCTGTGTAAGAATTTTTTTTAATGGTTTGATATTAACCAGTGTAATCGTCATTTTGCAGATGCCAAGAGGCTGATTGGTAGGAGAATCAGTGACCCATCCGTGCAGAGTGATATGAAGTTGTGGCCATTCAAGGTTGTGTCTGGTCCTGCTGAAAAACCAATGATTGTTGTTAATTACAAGGGTGAGGATAAGCAATTTGCTGCCGAGGAAATCTCATCCATGGTTTTGACCAAGATGCGTGAGATTGCAGAGGCCTACCTTGGGTCAACAATAAAAAATGCAGTTGTCACTGTTCCAGCATACTTCAATGACTCTCAGCGTCAGGCTACCAAGGATGCTGGTGTCATTGCAGGATTAAATGTTATGCGTATTATAAATGAGCCAACCGCTGCAGCTATTGCATATGGGCTTGACAAGAAAGCTACTTCTTCTGGTGAGAAGAACGTGCTGATTTTTGACCTCGGTGGTGGCACTTTTGATGTTTCTCTCCTCACTATTGAGGAGGGTATCTTCGAAGTTAAGGCCACTGCTGGAGACACTCACCTTGGAGGAGAGGACTTCGATAACAGAATGGTGAACCACTTTGTTCAAGAGTTCAAGAGGAAGAACAAAAAGGACATCAGCGGAAATCCAAGGGCCTTGAGGAGGTTGAGAACTGCTTGTGAGAGGGCGAAGAGGACACTCTCATCCACTGCGCAGACCACAATTGAGATTGATTCTTTGTTTGAGGGTATCGACTTCTATTCAACAATCACACGTGCTAGGTTTGAGGAACTGAACATGGACCTCTTTAGGAAGTGTATGGAGCCTGTGGAGAAGTGTCTAAGAGATGCCAAGATGGACAAGAGCACCATCCATGATGTCGTCCTTGTTGGTGGCTCCACCAGAATTCCCAAGGTGCAACAGCTATTGCAGGATTTCTTCAATGGCAAGGATCTCTGCAAGAGCATCAACCCTGATGAGGCTGTTGCCTATGGTGCTGCTGTCCAAGCTGCTATCTTGAGCGGTGAAGGCAATGAGAAGGTTCAAGACTTGTTGCTACTTGATGTCACTCCTCTCTCAACGGGACTGGAGACTGCTGGAGGAGTGATGACCGTATTGATTCCCAGGAATACCACCATTCCTACTAAGAAGGAACAAGTATTCTCCACGTATTCAGATAACCAACCCGGTGTCTTGATTCAAGTATACGAGGGTGAAAGAACAAGAACCAGGGACAACAACTTATTGGGCAAGTTCGAGCTCTCAGGAATTCCCCCAGCTCCCAGGGGTGTTCCCCAGATTACTGTTTGCTTTGATATCGACGCTAATGGCATCTTGAATGTCTCCGCCGAGGACAAAACCACTGGACAGAAGAACAAGATTACCATTACCAACGACAAAGGAAGATTGTCGAAGGAAGAAATAGAGAAGATGGTTCAGGAAGCCGAGAAGTACAAGGCAGAAGACGAGGAGCACAAGAAGAAGGTGGAAGCCAAGAACGCCTTGGAGAACTATTCGTACAACATGAGGAACACCATCAAAGACGAGAAGATCAGTTCAAAGCTGTCAGCAGACGACAAGAAGAAGATAGAGGATGCGATAGAGCAGGCCATCCAATGGCTGGACGCGAACCAGCTGGCGGAGGCTGATGAATTTGAAGACAAAATGAAGGAGCTGGAGAGCATCTGCAATCCCATCATAGCCAAGATGTACCAAGGTGGAGCTGATGTTGGCGGTGGCATGGATGATGATGATGATGCTCGCCCATCTGGTGGCAGCGGCGCTGGCCCCAAAATTGAGGAGGTCGATTAAGTGTCTTCTTGGTTGTAGGTGGTCCTTGCTTTGGGGGTTGCGATTATTATTAGACTTTTACTGTATTAGGTCTTGATTTTGTCTTCTGTTATATTTCACCCAAACAGTTGGAAAACTTTGATTATGGATCATTTAATACGAAGATCATTTTGCTCAGTATTATACAATTTGCATGGCGAAACAAATAGTCGCAAGATTTGGATTCTAGATACGATATGTAAACATACATGCGAATTTGCTGAGTAATAACAAATTAACAAAATTTTACCCAAAAACAAAAAAAAAAGTTAACAAAATCATTCATGTCTTTATCGGATTCCATTCCGTGTTTCACCAAAATTCTGACTCACTACTCGTTGACTACTAATCTTTTTACTTACAAATTACAAAATCATTGACATTTTCCCTTATTTGTTTTTTGGCCATTTAAACTAACCAGCTCTATATGTAAAAATGTAGTAGAAAAAGGGATAAAAACAGTTCAAATAAATCATGTCAAATCAAAAAACTATTATTCACGATCCTTCATGATTTTTTTTATCACACGTTTAGTTAAAAGACATTGACTTCATTTTGCTCCACCGGGGTACCGATAGGCATCCGGAATGGCTGTTGGCGTAATGTCCGAGTCCGAGAGGAGGGAATCATGGAAGGACGTCTGTCAATTCCTGAATTTTCAAGGACGAAATCCATTTACAACAAGAAAGATTAAAAAAGTGACACATACACACGCACTTTTAAATTATTTTGGCATTATATTTCATGATATTGATAATATAATCTTGTTCAAGTTTATTGCATTTTTACATCTTATGAATAAATATTGAATTTTTTAATATATGGAAAATTTCAGATTTTCATTTGCCAGTCACTCCAATGAACACAAGGATTAGAAAAAAATGAAAAATTAATGAAAGAAAAATACCAGTAGAATAAAGAATTCTGCCTCCTTTCACTTCTAGTGCATCCATCTATGTACTCTTATAGAACCTCACCGACAATGAGTGCCTTCTACAACTTCAACCGGTATATGACAGTGCAAAACATACGCAACATGATAATAATTGATATACGTCGAAACTCGAGATTTACAATTCGCTTATGTGACTTCTAAATCTGTTACCCAAATGAATCTGATCAATGAACCAGGGTCCAGTCTTTAATCCTTTGTAGGATAGATTCCACTCTTGTTTATGTTAGCCCACTGAAGCTCGAAACCTTCTTGATGGCCTCTTCTTCCATTCCAACTAGTTGACGACAGAATGATTCAACATCCCTTGCTTCTTCCTTTAACGCCATCCTGAATTCTCTCCATTGGTACTCACCAGCTCCATCCTTCACAACAGGATCAGGAAGCCTTCCAAGCACATCAAATCCCTTGCGGTCCACTGATGTTACATATGCATCCTTGATAATATATCCCAATGGATTAGTCAATTGGATTCAATACTCTAGTAAGAATATCTCACAATGGCCATGACCATGACACATCAACAGAAGAACAGCAATTAATCCAAGTAAGAAATTAGCTTTAGATGTGCAGGCACTGCTTTTAAATGGCAATTATGATTGTTGTCATGTGCGATCTCATTAATGAACATAGATATGGAAGGCAATAGAATTGTAGGTTTTAAGTTTGTCAAGAGATGATAGATAAAAAAAGAACATTTAAGTAGTACTCCCTCTGTTAAAAAATATAAAGCATTTTTTAAGAAGTTGAATGTTTAAAATTGTAAGGTATTTTCAATCTTTTAAGGTGTAATCATTGCTTTTTTTAAAAAAAAAAAGTACCCCTATTAATGAATGACTTTATATTTATTGTAGGGTGTTTAATAGAAATAAATATGAAAAGATAAGATTAGTTTAAAAGCGGATAACTACTTTATTAAAAAATGAGATTCAATTAAAAATGCCTTACATTTTTTAACAGAGAGACTATTGCTTAAGGATCATGATACTAAACCAGAAGGCCAAAAGAAGATAATAGAGAAATTCTATCATAATTTGATAAGACAAGACGAGGTGTATCCATCATCAACACGTCTCAATGCTGTAACACGAGGAGATGGAATCAACCAGATTTCAAACGCTTCACAAACTAATCTGTAACTTATCTTATTTTCTGCTTCTGAAATGCTATCGAATAATCAACTAACTTGAACATACTTTAAGAATGCAACTGAGAAGCACTGACCAAATTACTATCTAGAAGCAGTCTCAACGTATTACCATACAAGTCCAGATTTACATATCAAGAATTACCCTAGTTCGGTCCCTAAAAGATATTTGTTCTCATAGTTTAATCCACCCCTCTTAAAAAGCATGAATACGATCCTGAGCATTGTTAACCTCGTTTTAAGAGCGTTACTCTTGTGGACTAACATTATCCGATAAAGAATGTTTGTGGCTGGCGTGGATTGTTAGCACTACATGGAGGCTTCCCAACAAATAAAATGGCAGCAATTTGGCTTCCCAAATCTCGTTTAATTGAATCTCCTGCTCCTGGTATTATTTTGAGACGTTCCTATATGCTTATTCTGGAATGTTAGCACTACATTGTTTGCGCTGCATTGCATGCCATGAATTGCCACTGTTTCTTTATTGCCAAATTGAAATCCAAAGCTACATGATTTTTTTTGCTGGTAGACATCCACATGCATTGCTAACTATTCACGTCAGCCACTAGTGTTTGGTTAGAAAGAGAGTTCAAGCATGTAAGGAAGTCAATATGAGGTCAACAGAACTCAAGACAGGATTAAATTGTTGTATTCTTTAAAAAGTTCAGACTAGCTTGACGGTCATTATCTCTCAAGGAGTAAACAAATGGGACAGATATTTTTCAGGGACAAAAAATAGTAATTTACAACAAAAATAAAAATCATTAAGTTACCTTTACAAGGGCATTCATGTAGACCAAACAGAAAAGCACAAGAGCTCTACGCCTAGCATCGCTTTGGTTAATCCCATCAATGAGCTTTGCTGAAAATGATGCTGGCAACACATAAAACACAGAGATGTGATTCATTTGTGGCACAAACAAAACGTACTAGTTTCAGGTATCCTGACAGTCCTTTACCTAATGGATCAGCTTTTGATGTGTTCATATCTTCAACATTCACTTCAAAAGTTCCTCCATGGCCATCAATATATGTGCATGAGCTGCACGCTAAACTTCTATTAGATGAAACTGACATCTGAGACTTCCAGAATTTGTTTCTGGCTTATCCAGATCATACTTAATCGGGTAAATAGACATGCAGGACATCACATGTAAGAAGCAAGTACAGTTGATTGTCTAGGAACCAAATTTTCAAACTGACAACTCAGTTCTGCAATCTCACTATCAAATGAACACAAGGACCTGAACATCCATCTGATGCAATATATTAAACTCTAAACAGGTTTTCAAGGTTCTGATAATTATATAATTGTTTATGAATTGTTATTAGTTAATGTCAGTCATTCGTTATTAACAAATTGAGGTCACAAGTTCTTAGTTACCATTAGTATCTCCTATCCTATCATTCTATAAATAAGGAGAAGGGAGTTTTGTAAATTAGGTTTGACAGTTAATAGAAGAATAGTTTCCTGCTTCTCTGTTCCTCTCCTGTGTATGTTTGTGTGTGTGTTCTCTCATTCCCTCCCATTTCTCTCCAATTTTTTTTTTCTTTTATCCTATTCTTTCACATCATTTAACCTTGTGATATAAGTCTCATCAAAAGGATTCATCCAGTTTAACAAATCGAAAAAAATAGAAAATTTAGGTTAGAAGCAGAGGTGAACAACAAAGAATGAAGAAATTTAGTAGAATAAAAAAAGCCTATTTTCCGAGAGTAGAAAGTTTTGCATGCAAAACTGATTCACGGATTGAAATCAGCTAATTGTTCAGGATAATAGAATTCAGTGTGATGATGGTTGTAATCATAAAGCCAAAAATATCACAAGTCAAGCTACAAATGTAAGCACCCTCGTCCCTACCTCATTTCAAATTTATACACTGAATATCTTTCTACATCTCCCAATATTTCTTGAAGATTATCACTTCGAGATGTACTGCTAAGACTAGAGCTTAGTACCCCAGAAACAACATAACCGGACTCCTTAATTGCTTTTGGCTCAGATAGTACGATTTGCTCAAGTTTTTCTGCAAGAGATTTAACCTACACCAACAATATTAAGTTACTATTGTGAAGGATGAAATGAAGTTAATGAACCAATTGTTTTAATCTTCAGAGACAAGATTAAAGCAAGTCATCTTTCCGATATTCATACCATGCCTGACTAGAGGTTTTAGTAGTATTGAATCTCTTGATTACGGATTTCACATAAAGTAAAAAAGATATTGACCTTAACAGAAAAGTGCATCTTCTCCAGTATAACTGATATGTTAATTGCACGTTACATAAAATTTGAGAAAAGAGTTTAGATATAAAGATCATTTAATAGACAAAGTACACTTTCAATTGTAACTGTCAAAATGTTGCCTGTTTTTTATTTGATTTTGAATATTAGAATTACAGCAAGTCATTTGGAGGTTGCAAATGAAGCTTCCTTGCCCGGTTAAAACAATTGGAGATGAAAAGATTTCATCAAGCAGAACCACAATGTTAATGTGCAATGAAATTACATATTTTCTAACTTCTAAGATTCTCCTGACCTGGGAGTCAACTTGTCTAATAATTTGCCACATATTGCTGACAGTCTCTATAAGTCACTGTTTTCTCAGAATACAGCTTGATCAGTTCCGTTGTTCAATTCTAAGACTACCATTCTGACCAATTACAGGAATCAATCAATCCATATTATTTATTATAATGAAGACCTCCAGGCGGTAAGGATCACAAAGCCTACTTAAAATTTTTTCCACAGAAAATGTCAAAATTTATTGGCCAAGGGGCATTTAACTCATCAAGTTAAAGACAGGGAAAATTTATAGAGCTTAACAAAATGAAAATGAGTGAGCATATGGAGATTACCTTATCTTCATTAAGAGGAACAACATCCCCAACTAAAGCAACCCGTGCTGGTGACTGTAACATGTCAATAAATGAATCAATTAGTCAACATCGTTATTCTTTCCAATCATATCAGAAGAATAAATTATGATTTATTAGTATTAGGAGCCTTTTTGTGAACTGTTTTATGCACATGATAACTGAGATTGGGTGTCAAGGGTTTCTCATGAGGGGATATTATTGTTGTAGAATTAGTTTGAAAGCAACACAAAATATTTATACAATACCCTACCCTTTTCAATGATTTAAGCAAAGCACCTAGTGGGCTTGGAAAGGGAGTGGTCACAGCAAAAGAGCCACGCTCATCGATCATTGCATTCTGCAAGAAATTTGAAACTGTCAAATTACATACAGATATAATGTCTTAACAATATAGTTCTGATAAGCCAAAAGAAACTGCCACAAATTTAGCTATCATTTTAAAAAACCATGAACCTAACAGGTTTCCTGTTGATGAAAAATAGATTATACTGCCCTTTAGTAGTGATTCCTTCTGTCAGCCAAACAACAACAATAACTAGTTTTATTCTACTAGATGAGATCAACTATATGGATTGCACAACCCATGATGCTTGTCAACAACCAAATCTTTGGATGTATCATAAAACAAAAGGTCTCATTTGATAACTTTATTGAGTATTCTCTTTAGTCTTTTTCTAATCCTCTTTACTGGACTTAAGATAGTTCCACCATCCTCACTAGGCTTCCAAAATCTTTCTTTGAATATGTACAAATCATTTTAAATAATTTTCTACCATTTTCTCTTTAATAGTGGGCGTAGCACCTAGTGAGGGGAAAATGATCAAAAATCGTTTGAAATGGTTTGACATGTACAAAAAAGGCCACAAGAGACTCCAGTGAGGAGAGTGAAATGGATAATTTGGAGCCCTATCAAGAGAGGTAGAAGAAGGCTAAAAAAAACATTTATGACAGTTGTTAACCAAGACCTCTTAGCTAATAACATTTCAAAAGGTTTGGTAAATGATAAAAGGTAATGGCATTGCACAATTTATGTAGCCAACTCCACCTAATGGGATAAGGCTTGTTGCTGTTGTTTTCTCTTCAATAGTGGCATTTTTTTGTCAGCCTAACAAAGACCAATATTTTAAAAAAGAAAAGTTATTTTCCTTAAAAAGGACCTTTTTTTTTCTCTTTTCCTTTTTCTCTTTCAGCAGCTTGGCCAATCAGGCAATTAAAGTTAGTAAATCCTACTCTTCACAACAGAGGCATTAGCACCCCCCCCCCCAATCCGCAATAAACTCTCTATTATTGCCCTTGCAGTTCAGCACGAAGTTTCTAGGTTGTTGATATTTACATGATGAAAGTCATCATTTGCTCCCTTTGCACAGCAGAAAGGATGAAACTATAAAAGGAAAAAAGAAAGAAAGAAAGAAATAGATGAAAACTTACCACATTATGTAAATCGTTTTCTGGTACCCAAATGTATGGCTTCCCTCTCCTGATTATATACTTAACTTTCGATGTATAGATACCACTCTTACTGATATGGTCACGCAAAGTAACATCACTTCATTAGTCAATACTGAATTTCGTAGCAGAAACCCCCCATAATAAATATAAAACTACGTAGAATGAACGATCATAACAAACAGTATTTACCAATATATTGTGTCAAATAAAACTATGCAGTTCGTTAAATTGCCATAACTAGCAGCAAAAACAAAAAAAAAAAAACAACAAAAGAAACTGGGCACCTTCCTTTGACGTCTGCTTTGATAGTATTGAGATAACCTTGCCAATTTGACGCCAATATATTCTGCAGAACAGGACCATTTAACAGTCAGTATCTACTCATTTCCGTAGAACCTGCGAAATTCCGACAGAAGCGTAGAGATAAAGAGAAAAGGAGTGAGGACCTTGCATTTGTCGGCAAATGATAAGGTGTGAGATTTCATGGCTTCTTTAAATTAGCGATATGCACACCACCTGCTCGACAAAAGTAGGAGCTTGCTTACAGAGTTTAACAAAGCGAAGAAGCGTGAAACGGTACGGCGAGGAAGGGTATGCGAGCAAGAAGAATTGGCGTCTGCAGAGTGAAACGGCAAGAGACGAGCGAAACAGTAGTGCGTTAGTGCTTAGAGTAGAGGGTGATTCATTGACCCAATTTTCTTACTGGACCAAATGTTTTTATTTTACGTGCCCAAAAAAATCAAATTACATTTTTCTCGTTTTAATTTTCTTATTGTTTAAATTATTAAAATATGAGGTAGAAAAATTCAACTATTTATTTTTAATCTTGTGAAAGTGATACAGAAAAATTAGTGATGATATAAAAGGAATAAATCTGCTCAATTTACTTACACTATCGTTGGAAGATTTTTTGAAACGAGGAATGAAGTGGAATTAGATGATTAAAAGGTATAAATTACTGTTTATGAGTTTTTTTTTTTAAAAAAAATGGTGGAATGGTAAGGAAGGGCCTCTAAAGTCTTCTTTTATCATCCATAGCTCAATATTTTTTATTCTTTCAAATTGAGAGGTCAAGGATGGAAATTATAATTATTTCATTTATAAAATTACTCTCAAGCTCCTATCTTAACAAAGAAAATCCCATATATTATTTTTATTTT
The DNA here is from genome assembly GCF_029017545.1 of Prosopis cineraria. Lineage (NCBI taxonomy): Eukaryota > Viridiplantae > Streptophyta > Magnoliopsida > Fabales > Fabaceae > Prosopis > Prosopis cineraria. Next base: position 7,033,806 of record NW_026555332.1, read on the forward strand.
TGAGACATCTCTCTCGTCTCTTGTTAGATCTGCACATGGGTAGGGTTGGGTTAAGCATCACCCCAACCCAATGCCTAGCTCGATGTACACTTAGTTATCAGGCTAGTTGGATTTACCCAAAATATTTTTACAAGTATTTTTTAAAAAGTATATAAAAAAGTTTTCCTTAAAAAATATTATTATTATTATTTAAAATATATTCTTCATAAAACTAATATTAGAATCAAAAGTAATTTTTTAAAAGTTCAAATGAATAACAATTGCCAATTATCTTTACATAATAATAAGTTAAAAATAAATTTTGAAAGAGATTTAAAAAAATTGTAATGGTTAAAAATGTGTAAAATATTATAAAAATAATATAATTCATGATAACTTTCAATAAAAAATAATGCCATAAGATAAATATTATTTACAAAAAATTAAACAGAAAAACTTGCATATATTCAGGTAAGGCAAGGTTGGACCCTGCCAATGCCTGGCTCCATATGCCCAAATAGTTTGGGCAAGGTCAGGCTGATCGAACATTCAAGCATAATACATAATTATACTTCCCATCACATCTTTCTCGCTCTTGTCATCTCTCTTTATTAGGCTTTTCAACACTATGACTTTGTTGTGTTTTCCTTTTATGCAATAAGAATGTTTGCTTAAATAGCTCTGTTACTTGCTTTCTCTTTTTATTCTTAACTCTTGAATATCTTGTTTAACTCTTAATTTTAATTATTATTATTATTATTAATTGCATTAATATTATAATTATTTAATGGGCATTATTATTTTCTTTAAATTTACTCATATGGGTAATATTGAAAGAAAAAAGTTTTAAACCGTTGCGTTCAATTCATTTTATAATAACTCCCAAACAAAAGTAATATAAAACCATTATAATGAAAGTCCACCCAAAAGAGGGTGAATTGGATTTTATAAAAATTTAATAAATGATGCCTAAAAATAAGAAGAAGAGTTTAGAGAGATATCATCAAGTAGAAAGAAGATAAAGGAGAATAATCTTCTCAGATATTTATCCTGCTTCAGCTCCAATCATTTGAGCCTACATTCAGTTCCTCAAGTTCTTTTTGAGATTTCTCCAATAACTTCACTAAAATTAATCCAGGCTCTTGGCAGCCTCAGTACAATTCCAAACTTCAACTAAAGTCTGAATCACTTTCCCTTATAAAGGTAATGAAGTAACCCACTTAAACTCCCCAAGTTTAAGTTGTTCTATTATTAATTAGTAAAATAGAGGCAAACAGAGTGTGTTCAAAAGTGAACAATTACTGTTAAAATACTCTTACTCAAAGTTGATATATAATTAATGAAACTTACTGAAAATAAATATAAGCTCAAAAGGTTGGTGAACAATAAATATGGATAACTTGAGTTTTCTCATAGTTCTTCATATCTCTTGCATCTTCATAAATGTTTGCATTGATAGTTAAAGTTTGTTAAGGATTCGTTATTCTCATGAATATAGCTGTTAGAATCAACGATTTCTTTTCTTTGAGATATTTGAACAATCACTGAAATGAGATAATGGAACAGTGCTTTTTGGCAAAGCTTTCTCTATTACGACAAGTAAGGAAAGCAATGCCACTTTTCATTAAATGTTTTGACAAGGCAAGTGAAATGCTATTTTGGAAGAGAGAAATTTATTTAGGAATAAAGATTTTATAGGTAAGATCAAACTAGGCTCAACTTATCCTAAGAACACATTTAGAATGATTTTAGAGATATTATATGATTAATATGGCACTCAAAACACAAAAGAAAATGATTCAAAAAAGGTTAGGGTTGCCCAAAAATCAAACCAGATCGAGTTTTAACTCAACCCGAGGTCTCGTTTGAAAATGCTTCAGACTATATTTTACAGTCTGAAGATTGGTCTGGCCTGAAGCAAACCCAATGACTAACCTGACCAGGTATTGTCTACCAGACTCATGGACTGGTCTAGGAGACCAACGTTTTTTTAACTTGAATAAAAAACTTTAAAAAAATCACAGAAGACCCATTTAGGAACACAAAAATGTGGTTAAAAACCTAAGGAAATGATCTAAGCAACAAAATCGATGAATCAATCAAATACAAAAAAAAACAAGAAGAAGAATGAGAAGAAAAAAGCAAAGACCAAATCTAGCAACGACACCCATGGAGGACTTCGAGAATGGTAAATACAATGAAGATAACTGTAACATCTTAATTTTTAAATAATAAAAAAATTGTGGAATTAGGTTTTATTGAGGATAAAAAAATGATAATAATAAAAATTTATATTATTTGAGGTTATTCGAAAATAATATTATGGTTAGGTATTTAATTATGAATTAAAAAATTTAAATTTAAAACCACATAAGAAATATTTAGTTAAGATATAATTTCAAAATTTAGAATATATAAATATTTTTTATGTGTGTGTGTTAGTAAAAAAATAAAAAATAAATAATTTTATTGACCTAATAATTTGCAAAAAATTAGTTTGAAAATTTTAGGGTGTTACAATAATCTCAGGCAAACAAGACGCACAGACTTGGAGGAGGATTGGATGAGGAATTTCCAGAACACGATAAAGAAATCTCTAGATTGAAGTGAAGAACTTCACGAACAGAGCAACGAAAGGAGAAAGGAGAAAGCCAAGATGGGGGAAGAAAGGAAGAACACTGATGGTTATCACAGATGGCAAGGACGGCTCCACCGACAAAGGAAAGGATTATATCATGCTTTGTGAAAAAGGGAGAGGAGAAATAGAATCTGGAACAAAAAAATTTTACAGAAAATTTGAGAAAATAAATGAAGTATGTGTATGTATATATATTACTTTAAAAAATTATATATATAAAAATATATGACCACCGAGTTGGATTGGACTACGTAGTCCTAAACATTAGTCCAAGACCCAGTCTGACCCGATCGACCAACCTGGTCTAGACAAACTAGTTTAGTGTTCGAGTTGCTTAGTCCCTATTCAAACTGCACCGAGTTGAATCAGACCTGACCGGGTTGATCAGGTTTTGGGTTTTCTTGCACACCCCTAAAAAACGTTATGAAAAACCTCTGTATTTCTCACATGAAACAGAGTATGAGAGAGTGTGATTGTTTCAAAATAGGCGAGGCTCTTCAGAAATAAGGAAGAATATATTAAATGTAAATGTAAAGAGCTTATTTCAAAGTAAATAGCATACATCATATATAAAGTTACGAGATAATGATCTAAAGGACTTTATTTGAGAATAAAAAGAGCTATTCCCAAATAAGTTATTCCTGACTAGACTATTTCTAAACAAGCTAAACTTCATAAAGACTTAATGCATATAAGCTTATGAAGATTAGACCACTATTCTGATATAAGGGTTGCTATTTTGAAATAGGCTATTCCTGAATAAGCAGAAGGGATGATACTTGGGAATAAGGAAGACTCACTTAGGAATAAGCTATTCCGAAATAAGGTCACTATTATGAAATAAGGACCATTGATCAGAAAAATAATAAAGGCACACAGATGATGAGATTTTGATTCTAGGCATGCTTAAGACACCTTTTAGGCAATATAAGATATTAAAAATAAGTCAAACACTTAATCTTTTGCGAGAAACATTAAGTAAGAAGATCAAACGATATTTTACGTGTTTCTGCCTACTTGGGAAGAAAGCAAATATTCCAAAACAACGAGTTCTATATGAGATACAGAAATTTAAATCTAAGTTAATTAATTTTCTTACAAGTCATTAATTCTTGACTATTAACCTGTCAAACACAAATTTCTCTTATTTTGTAATAATCAAAACTAGGGTTCAACATATAAAACTCTTAAACAATGAAAAATTTTATTCTATTCCACTCCATTTTGTTCTATTCCGCTAATGATCGTTCCTTTTTATTCAATTAAAATCTCTCAAACGCACTCTTAGGATCGAGCAATATTACATTATTTTGTATTTTATTTTTCAAAGCGAATATCAATATTAATATTTAATATTATTCAAATTTTATAAACCCGCAATTTAAGAATGTTTTTTGTTTTTATACCAAATTGTAAACATTGTTCTCCAAACAAACATGACATTTTTTTTATAAAAAAAGATTTATATAAATTGAATCCTAAGAATTCATTAAGACTAATGCATATTTCTATATTTAAATAGTATTTACAAAAATATTTATAGATTATTTATCAATAAAGATCTTATATCGGTAATGGAATTCATATGAGTTATAAATAAAATTCTCATCCATGTGATTTTCAAAGATGGTCTATTTCTTTTTTTTAAAAAAAAATTGCTTGTGCTTTAAGCCTTGGGACTCATTTAAGAATGTGATTGGGAACAAAAAATTGTTATAGAGAATGACCAAAAAAAAAAATTATTCCTACCACACAAAATGTGAAAATGATAATTATTGTATAGCTTTTAAGGATTTATCTAACATATTAGTTTTTGGTGAAATGACAAATTTACCACAGCTTAAAATTTGAAATAAAATATATGAAGAACAAGCGACTACTTAAGGATAGAGAATGACAATTTCTCTCAAATAAATGATTAAAATCTAATAACAAATTATAAGTATCTTTCTACCATTTTTTTAATAAGTAAAATGCAACATAGGGGGGTAATGGGCCTGTTTGTTTAGAATTTAAAAATAAATAATTTTTAGATAATTTAAAAAGTTTATAAAAGAGATTTATTTTGTAGAAATTTTATAAAAAGCATACATTATTTTATATTTGATTACAATAATAAAAAAGTAATTATTTAGTTATTTTTAAATTTTATGATGTCATGCTTGTTTTTGTTTTATAAAAAAAATTTATTATTATATTATTTAAAAACTTTATAATATTTTTATGTATCTTGCCTCTTTAAAATACTTTCTCTCATCCATAGTATTAGATTGTTTTCAAAAGTTATTCAAAGTATCTTCTTAAAATAATTAAAAATATGTTTTTTTATTCTAATTATTTTCAAAAGTTTAACTAAACATCTTAAAAACTCATAAAATAGATTTTTTAAAAAAAATAAGTGATTTTTTCATGAAATAAATTAAAAAAAAAGGGCCCAGTGACTATTTAATAATAAAAAATGATATTTTAGTTTAGGCAAACAACTAAAACCTAATAGCAAATTACAAGTACTTGTATTTTTCTATCATTTTTTTATCAGTAAAATGAAACATATGGAAGATAGTGACTATCAATTTTTTACCAGTAAAATGAAACATATGGAAGATAGTACTATTTAAGAATAAGAAATGACAACTTCTTTTTGACAAATAATTAAAACCTAATAACAAATTACAAATATCTTTTTGCTATTTTCTTCATCAGTTAAATGCAACTTATAGAGGAAAAGAATTACTTAAGAATAAGAAATGGCAATTTCTCTCAGGCAGGTGACGGAAATCTAATAACAAATAAAAGATGATAGAAAGATACTTGTAATTTGCTGCTAAGATTTAGTTATTTGTTCAAGAAAAATTGCCATTTTCTATTATTTTGCTGCCACTGTCATCTATATGTTGCATTTTACTGATACAAAATTTTTACTTGCTTTTAGATTTTTCTTCGACAAGCACTATCGTGGATCTCAAAATTCCTTTCTAGTGGTGACACTGCGAAAACATCGATTGTTATCCCCTGCATTGCCAGGCCTTTTTGTTTTTTTTTTTTGCTCCTAACGAGAACAGAGAATGCTCATCGGCTGTGGTGTAAAACATTAGAATCATCGTTTCGGCTTTCTTCCAGTATTCTTTTTATCTTTTATCTTTTGAGCAGGTGGACCCAAGTTTTTGATCCCCTCTTTTAATTTTTTAATTGTAAACTTTTCATATATCTTTTATATATCTTTTAATTAAAGTTGTCCTTTAATTAAAAAAAAGATTTTAGTCATTTACTTAAAGGAAGTTGTCATTTATTATTCTTAAATAACCACTATCCTTCATTTGTTACATTTTACTGAAAGAAGTTAGAAAGGCACTTGTAATTTACCATTAAGTTTTAGTCATTTATTTAGTCTAAAAAAGTTGTCATTCCCTATTATGAAGTAGTCACTATTCCCCATAAGTTGCATTTTACACAAAAAAATGGCAAAAAGAAAAAATTGTAATTTGCTATTAGGTTCAAGTCATTTGATCAAGAGAAGTTGCCATTCTTTATTCTTAAATAGTTACTATCCTCCATATGTTGCATTCTACTCATGAAAAAAATGAAAGGAAAGTATAGTAACTTGCTATTAGGGTGTAGTCACTTATTCAAGAGAAATTGTCATTTCCTATTAAGTAGTTACTATTCTCCATGTTGCATTTTACTAATGAAAAAATGACAAAAAAAAATACTTATAATTTGTTATTAGGTTTTAGTTATTTGCCCAAAATTATTATTGTCAATTTTAATTCGAAAAGTTAATTGAAGTTAATAGCAATTGGAGAGTATTTAAATGTAATTTAATTTATTAGATGATAATTGGACTTAACTTATGACATCATCCCAAGATAAGATTTTTAGAAAATTATATATATATATATATATATAAATTATTTTGTCACTTGGGACGAGACGATCATGATCATACAAGTAGAGTTTTATTTTTGACGGTCATACAATTTTAAAACAATTCTTAATAATTATAAAAGAGGGTTAGAATATTTTATAAAATAAATATGCAAAGGAATGATAGAAGTAAAATAACAGAAAATAAGAAATAAAAAAATTGTCAAAGTGAGTTCCAGCAACTTGGGGCTATTTGGTTTTCTTACTTTTCACATTCAAAAAACAAATTTTATTTTCAGAAAGCTGGAAGTTATTTGGGTAAAATATTTTGCAGAAAAGCACATCCTGAAAGTATATTTAAATAGTAGTTAAAAGCAAATTTTTGAAACGAAACTATTTAAAACTTTTGAAAAGTGAATTTGAAAAGTAGGATGTTATTTGACCATACTACCTCAAGTTTAATCTCTTATTTTTTTATTTAAAAAATAGTTAATTCATTAAAAATATAATTATTATTCAATAATAATAATTAGGTATTAAGTTTTTAGTATTATAAATTAAATAATTAATCATGTTAAGTTTTAGTATTAATATATAATAAAAATTATAAATCTTTATCACATTTTCTAAAATTAAAAATTAAAAAAATATAAATAACTAGAGATCAAATTTTTAGCATTATGGATTAAAATTTATGTTATTTAAAATCTTTATCACATCTTTGAAATATTTTAAATATATTACATTTGTATAATAAAAATTATAAATCATCATAAATCAATGTCCTTTTTAATAATTGTACATTCAAAAGTACATTTCACTATTATAAATTAAATAACTTTCAGTGTATCAAACTGACTTTTAACAAAATATATTCAAACACAAATTTCATTATAATAATTAACTTTTACTAAACTGACTTTTATTAAATAGACTTTTATGAAATGAATTTTTGTCAAAGTGAAAACCCAACACACATTTGGTTGTGTTATACATTTATCTCTGTTTTTTTTTTTACCCAAAGTCAAACTTTGTTCATTAAAGAGGCCATTAGTGCGCAGAAAAGGGCCAACTGCACATGAAAATAAAAAACCAAACAGGCAAGGCAAGAAAAAAAGACAAACCATAACAGAAAAAAAATGGCCACCAGAAACTGAAGCCTAGATCGAACCAGCCAGCCAGCCAGCCACCAGGAGTGAAGAGCTACTGATATGAAGGAGACAACTGAAATACTGATGCAGCATCTGCATGATAATCATAGACCAGTCTACCTGAAAGGCACTGAAGAGAGAACAAGTTCTCATAGTATTAGCAATCGCAACTCTGCCTAGTAAGAGCAGCCATTGTCAGAGGCAACTGGGTCTCCCAAACTGATAGAATCCATCTGAGAAGATGTCAAGCAGCCAGTAGTTCTAGTAGCTCCAGCAATTCAAGTAGTGATTCCTCTTCATCAAGCGGTATTAATTAAGCCTGTTCACTGTCAATTCTGGTCTGTTGTTTTTCATCTTGTGTAACAGCGAAGCTCTTAAGACAAATGATGATCAAGATGAATGTGGGTTGGCGGATGAAGGATTGTTTCCTGCTACATTGGCTTTCCTTGATGCTGGCATCGTAACTGGCTGATGCTACTGACACGCACACTTGATTTTCAGGGGTTTTGCGCATTGCTTGAAGATTTCTATTCGGTAGTTGTTGACTGTGTTTTGACCTAACTATATGTTTCAAAAAAAAAAAAAGAAGAAAGAAAAGTATGAAAGAAAACTCCTAAAAAATAGTTCAAAAAAATTATTATTTTTAGAAATTTCTCCTTGTAGTACTTTCTCTTCTCAATTTTCTTCCTATTTTTTCCCTCTTCCAAACCAAGCCTAAGTGTAAAAATTAGCACTGGGAAACAAGATGTAACTATAGGACAATACTTAAGGCAAAACCAAAAATACTTCCATTGAATGAAGGTCTGTGGGAGGAAGCTGAACAGAGCTTCTTCAACATGATGCACCTGTATTAGCAGTAGGATTAGACTCAATAGAAATTGTGGTTCTTGAGATAAATTCTGATGTGGAAAACTAAATTTTTTTTCTCACTAGCTAATCATAACCAAAAGATTCACAAAGTTTAGAAACTAAATGTTTTCATACTGCACGAGTCAGGGAAAATAGAGCAAGTGAGAAATAAATGGCATGTTTTCAAATTGTGGAATTTTACAAGGAAAAATAGAGGTAACCTAAAGTCATAGTATTACTACTTTTTTTCCCCCCAACTTATTTCCTATTCCAATACCACCCATGGTGCCTATTTCTCTTGAATTGTCTTCTAATGGATATTAAAAAGGAAACATGATGATTCTGAAAGCCCTTGTCACTATGTCAACCTAGATAACTGAAAATGAAGTATTAGTTGGCTTCAATTTTTGACATTGATTTGCATTGGATTTCTAGGTTCTATGGGCTTTTAGGTAGAGTTGGAAATACGGGCGAGTCCGGCCCTTATGGACTCAGTCTTTAATACCCTGAGTCTTACAGCCTCATTTCTCATTTTTAATTCCATTTCTCAAGCCCAGCATTTATATGAAAAGCCTTTTTGTAAAAAGTAAAAAATTAAAATAAAATAAAATATTATAAATTTATTAAAATATTTTGAAATTAAGATTCTCATAGTTTTTTAGAAATTAAATAACACATATTTAGAAGTCTAGTAATAAAATTTAAATCTTAGTTAAAAAATAGTTCATTTTTTATAAATATACAAATATAATAATTATAGAAAAATAAAAATTATCAAAAATTTTATACTATATACTTATTAAATTATATTAAATTAATTTTAGAATAAATTAAAATTAATAATAATATAATACATATAGGATTAAATGAGTAGGTCATTAGCTTTAAATATATATTCTACCAAAAAAAATAATAATAATAATATAATAGGGCTTGAAGGGCCGTCCGAACCTGTAACATCCTGATTTTTATATAATAAAGAAATTGTGAAATTTAGGTTTTGAGAAAAAAATGATAATAATAGGAATTTATATTATTTGAGGTTATTTAGAAATAATATTATGATTAGGTATTTAATTATGAATTTAAAAATTTAAATTTAAAACCACATAAGCAATATTTAGTTAAGATATAATACATAAATAATTTTTTTTATGTGTGTGTTAAAAAAAAAGAAGGTAGAAGGAACAAAAAAAGGGGGGTGGAAGATTGTTGTTTCTAAGTCCCACATTGGTTAGATGAGGGAAGAGAAGAGGTGCCTTTATGTATAAAAAGGAGGGGGTGTGTGCATTAGGAAGCATGAGAGGCTAAGATGCAATTTAGAGAAAATTGCAACTTTTGGCCCAAAAGTTTGAATAATTAAATTCAAACCTATAGTTCTTTTTAATATAATTTTGGGACTCACAATCCCATTTTTATATTATTTTTTTCTCTTCCTCTCACATTGCTCGGCGTTTTCTCGCAAGGGGGGATTTTTTTTTTCTTCAGGTATGTTCTAACTTTCCTGTTTAGATTAGCATTTAAAAATTTATTTAATTACAAAATTAATTTTATAGTTATTTTCTAAATAATATTAGCTTTCTAGTGATATGATTATTTTGTAGGATAGAGTAAATATTCTGATTAGGATTTTTCTATAGGATAGTTAATCTGATGATATGATGGAGTAAAAATATAGGTTAAAACTCTTAGGAATATAATAAATATTATAGAATATGTTCTTGAGGTTGAAACTCATGTTTAAGAATTTTTGAGTTAAAATCTAGATCTATATGGTTGAATTTATGTGGAATCTGAGATGTAGGGATGAACCTCTGATTATTAGATATTTATTTAAGTATGAATAGGTATTTTTGGGGTTATAGAAAGGTGATTTGAGGCTTCAGGATAATTCTAAAATTTTTAATTTATTTTTAGATGAATTTTTAGAATATAGAAGGATGAAATTGTGATACTAGAAGTGATTTGAGGCTTAAAAATAGTTTATTAGGGTACGAGAATTTTAGAAAAGAATTTGGGAAGTTAAATGAGGCATAAATCTTAAATTAGTGTTAATATGGATTATAGATCTAAGATTTTCTAACTCTTTAAATTAGAGTTATTTATTTTAATGTAAAATTAATATATAGTATTGTGAAATAATTATGTAGATTATATTGACAAAGATAGTGGTGAAAAAGGAGTTGTGAAGGGGAACTTGTTATTCAAGACACAAGGTAACCATTATTAATGTGTTGTGATGGGTGTGTTTGTGAATGGTTATGTGTTATTTTGTTGTTTGGAAAAATTATGAATTATTGAAAATAAATACTGTATATACTTGTTTGAAATTATTGCCAAGTGGGTTAAAAATTTATTTTTATTTATCATGATGAGATATTATTGTTCGGATATATTCCTGTTTGGATATTTGAATGATGCATGACTTGTCAGGGTATTTTAATGTATGGTGTTAATGGGAATTTCTGTTCGGTTAATTATTACCACGTGGTAAGCCCTCATTGGACCCAATGAGTGGCGTGTCGCTTGGTCCAACTCACCTTTGGCCGGGTGATTTGGCGTCCGAGCATGGTGAAAGGAAGATATAAGGTGCAGTCATGCAATTAAATACTTGTTCGGTTTGTTTGAAAATATTGTTCGGTTAAATGTTTTGTGTGCCCACTTAGCAATCGCATGATTAGTTACATCCGCATGCATCATTACATATTAATTTTTGGTTACTGGGACTTTTAAGTCTCATTTCCTGTGGTTAATATTTTTACAGGAGTGAGTCCGGCCGAGAAAGCACCAGAGGTGTAATTATAGTGTATGAGACACCATCTTTTACGTTGCCTCTTATTTTGAATTATACAATGTATCTTGTGCCAACTTAGGACATATCTTCTTTGTGGAGCATGTAAACTCTAATCCTTTTTATTAAATGCATTTATATGTTCAAGAGGATTATGTCTGTCCCTTTTAATTTATGACCTGATTTGAATAACATGCTATGAGGATCATGTCTGTCCCTCATGGTTCTAATTGCTTTTTAAGATATTTTAAGACCTGTGATATATTATCTTGGATGTATCATGGTAGAAATTTTTCTATCATGATAAGGGTATGATAAGGGTTCAATAAAAAAAAATGAGTTGTTGAATTAATAATTTGCGAAAAATCAGTTTGTAAAATTTGAGGGTGTTACAGAACCCAAATCCTTTTTATAGGATTTATCAGGGCTAAGCCCTTAAGGCCAATCATTTAAAAAAAATTCATTTTTAAAACTTGAACTCTTATTTAAATAAGGCTTTCAAAACTGACTCTTTAGGTTCAACCTTTGTTTCTGACTCTATTTTTGGGTTATGATTTTTTTTTCCCTCTAGGTGAGCAACGATGGGTTTAATTTGGGTTGCATTCTCAGATCGAAGTATAAATTAGTTATGTTTGCCTATGATATTCATTTTATGTGGCGAAAGATAGTTGCCTATGATTTTCTTGCCATGGTTGCTGGCCTGCCGTCCTGTAAGGAACAAGGGAAATGAAGCACCATGATTGTCGTTGTTTGATAGAGAAACGAAAGGGTGTAAGAGAAGATGAAATGAGATCCATCTAATGTGTATACGATTTTTTTAATTTTTTCAATTTAAGTGTATCTGTGTAAAAATTTTTGAGAGTAAATTTATACTTTAGCTCTGTAAAAAAAAACATGATGAAAGAAAAATAAGCATTTGGGATTCAAATATGTAACGAAGTCACTAACGAACTGAAACATGTTGAAAGAAAGGAGAACCACAAGCTGATTGTGCATCACTTGCATGAAGGCTAAAGTCCCATCTCCAGAAGAAAGGGCGTCGAAAAGGTGCTAATAAGAGAACCAATTGTTTACAGGTTGAATAGCCATGGGAACCAATATCCCAGATATATCAGTGCCTCCATCACTAGAGAAAAACGAAGAACACTGATTCGAGAGCAAGAAGCAAACAACAGCTCGCACGACTCCAGAAGAAAGCCCTAGCATGAGATGGTGATCACGCGAGGAAAATGGCTGCTAGATGAGAGAAGACCTACGACCATGAGATGAAACAATCTATAGAAACAGATAAAACCCATCTTCAAGCATAAAGGTGCCATAAAATGAGAATGAACAATTCTCGGATTAAAGGCATAAAGCTTGGAAATAGCAACCCATATCCACTGATCCAAAGACTATGGTTCCTCCAACGACCAAAACTCCATATGCAGACCAAAATTTATTTGCAAAGCCAAAGATGTGCGGCCAAACTAGTAAATGAAGAGGAGAGTAGCTTAAAAGAGCAAGGGAAAGCATGACACTTCCCATTTCATGCAAACCCAAACCAAGAAAGCCCAGAACAAGTAAAAAATTATCAAATAACAGGAGAATATGATTGATAAAAGCAATAAAACCCAAATTAGAAAACTACTGAGAACCCAAAAACTGAGGAGAAAGAAAGGTAAGGAAAATTAAAGGGCTAGAGAAGAGAGAAGAAGCTGAGGAGAAGTAGAACATGGAATAATAATAATAAAAAAAATTCCTTCGTCCCAAATTATAAGATACTTTTAGATAAAATTTCATATATCAATAAATTTCATTAAATACACTTAACAATCTTATCTTTTCAAAATACAAGTATAAACTTTCCAAAATACCTACCATTTAATATATTGAAAAGAAAAGTGATGGAAATTAATTATAAAGAGAGAAAAGGTAAAATTTGTGCATTTAATGAAACCTTAATTTACTCAAAGTGTTTTATATTTTGGATGAAAAAACTTCTTTAAAAGTGTCCTATAATTTGAAATAAAGGGAGTACAATGTTAAAGGCGATGCTGGAGAAAGTGAAGAGGGAGGCATTGGAATAAGGTGTAGAAAGCAAAGAAAAAGAACAATGGAGGAAACAACTAGGGAAGAAACATTTTCTCTCACGCTGACCTAATGACACACAAGGCTTCAATAGAGAATTTTGATATTTGTCTTTTTGATATTCCGCCTACTGATTATATAAGTCTTATAGCTTTTGACATAACCTGATTTCGATCTTTTGCATAGTTTTACTGTGTTCTTATATTAAAAAAGAAAACATTCTCTTTCATTTTTCACATTAGATTGTTGTATAATATGCCTTTTTTTTTGGAATCGTGATTATTTTGAAAAGTTTAAGCAAATATAATAAAAATTCATAAAAATATAATTTTTAAAAAAATTAGTAAATTTTTCATGAAATAAACTAGAATAAATGGGTTCTTAAGCTCTCCAGAAAAGACAGATGAGCTCTCCATTTCATCAGAAATTACTCCATCCATATATTTATTTCAAATATCAAAATAGAGACAAATTTGTCATTTGCTCAGAATCCAGTACGTCAAACAACCCCTGAAACTACACAATAATTATAATGGGCATGTTTAATTACATGTTTTCAAGAAAAAAATAAAAAACAAGAAACAAAATCATTTAAAAATGTGTATTATCTGTTATGAAAAATAAAAAAAGTTTAAAAATGGTGTGAAGAATTAAAAAATCAAAACATTTTTTTAATTTTTTTTACTTTTTATTATACAAAATTAGGGAAAAGACAAAAAATCATATTTTTATTAATGATAATTATATTAATAAAATAAATAGTTATTTCCCCCTTTATTTAACTATTTATATATGTTTTTCAAAATGGATTTAAATATTTTTTTTATTTTTTTTCTAAAACTTGTTTTAAAAAAATTATCTTAAAAAACTTTCTTAATAACATAAAAAAAAAATCTAAAACCAAACCAAACAAGCACATTTCACGATAGTTCCTTGTTATTTAAACGGTGGAAGGTATTTTTTCTGCCAATCTCTCAATTTTTAAAGGCAAAACTTTGGACAAAAGAGAAGTGTTGTTGAGCTACAATGTCCACCCGTTCAATTACTAGAGCCGTTTCGCCTTCTGCTTTTTGTGTGTTGTCAATAATAGTCATCCATCTTTCATGATTCTCCCGAAGACCTCATGCTTCCTCCACTGTTCCACTTCTTCAGTAAATAAATAGTAAAGCGGCGAATTGTGTCCGTGCTCCAGTAATCGATTCATTGTTGACATTGTAAATCCATCTCCATGGAATCCGCAGAAAGTTCATTGGAGCGACATCCTTCTTCGCCATCGTCTCATCATTCTGCGATATTCGACAAAGATCGCCATATCACGTTCCTTCAGATGATGTACCAGTTACTGCCACCTCCCTACCAGCTCCAAGAGATCAATCGCCTTACCCTCGCTTACTTTGTCATCTCTGGACTTGACATCCTTGGGGCTCTCGATCGGGTATTTGTTAGCTTCCATTGGGCAATTCAATGGGATTTGAACATGTAAATTTTGGGTCTCTATTTCTAGGTTGAATACTCCTTGAACAATTGTTGCGGGTCATTCTATGGAGCTCGACTGTATTGCAAAAGGGGCTGCCCTTTTGGGCATGTATGTAGTCACAAGTTTAGGTTTTTCTCTTGCACAGCCGAGTTAAAAGAACGTAGTTATATATGATGCTATGGTAATTAGCGATAGAGACGATGACATTCCTGTGAAAATGGAAAATTAGAATATCACAATGTATCAGTTCAAATACATTTTGTTTTGGGCAACTAAATTTTACCCCTAAATTATGGCCTGAATTCTAAGCTGTTTTGTAAACTTTTAAACGTCTTATAACACCCCCTTGAACTTCAGCATGAAATATAACATCAAACATTACTCCATGGGGATGGTTTGTCATACTTTAGAAGTTCATGTGCTAATTTTGCTACTAGGTGACTAGGTCGCAGTCTATGAGGATAGAATGTAGTTTTCCCTCGCTTTTCCCTCTTTCATTTTTCATGTTTTCATTTCTATGGAGCATGTCATAAGTAGTGGCAGTTGTGGCAGTCATACTAATTGAATTAGCAGCATAGGGTTGATTAATGATACAATGAGATGTCAACTTTTGTGAAAACCATGACATGGGCGGTGAGAGCGGGGATTTCATGTTTTTACTGAAATATAGAGATAAAAAATCTTACGTGATATTATAACTAACTTTAGAAAATATCATATAGTAGGTTTTTTTTTTTTCCCTCTCGATGAAATCATATAGTAGGTATTTATCTTTGGAAAATTTATAAATTGAATTCAAATGTTGAATTGTTGGTATATTTTAGCTTTTTTTTAAAACTTAAAGCATTTATTTGCCTCTATATTGTGGTTTATCATCTCACCACCAATTTCTTTTTCTTTTTACGTTTCTTTTTAATGAACTTACATTTAGGTTAAACTGTATGCGTCTTGTTGGGATACTGATACCCTATTGATGAAGCATCTCAAAATAAATTCTTGTTCAATGTCTTTAGACTGCTATATTATGTTTAAGCTATTATTAATATCATTGGTTGTCTTAACTACTTCTGTTAGGGTATGTTTGGGAGTTTGGATGACAAGGGAGGGGAAAGAAAGAGGAGGGAGCTAATGGTTAAATGATATATTTTCCATTTCCTTGTTTGGTGAATTTTTTTCCGGCAAATTGAAAGAAGTTAATATATATTGGAGGAAGTACTTCAGAGGATTTCAGAAGGTTAGCTGAAAATCCTTCAACATTCTTACATTCTTATTAATAACTCTCAAACAAGGGAAAGGTTCTCTTCCCATCCCTTCTTATTATCCTCCACTCAAACATACCATTAAGTGTCATTGTAAGATTACAATTAACATGTAAACTGTATTCTTATTCTACCAAATGTTATAGGTTGACAAGGATGCTGTTGCCAATTGGGTTTTGTCTTTGCAAGTTCGCCCTAGAAACAAGGCAGACAGACACAGTGGTATGAAATGCTTCCTGTGAAATTTGTATACAGCTTTTCGCAACATTCAATCTCTAATATTTTACTGAACTTATAAGCAGAATTAAGTTGATGTGGCTATCTTTTTGTTGCAGGACAATTCTTTGGTTTTCTTGGTTCCAGGACTTCACAGTTTCCTCCAGTTGTTAATCGGGTATGGAAAAACATGTAAAGTGCTAAACATCTTGTTCCAAGTTTTATGTGTTGGTGAACAATGTTAACTTGTTTCTGCAAAAATATGTTGAACATGTGCTTTGGTTTTTCTTGTAAATATTTTATTCCAATCTTTTTATGTTAGGGAACTTATCAAAATGTAATTCTGGTAGGATTTACTTCCCAACAATAGTCACTTGGCAAGTACTTACTGTGCCCTTGCCATACTGAAAATTGTTGGTTATAAACTGTCCAACAATGACTTTGAATCATTATTGACATCAATGAGAAATCTTCAGCAGCCTGATGGAAGGTATGCTTTGAAATTTCTGGCACCTCCTTAAGTAATATTCATGTTAGTTCCATGCATTCATATTGCTTTATTTTGCCGTATGTGGGTTGGAATTTACAACCATCATGATATGCTTAAATCAATTTTCATTCTGTTTAAAATTGATCTGTGTAACTTGTCATTCGAATTGCTTCTTATCCACCACAATTGTGCATCTGTTGTGGTAGCTTTATGCCTATCCATACTGGGGCTGAAACAGATCTGAGATTCGTATATTGTGCAGGTAAGAGTTATAATTAAGATGTTATTTAGCTGATTACTCAAATGACATGTTATTTCATATTATTATTACTTTTGTGCTGTATCAGCTGCCATCTCATTCATGTTGGATGACTGGAGTGGCATGGACAAGGAGAGAGCCAAGGATTACATATTACACTGTCAGGTTTGTGGACCTAGTCATTGGCTATTCTTTGGGCTTACACTATTATTGGTTCTGACTGTACATGATCCAAACAAATGGTGATATATCAATATACATTAAATTTGTGGTTTCGTCACCTTTTCCTGGTCTTTTCAGTCTTATGATGGTGGCTTTGGATTAGTTCCTGGCGCAGAATCACATGGTGAGTTTAAATAATTTTTATTATTTAACTTATCTTTATTGTGTTGGAAGATGGGCTGTTGGGTGTCGTTAGTTTCATTGTGGTGACTCTGGTGGATTATTTGCCAAATGCACTTGCTTATCACTTTATAAATCTGTTCATTCATGTTGATAGTAGTAGTATGAACCTGGGAGCAGCTCTCTATGGTTCACTGTCAAGCATGAGAGTCATGTTTTAACTGCAAAAGAGTGTTTACCATCTTCCTTCTGTTTGCTCCTTCCTGCATCCTTTATTTCCTTCCATCCTCTTCAGAGAGAGTCCTTTCTTTCTTTACGAGAAACCTATCAATTGCCAATCAGACAAAAAAGAAAAGACAAGAAAACTAGGCCTATCAGTTGATGCTAGGTTTTTTCTACCCACCTGATTCTCTCTTTTATCTCATTTAGGTTGTGTTAATTTTTCAGGCCTCAAGCATTTTACTTGGGATGTGCTATCTATAATTTTTACCTAAGTTGCATAGATACGGGTACGAATATCTTATATGATATAGCATGATACAGTGATATGCCAAAATTTCAAAATTTTAGGATACGGGTATTTATGATATATATTTCAACATTTTATGATATAGGTATAGGCATTTTGCCTTTTGAACAAGAATTTCTAAAGTAATATAAGGATATTTATTACAATCAACCAAAATATTATGTGTTTTTAAAGTTTTCAAGCAATATAGTAAAAAATTATTGGGAAAAAAAAATCATATTACAAATGTTAGAATATGGAATGCATATGCTAAAGTATCTTACAAGTATCGTATTGGATATGGATGCATTTACTTTTTTGAAGTATCTGTGCTTCATATCTTTTACATTGCAATGTCAAGATTATTTGAATAATTTGGACTTTTAACAATGAAGCTTAATCGATTTCATTATCCAAGGATATGGGTAGTTTCCTGGCTTTGATAGCAATTAACAAATATTTAAAATAGTTCAAGATTATTTTCTGCATTTCAAATGCTTAGTCTATGTGGTCAAATGAAGAGAGTCAAGTTTTGCATCATCTTTATAAAATGTTGAGAAAATATAACTTTGGATTTCTACACTTTATTTGTGTTTTACTATAAATCTTTGCACTTTTTTTCAGTGTTCTAGGTCTCTATACTTTTATTTTTTTGGTGTTCTAAATTCTTCCAAGGTCCCTATACTTTGTTTATAAAAGGACCTAGAACACTGAAAAACAAAAGTATAGGAATCTAGAACCAAAAAAAAAAAAGTGTAGGAACCTGTAAAAAACGAGCAAAGTATAGGGATCCAAAATTATATTTTCCCTAAAATGTTTTTGATGAACTATGAAAAATAAGATAAGGTCAAAATTTAGATTGTGGCCCACAATCACTTGATTGCATTTACATCCATGATCCATGTTATTGCTGCTATGTGGTTTCACAGACTCTTCCCCTGTTTCATCAATTTTTTTTAACTGTTCCATCAATATAAAATTCATGTTTCTTGAATATCTTTACTTGGGCTTATGCCTGCTGGTATATTTCTCAAATAATATCTATCAACATTAATTGTTTAATGGAATAGGTGGTGCAACTTATTGTGCTATTGCTTCTCTCCGATTAATGGGATTTCTTGAAGATGATCTTCTCTCTGGTTCTGCCATGTCTTCTGTGATAGATGTGCCATTGCTGCTGGATTGGCTTGTGCAGGTTTGTTTATAAGTTGAGGATTTATTATATTAATTCATTTTATTAAAGGGTTCAAGGCTATTTTTAAGGACTCTTTTTCCACAAATGCTTTTGAAGATTGAAACAATGGTTTGCTAACTATCCTTTATCAATGTTTTGGCAAAGTTAACTTTTAGCACTTGAAATGTTTTTTCTCAATCAAGATACCTTAATTACTTATTCTATTTTAGAGGCTGGGGACTGATGGTGGTTTTCAAGGTAGACCTAATAAAGTTAGCGACACGTGTTATGCATTTTGGTAAGTGGTATGAATACTTTTGGGAATTCCATGGTACAGCATTATAAATTTTTCATAGCTTTGACAGAATCACGTGCATATATAGGATTGGAGCAGTTCTGAGGATTTTGGGGGGCCACAAATTCATTGACAAAGGAGCTCTTCGTGGATTTCTGCTTGCTTGTCAATCTGAGGTACTGCAATCGCTAATTTCTTCGTACAAGGCCTTGTATTTTGGTTTTGTTGAAGAATGGAAAGAGACTGCATATTTGTATCTTTAGAAAAGGCAAGAAAAATAGTGACTAAGTTAACCTTGCTTTTATTCCGAAGTTTATTAGAAAAATGGTCAGCATCAAGTTTAATGGTAGGAGAGGGCTACAGTAGGGAGAGGCAGGGGAACAATGAGAGATTGAATGGAATCTCTTGCTATACTGGCTAATCCTCTTCCTTTGTCGTAACTTGCCTCCCCGAAAAACCTCCGGACCCCACAAAATAAATAATATAATACCATATGATATATATACATATATACAGTCCCATGCACGGATTCTGTGATGCTAATGGAACTTGTCAGCTATTGGTAAATATTAAGCAAATACTATAGCCTTGAATCTTTTAGATGCCAAGGTTGTTAATTATGGTAGTCGAACATGCTATGGCTTTACTTTCTTTGGATTACCTGGGGTGCTGAATGTCAAGTTTCAGTTTTTGTACAAATGAGTTTCAAAGTGCTTGATAATCAGGATACTTGCGTGCCAAAAGCCATTGGATTTTGCTTTATGGCCATCTATGGTAGAAATTGTTGAAATGAGAACTTAAAAAGTGAACCCTCCAAGTCCAAGGACCCCGTCCCTTGTTCTCTAGGAAATGAAAAACTACAATTGTTTGATGTGCTTTCATGAATGTGTGTGTGTGTGTGTGTGTGTTGGTGATGTGATGATATTAAATCTTTATGTCTCTTTAACCTTTATATGCCCTTGGCTGTCTAACTAATTTAGCTGCATATATTTGTTCTTCACCAGTATGGCGGGTTTGGTAAAGTTCCTGGAGAGCTTCCAGATCTGTACCACTCTTACTATGGATTTACTGCTTTCGGTCTTTTGGAAGAACCTCATTTGCTATCACTTTTCTCTGAACTGGGAATAACAGGACGTGCTGCAATGGAAGTTTGATTTCTCAATTTCTAGGCTCTGATGTGCCCTGCTGTTCAAATGTCAATCAATTGCTTTGGTCAATAGATTTTTTTTTATTTCTTTATTTTTAAATTTAGGTGAAGATGTAAGCCTACCACCTTGATTTAAGTGTATTCACTGTATGATTTTTATTTCATATTGCAAGATTTATGGGGTGCATAATGCACATGATCTGGCTGCGTTTATTCCATATTATAATTTAGATTTGTTGAGCAAAGTCCTTTACTATTCAATTGAGCGTCACATATTCTGTATTATTTTATTATTTTTAAAATCTGACTGCATGCATCTATTCGTGTGACGGGTGATAGGATTTTTGGTCTAATCAATCCTAGTTAAATTATATATTTAAAAATTTAAAGATGTGATACAGTATGAAAAATTAAAGAAATATAGTTTTTAGGATTCTCGATCGATATATCCTGCTTCTAAATTGATTTTTCTATTATTGATTATTTTGTTTTGGTGTTGGAACTTAGATTAGAAGTAAGACAAACACAATTTTACAGATTAGATTTAAATAATTTTCATTGTGGATTACCTTGAAAAATAATATTCATTAATCGATTGGATTTTACATTCCATGTCTCCACGATAAATTAAAAAGGACTAAAGGGGAGTGTTTTCACAATAATCTAATATTCTTGTTCTTCATCAAGGACAATAGGTTGCCAGATTTTAATGGTCGAAATGCTAGTCTACAGATTTGAGCAAATTTGAGACTCTCTGCGTCTGATCCACTTTGCTCTAGGTTATATCCATCACCCCTGATCCTAGAGATCTTTGTTTGCAAAACATCATCCTTCTATGTTGGCCGAATTATCTTTTCAATGAAATCTCAATTGGAAGTTTGAACTCGATGATAGTAAAATATATTCATTTTCTACTTGCAAACTTCAATGGAGTTCACACAAAATGCTTAAAAATGATCCTTGTACAGGCAAATGCGTGTCTTCCATCTTTTTACTTCTTATTTTAGTGTCTTGCTTGCATATTTTTATTTTTATTTTTCCTTTTTAACTATACTTGAACTATTTGTCATTTTGTCAAAAAAAAAAAAAGGATCAAAGGCCATAAAAGCATCATCCCGTACATGATCTTGCCATTCTCAATTGAGTCTCTCTTCTGTCTGCTGCAATAAATTAAAAGGGAGCAAATGGCCTAAATTGATTTGCCAATTTACGGATGGAATTAATAGGTCCATCCAACTTTTCATTACATTAAAAAAAAAAAAACAGACACATAATAAACCCATGTTGTATGGGACACAAGTTATATACATTTAAATAACCTTCATTACATTGATTGGATCTAGTACTTTCTATTGAACCTTATCTTTCTATGTTTTAGTATACAAATTTATAACATATTTAGTACACGGAAAAAAATATTTTCCAGAAAGAAAATATAAAATGCATCTTGACAGAAAATGTAATTGGTGCATTTCTCATTTCATTTTTAGAAACTACTTTTCTACCTACTAAATATTGCGTAAAAATATATGAACTCATAAAAGCATCATCGCCTACCTTATATTGTCCTCCCTTTCCCTGATTCTTTGCTATTCTCAACTGGGTTTCTCTTCTGTGCTCTGTAATAACTTGAATCTTGAAGGTGGCGTTGATGACTTGACTCTTTTGAGCTCTGCAGAATCATCATTTGCTGATTCAAAAGTAGGATTCAGACTCAAAGGGAGAGTAAAGGAATGAGTTAAACAAGGTGAAGTTGAAGCCAAAGGTGTGAAATATGGAGTCTCCACAATGATATTATTAGAATCACAGGGACTGACTCTACAACTGGACTTGTTCACACTCTCAGATTCTGAGCCTTCCTTGATTCCTTCTTCAATTGTGAACAAGAATCTTGGACACTGATTTTGAAATAGCCCTTCTGGATCATCATCATCATTAAAACCTGTGCATGATGATGACCTTTCTTCATAGAACATTTGAAATAGGTGTTTCCCAGTAATGTTGATGTCCTTTTCTGAATCTCTATGACTTGTTCTCTTCTTCCAACATAACAAGTAGCAAGCCTCAACAACCAGAAGTATCAGAAGGCAGCCAAAAGCCACACCCAAACCAAGACCCACAATACCCAATGATTTCATCTTTATGCTTAAATCACAGTGCAAAAGTAATTGAAATATATATATACATGAAGAAAGAAAAGCACCACCAGATGATTGGTTTAACAGGCACGGGAGTTATAACCTCTTAATCAGAGATTTCAAGTTTGAGCTTGAGAAATGCAGTACAAGTGTTGGTGGCAGAGCTTTTGTATCCAAAAAAGTCTTGACCCAGATTGATCCAGATTAGTCTAGAATCCTCGCTGAAGTCCCCTCAACTTGACATGATACCAGATGCTCTATTCAAAAAAAGAAAGAAGCTATGGGGTAGAGAGTTTTTCTGGCGATCAAATGAAACTTTATGGGTAAAAACTGACAGTTTCAGCCTCCTCTCAAAGGAAGAAGACCAGTGAAAAAGTATTTAATCATTTTGACTGAGAAATTCTTACTGATGGACACAATAATTAAGCTCTTTCTCTTCAGATAACAATATTGGGCTTGATAGTTTTAAAGACTCACAAAGCAGCAATATGCCTAAACTTGCAAGTCATTAGTTACCACGAAACTTTAGCTTTAATCACACTTTAGACAAAAACAAACTCAGGTGGATCAGTCTCATCATTACCCACAACTTTTTTAACAGTTTTTAAGGGGAAGCAAAGAAATAAAGATCCCTTGAACCATAAACTTAGGGGTGTGCACCAAACTTGTAATCCAACCAACCCAGTTAACTCCGGTTATATTTGATTAGGTTAGATAAGGTTAAAAAAAATTAGAGTTAGGTCAGAATTGATGTTCCCAAGTAAATTTATTTAAAAAAATTTTAAAATGTATAAAATTTAATTTTTTTTCAAAAAATAAAAAATAAAACTTGATAGTGGAAGTATAATAAATTCATACAAGTCTAAATCTTATATAAAATGTAGCAAGTCAACTGCTCTCCACAATTTTCTTTTTGGAAAAAAAAAAAAAAGACTCTCCACAACTAGTTTATCAAAATAGCTCCATTTGTTTGGGATAATATAACTTTTAATCCTCAGACTCTATTAATTATCAATCTAGTTATTAAATTTTGATTCAACACAATCAGTCCATGTGATTTATTAAAATAAAGAATTATAGGGATTGAGTCCTGTCAAGTCAAAAAACTATAAATATTGAATTATTTTAAATTGAAAAAACTATAAAAATTAAGTTGTCATGATTCAAAATTCAAGGACTTAATCGATAGTTGAAAAAAAAAATCACAGAATAAAAATTACATTTTTTTCCCTTTCTTTTTGAATGCTCTGGACCAAAATTGATAAGAGTCAAGTTAATCTCTTCATCAACTTATGGTGCTCAAATATGATAGTAGCAAGTTATCAAGTATACAAATTTCAGTTACATCATATATTGTTTGATGCATCGATATATCGTATGCTACAGCTAAAAGCATAATATGATCCCTATAATATGACCAACATCACAATAACTCTTGTTGTTATTATTGTTATTGTGGTAAGTTTTTTATTATACAAATAACAATAAGAAAGAATCAAATAAAGAAATAATTAATTAGCACCAAGGAGGATCTTGTCCTCTCAAAATGCTTTCATGTCATCGTCTGGAATTGAACAACAAAGAAAGAAGTCATGAATGAAACAAAGGCTGTCAAGACACACGAGCTTGCAATATTGATAATTTGATTAGTTAAGGAAAAAAAAAAAAAAAAGTCAGTCTCCAAAATCCAATGCAAGATCTTTCTGATCACCTAAATTCACTTTGGAGGATAAGTTTTATAAGAAATCACCTCTTTCTTATCATTCAAGATTTTTTTTTAGAAAAAAGCAAATTAACGTATGTACACTACAAAAAGATTAAAGTACAATTATATAATTTAAAATCAAAGAAAAAAAAATAGTTATCATCACAATAACATTGCTTTCAACACTTGATAATACAATCAACCTTGAAAAATATTTTCCAAATGCCATTGACTCTCAAGGTTTGTATCTAATAGATTAAAGTTCCTGAGAACATTGTGAATCCACCGTAGAGTCGATCTGACGCAAAGAAGGTAGAAGATTTGGTGTCTTGAATGTGCTTCCAAATAATAAAACCATTTAAGCAATGAGAATTTCATTGTATAACAATCTGACATCGAATCTATTGTTGTTTTTAACCTTTTCATTAAAATGTTCCATACAATCCAAGGAGTAGCTATAGGTGTAAATGCTATCTTTCCAGACTTAAAAGTCTTACAAGAAACTACCTCTTTAGTAAGAAAAATCAAAAAGCTAAGAGCCTATTTGAAATTATTTTTATTTTATATATTGTTCTAAGAATTATTGTTTCATAAAACGTGTTTTGAGAAAAAAAAAGGTGTTTTTTTCATTCTCCCCTATTCTCTTAAATAATAATCCCATAATACTTAAAAGATGTTTTTATTTTTTTATTCTCCAACACAATATTTTATTTTTTTATTTTCCAAAATATTTTTTGAATTAAAAAAACATAAATATGTGACTATTGCAATCCATCATGTAGTGTAAGTTCAATGGTTCAATGTGCAAGCTCTTAGAAGTCAAACAGCAGAAGCATAAAATATAAATAAGCGCAAAAGGACATAGCGAATAATAAGTGCAAGTTATTATTTCTTTCCTACACACAAAAGTCAAAGAACTTGAGACTTCTTTGAGTTTTAAAATTAGTGAACACACGACAGCATATGAATTTTACTTAGATGCCTATATTTGTTGTACATTGTTGACCAAACTCTGATTTGAGACCTTTCAATACGGAAGGCGATGGTAATGTAATATTTGATATGTAGAAAAGTATTTTTAAAAATAAAATAAAAAATATTTTTTATATAATAAACATTATCTAAGAATTATCTGAGTGTGAAAGCATGAAAAATTGAGTATAATCAAACTGGCCATTGCATGATGGGATAAAATGGAAAGTATGAAAGATTTATTGAACCATTTATGTGGGCAAAGGGGAATATGAATTCAATGAAAGATTAACCTCTGAGATTCTATGCAAAGTACCAATACTTTTTGTTTTTTTCTTTTTGGTCATGTACCGATATTTATGTTATGTATATACATATATATTGTTTTGTATATATAAGGATAGGTTTTACTAGTCACATATTAGAGATCCTCATAAATGAAACGTAGTTTACAAGTTTAAGCGATTATTTTCTCTAATAAACTAGTCTTTTTTTTTTTTATATATATGAATTCTCTCTTTGAACTTATGACCCTAAATTAGGTAAATATAAAGTACTCATTAATTATATATTTTTCACAAATTCAAACTTCAGGACTCAAATGGCAAAAATTGGAAAGCTAGGATCTTTGAAATGTTGAAACAGCAATGAGATGTTAGACTGCAACAAACTTATGAGAAAATATTGATACATAATAATATTAATACATTCTAATATAGATAAACATGTTGAATAATTGTGAACTTTTTTTAAGTCATATATTTGTGCACTCCTATTACTTGTATAATTACATCCTAGGTCTCTTGCATCTTTACATAATTTGACACATAATACATTATTCATAATTTGTGAATAATACAATACATACTCAAACTCATGCATCTTTACAAAATTTCATGGCTCCCTGGTGGAAAGCTTTGATTGGACAACTTCCGAAGCCTCTTTAAGGTTTTAGATCTTTGCCATGAGCACAAGTTTAAAAATAAAGCTCAATTCTAAAAGACTAACATGTTAAGTAAGAGAGCTTCTTAAACTTATAAACCTTACTCTACTTGTAAAACTCCATGACACTTCACTTGACCTTTTACCTGTTAGGACCCTTAGTAGATAGCAACAATCAGAAAGGGCTCTAAGGTTTTATTTATTTTTTGGCTCTCTCTTGGGAACTGTGTCTTAGTTTCTCATACTTAGGGAAGATCCCAACAATCAAAAAAATTGACCAGATAGGCCACTAGATGATCAATTAATAGAGGAAAGAAAAAAAAGAAGCAAAAGGAATGTACTAATAGTCTTGAGACATCGTCAGCTAAAGAACCCATGTTCGAAGATACTAAACCTTCCTATGTGATGGAACCTTCAAATCGATACCCAAATGAGGAGATGCAACCAGAAAGAAAAGAAAGACAAATCCCATCATCTAGGGATTCACTTTTAGGATACAATAGGGTGGTGAACAGTGATTTGGTTATGGATATGGATGACATCTTCACCAAAAAAGATGAAATCTTTTGGTTGATCCCAGAACCATCTGAAGATCTCAAAAAGCTTAAAGGGATATATCTTAAAATTCCAATATCTCAAGAGGAATTTAACAAGTGGTGCAAACCATGGAACAATGCTTTCATCATTATTATACTGGGAAAGAGGTTCAATAAATACTTTTTAAAAGGATGGCTTAGCAATCTCTAAAACTTTTCAAATTTTGAGCTGGTTGATTTGCCTAATAATTATTTTGCAATTCAATTTGAAAAAGTTAGAGAACTGATGTAACCTCCTTCCCTATCCGCTAGATAGAGGAAAAAATTAACTAAATCACCACTTACACTTAAATCAAAGCAATCAAATACTTTATTTGAAAAGCTTGGGCCTAAGATTTTTTTTTTTTTTGCAAAAATATCAAAGTCACAATACGTCAAATAATTACACAGCAGAAATAAGTCACATGCATTCATACAAACCATTACATGCTTCAAAGACCGCCAAATTAGGTTGGAATATGGGCCATGCATCATGAAATGTGGCATAGAGCCACACACCCAGTTCTCATTTATATCATGAACCGCAGTGTGATATGACATACGCCACGACGTGTTAGTCTGAATTTTTTGCTGTTATTGGACAGCAAAAATGACAAACTTTTGGTATGTATCGTTTTCACACACGACGTCCAATCGGAGTGATTCAAGTGCCCACACGTAACTTATCTCATAAGCTAACTAATGAGATAGGTTTGAATACAATCTAACAGTTCAATCAAAATTTAAAAACTCAGGTGTAAAAAGTCACTTTTTAAAAAAATTTCACGAAACCTAAGCACTCAAATCGATCCTTTAATCTCATTAGATCATTCTAGGCCTTGAACCAAGTCTAAAAAGATTTAACACACTTGATTAACTATAATATATCACAAATATACACATATCTCATGATTCAACAGTTCAACAGCCCATTTTCACATTTCATAAAATTTCACCACTTAACACAAACTAGCCCACTTGGCCCTTTTCACCATAAGTTTACATATATCCACATTCGTAATGTAAACACAACTCAATCTTAACCCAAAATTACTCATTTCATCATAATTTCATACATGGGCTAAGATTTACTACTGTCATTACAAATCTTTACACTTTCAACAAAACACAACTCAACCGTGCATGCAATCTCCCATGACAATTTATATACATAAAATTCAAACTAAATTAGTTCATTACACAAAATCAGAGTTTTCACATAACCACAGCACTACTATGCTAGTCCAGACTCTTTTTTTTGCCTTGATCACTGCTCTGTCTTGTAAAAATGTAACTACGGGGGTGAGATAAAAATCTCAGTAATGAAATAATTCACTACTAATAACTATCACATGTAACTATGTGAAAGTAGAACATATATACTTACCATTAAACATGACATATGCATATGTTTCATTCCAAATCACAACCACACATTTCAATTCAGTCATTTTTTTGCTTATTTTTCACTTTTCACCACTTTTCCACATATACAACATATAGCATGATCACTATCGACCAAACCTCTAAATCACCTCGATCTGAAATCATAAGCTTATCTTAAACCAATATACACTCTTATTGGCCCTGAACTCATCTTTAGTGGTAGAATCACCCAGCCAAAGGTATTTTATTTCACTTTTGGATTATAGTTTTTCCCAATACATATAATGGGGCATCGTTGACTCTAAAACCATATCACGTAGACATTAAGGAGTCTAAATCTCCAACATCGCACCTCAATAGGCACTAAGGAGATCATCTCCAACATCGCACCTCGAAAAGCATTAAGGAGGTATAATTCTCCAACACCGTACCCCGTCAAAAACTAAGAAAAATATGCCATATGGTCTTATCATCACACTCTACATAGGTGAACTCTCACCCTTATAATCATGCTTTCTGAACCATTCATAGGTTCCCATCACTACTTAACATGTATTCCATTACATAACATATAAATATATAAAGTATGAAATCACATGTTCTTACTCATTTATTTGATCAAAAGCCATTTTTATGCAAAATTCATGCAATGCCATAAAACATGCTAAGTTTTAAACAATTTCATGCAATAGATAGTATACTTACATAGAGTTACAATAAATAGCCAAACAGAGAAAGTTATCCAGTTACTTCAACTCTTCTGTCACTAGAAAGATTACCCGTGGATTTTTATTGCCACAATAGCTCATTATAAGCTTTCTTTCTCAACTCACACAAGCAATATGCTAATCTAAATACATTTGGCACAATTTAGTCAATTGGTTCAATTTGATCAAAAGCACATAATTACTACTTATAGTTACATTTAGCCGTCTATTCTTTTCCATTTATTGTTCTAGGTTCATTGTCATTGAATTATTGCTTTACATCACCTCAACTGGTCTCATTTTACTCAAACATGATTTTGATCCAATTTCCTCTTAGTTTAAGGCCAAATCAAGCCTGTAGGTGCAAAGATCTATCGTTTAGCTCTAAATCAGTCGTGAAGTTTTAATTTAACTCCTGAGAAATTTTTTATTACTATTGAAAAAGAATCAAACCCCTTAAATTTTATCGATTCAATTTCTCTATAATTCATATTCAGATAAATTTGGGTAGAATGAAAGGTAAGAGTTATACGTAGGTTATTCAATAAGTTATTAATTAGAAGTTACTTCCAATGCTCTAAAATCTCTTGCCTTAGTACACCATAGCTTCCTTTCCTCTCCTTCTCATGTGTTTCTAATTTTTCTCTTCCGAAATCACCCCAATTTCATGATTTAAGGGGTCATTTTTTGATCCATACACCGTGGTGTGTGACATAGTGAGCCTTACCACGCGCACTTACTTCGACTTGAAACTCAATCCTTCTACCCATATCTGTTCATTTAACATCCCAATAAGTTAAATCATCAGCTAATCATCCAAATATCTAATTCTTTACTAATTACCTTTATCCCTGATTAGCAACTAATTACAAGATTAAGAAAATCAATATGTTACAACTGGACTGAGAATTACAAGAAATTTTTTATGAGGGACCATGGATGATTTAGCAACACTGCATCTTGATCCAAAGATAGACCCCTTGCTTCGATCTATTTCAAAATCCCTTAGGGCATATTACAGTGTGGGTTAGAGTCCTTAACTTTCCACTTCATTGCTATAATAACCACTTTATCTCTAGACTTAGGGCTTGCATTGGTACCATACTTCAAGTAGACCTGAATACTTTAGAAGACTTCACAGTTAAGAAATCTAAGGTGGAAAGGGATAGATATACACGCATATGTGTGGAGTTAGATTTGCAAAAAAAGGTTGTTCCAAGAATCATAGTTGCTAGCTCATTATTTAATGTTGAATATGAAGGCTTGAACATGATCTGCTTCGCCTGCAGACGTTATAGTCATAGGAGAAAGAACTATCCCTGGAGATTTTTTACCAATCAAAATGGTGAAAGTTCTTTAACGAAAAACCATAGACCAAAGAGACTAGTGATCCCGCTACAGAAGAAGTTACCGATAGAAGGGAAGATCCATGGTACTTGAATGTTTATGTTTGAAGGGAAAAGGGCTCGATTTCCAAGAAGGGATAGATGCAAAGAAAATCATACTGATTAAGGTAAAATAATAAGGTCAGGTAAAAAGGTGGCTCAGAAATCGTCTACCAATAGACTTAATGTCTTTATAGAAAAAGAGAGTGAAGATGTGGATAAAGAAGATCCAAGACATAATAACACAAAAGGAGAAATTGGAGACTCTGACATTAGAGGGTAAACTATGATATCATATGAAGGAAGAAAGATGTTGACTTCCAACTCTAACAAAAGGAGAGGCTCGAGGTATGGGCAAAGAGGGGGTGGCAATCCTAAGCAGAAATTGGGATACAAAGTGAAGGATAAAGAAAATATAAACCTGATGAGTTTGAATAAACCAACAAAAACCCAATTATGGGTCTAAAAACTAATAAAAAGGAAGATGGTCCTTCTCAAATAGGCTAAACTTTTAAGGGGCCAACAATCACGATAGCCAATAAAAGCATGTGGTAGTACAGGGGAAGAGCGATAAAGGGGTTCCAAAACAAAATAAAATGCTAGAAACGAAACCCAATGAACAAATAGCCATTATGTGCCATAATAGACCATTTAGCCATGTTGACCTTAAGGCTTGTGAATAGCAAGAGATTATCATGGAAGAACCAGAACCACCTGATAGGCAGTTACCCAATTTCACTCTTGTGATATTGCAATAGGGTACTCTAGCTCAGTCCAAGAATGATGATTTGATAGAGGAACTAATCTAAGACCAAGAATCACCCGAACATAGGTAAAATCCATCTTCATTTATCCTCTCGTATATTACTCTATCTATGATTATAGCCACATGGAATTGCAGAGGAACAAGTGCTCGCTCCTTTCCTTTTATTGTTAAAGATATTGTTTATAAGTACATGATTGATATTCTCTACTTATTGGAAACATGAATTAATAGTCATAAAGCTGAATTGATGATTAGAAAATTAGGGTTCAATAACTGGATTAGAATTGAAGCCACAAGAGTTGTTAGGGGATTTGGTTATTATGGAACAACGCACAAGTTTTGATTGACTACATCACCTCCACTATTCAACTTCTTCACTATAGAATTAAGATCCATGCTAGTAATAAGTCTATCCATTCTACCTTTATCTATGGAGAGACAAATTATAAGAAAAGGAAATCCTTATGGAATTCTTTGAATGCAATCACCAAACATTCTCAAGAATAATGTGTGGTTCTAGGCTATTTCAATTCCTTGCTGTCACTAATGGATAAAGACAAAAGATTTGTACCTTCTTCTATATCTGTGGAACATTTCACAAATTGTATCTAAAGTACTGGTCTCATTTAGATACCTTTTATAGGTGATAAATTTACCTAGGAAAATAATTCAACAGAGGAAAGACTCAATTGGGTCTTTAATAATATTCAATGATACATGATTAATCCACAATTCAGAGTCATTCACGGAATGAAATTCAAATCTGATCACAGGATTAGTTGTATCTTTGATGAAGATATAGATATAAATCAGGCACTCCTAAAATAATTCAAATACCAAGCAGCTTAGGTTCTAGAGGATAATTTTAGAGAAATGGTCTCTAACTCCTGAACAATAGAGATTGATTTAGCTAGACTAGAGAAGACTCTCTAGTCAAAATAACATAAACTATTTGCTAAAGAAGAACTGCTCTTGTTCTATAAATCACATTGTGAGTGGCTTAAGTGGGGAGACAAAACTGCAAGCTTCTTTCATGCTCTAACAATCATTAAAAGAAAGAAAGCTACTATTTCTTCTTCAAAAAATGACAATAGAGAATGGGTTGAAGATAAGGAAGAGTTTAAAAATATGGCCTCAATATTTTTCAAATATTTCTACACTAAAGATACTTCTTGTGACACTGTCGCTAATTGGCCAAATTTATTTCCATGCATAAATAATGCTGATCGGTTACTAATATATGTTAAGGTTACTCAC
This sequence comes from Prosopis cineraria, assembly GCF_029017545.1. Classification (NCBI taxonomy): domain Eukaryota; kingdom Viridiplantae; phylum Streptophyta; class Magnoliopsida; order Fabales; family Fabaceae; genus Prosopis; species Prosopis cineraria. Next base: position 7,066,148 of record NW_026555332.1, read on the forward strand.
TTGGAAATCAAGAATACATCATTCTCTATAGGAGCCCTTAAGGCTCTAAGTCTGGATAGCATCCAAGCCCTTCTTTTTCAATCACAATAGGACTTAGTGGGTAGTAAAGTATGTGATCTTTTGAAAGGTGTCTTCATGGATCCTGAGAAGATCACAGAGCTGAATCAAACAAACATTGTGCTAATACCAAAAACTAATAACCCTACCTCTTTTAGAGAATTCAGACCTATTTCTCTATCAATGTAAGTTTCAAACTCATTACAAAAATTATTGCTAATAGATTGAAAATTGTGATGAATAAAGTTATAATGCTTGAACAAGTAAGTTTCCTAGCTGAAAAACAAGATTCAGATAATGTCATAATCACACAAGAAGTGATATACACAATAAGAACTGCTAAAAGAAAAAAAAAGGACCATTGCAATTAAAGTAGACATGGAAAAGCATATGGTAGACTAGATTAGGGGTTCATTGAACATACTCTTCATGGTTTGGGACTTAACATCAATTTTATCAAACTAATTATATCTTACACCACATCTACATCCATGAAGATTTTATGGAATGGAAAGGAAACAAACTCCTTTTTACCATCAAGAGAGGTGTGTCAAGGTGATCCACTTAGTCCTTATTTGTTTGTTCTTTGCATGAAGAGACTTGGACACCTTATTAAAACCTATTATGTGAGTAGAGAATGGAAGCCTTTGAATTTTAAGATGGGTGGCCCATCTTTATCCCATCTCTTTTTCGTAAATGATCTTTTCCTCTTTGCTAAAGCCTCTATCACCCAAGTGGAACTTATAAAAGACATGATGCATAAATTTTGCAAAGCATCAGACCACAAGATAAATAAGTCTAAGTATAAAATGTTTTGTTCTAGGAATATTCATTTTAATATAGCCAACCAACTAAGCACCACCTAGGGATAGGACTTACAAATGATTTGGGGAAGTATTTGTAGGTCCCCCTCATCCACTCAAGAGCCACCAGACAAACCTTTATTGCTATTACCAATAAAGTGAATAAGAAACTATCTTCTTAAAAGTGCAAGTTTCTAAACATGGTGGGAAGATCTATGCTAATAAAATCTATACTATTTGCTATACCATCTTATCTCATGCAAACTGTATTGCTACCAAAAGGCTTATTAATGGAAGTAGAGAAGCTTTGTAGAAGTTTTTTATGGAGTTAGACTGGTAACATGAGAGAGATACATATCCTATCTTGGGATTCTATTAAAATTGATAAGAAGCAAGGAGGTTTAGGAGTTAAAGACCTCTATCAACAAAATATTGCATTCATCTTGAAATTGTGTTAGGTCTTTTTACTTACCCTAATGCTTTATGGGTTTAATGTCTATGGGTGTGGTACTAATGATATGCCCCAAGTCAATAAGAAAAGATCTTCTTCAATTACATGGCAAGCAATAACTAAGGTTTGGGATACTTTCATACAAGGTGTATGGAAGAGTCTTCATTGAGACCCATTCTCAGTGGGATCTGTTGGCTACCTATGAACCAACCCTTAATTGATTTTATCCAAGTTCCTATCCATGAAATCTCATTGGAAGCAAAAGTTCAAGATTTTGTCCTCCCCAGTAGGCAATGGAATTTATGGAGTCTGGAGAACAACCTCCCTAGTTGGGTTTTACATAAAATCCTTTCCATTTGACCTTCAAGTGAAAACGAAAGAGATATGTACTTTTGGAGGCAAGCCATTGATTTAAAGCTGCAAATAATTTATGTAGATTTGGAAGTAGATTTGGACATGGCCTATCCCAAAAAAAGTGAAAATATTCCTTTGGTAAGTATCTCGTGAGATATTATTATCTAATTCACTCAAAATCAAGAGAGGTCTTACAAACAATGTAGAGTACTCCTTCAATTGTGAGTGAGAGGAGAGCATTATTCATATTCTCAAAGATTGTGAAATAGCGAGGAAAGTGTGGAATATGTTGATTTCTCCTCACAATTTCCATGCTTTCTTTTCCAGTAACTTAGAGGTATGGCTATAGTGGAACACAAAGAACAAGCCAGAGAGATCTAAATTCAAACACTAGACATGGATTTAAGTTTTTAGCCAAGTCTGTTGGCTACTTTGGAGGACAAGATGTTCAAGACTCTTTGACAACCAGAGCAAAAGGGTGAAGGACATAATACATCAAGCTATGTTCCTCCTGATGGAAGAGAATTGCAGTGTCAAGTACAAACATCGTGTCTTTCAATCGACCCTGCCTCGAGACAACCACTGGATACCTCCACCTTCAGGCACAGTTCGTGTGGACGTGGATGCTTCAAATAACTCACAAAACCATTCAGCATGTGGAGGAGTGATAAGGAATGACAAGGGAGAATGGCTTGTAAGTTCCAAACGTAGCCTAGGCTCCTTACCTATATCAATCGCTGAAATTACAGCAATCAAGACATGTTTGGAGTTATGCAAACAAAGAGGTCTCTAAGCTCGTGACCTTTTCAAACTCATTGGAAGCTTTGAATCTTCTATCTCGTGATTATGGATCAGATCATCTGTTCAGAGACGTGATTATGGATACAAGAGATCTCATCTATAGAGATTGGGAGATTGAAATACATCATGCTCACAAAGACAGCATCAAATGTGCGGACTTTTTGGCAAAATCAGTCCATGATTCAAGCACTAATACCCAACTCATTCCTGTTGTTCCTTTTGAATGCACTGGCTTTTTGATAGAAGACTACACTACTTCTATGTATCCCCATTTCCCCTCAAGCTTAGGCTTGCCTTTGTAATTCAAAAAAAAAAAAAGGCTTTTCAATGAAAGTACAAGTTTAAAAAGAAATCCAATTTCAAATTAGATTATTAGAGAAAAGATCTCCCTTAAACTTGTAAGCCTCACTCAACTCATGATAATCTCAAGTTTTTTGTTGAATGAGGTTGAGAGATAAAGTCACTGCTAGTTGTCATTTCCCGCCATGGGACCGACGTAAGAAATTCCTATGTGAAGTCAGTTAGGGGAGAAGAATTCCGGTGTCACGTCCAGAAATAAATGAACCATTGCGAGCTGAAAGCAAATAAACCATCAATGTTCAGAAACACATAAGGAGGCAATACTATTACTAACCACCAAGTCAAAAACAGGGAGAAGATTAGATGGTTCGTTTGGTCATTTCCACTCTGAAAAAGAAAATTGTACGAGATAAATAAAAATATACAAAGAAAATTGAGGTTAGTTAAATCACGTAAAAACATGTCAACTGTCAATGATTACCTTCCCATACTTGGTCGGACATGTTAGATTGTCCTAAATATAGGATATCTATCCACCTTGTCGTCTTCAATTAATATTTTTTAATATTATTTTTATCAATTTTACTTTTTTTTTTCCTCATTGTCTTTCTCACATTTTTAATGTCCTCAATAAAAGAGAGATATTTAAAAGAAAGTGATGCACAAATTTTTTTCATAATACTGTTTTTTAATTCATGAATTAATTAATCAGGTCTAATATTTGATTTAATTATTGTTCCATCCAATGACATGATCATTACAAGTTAAGACAAGACAAGATAATGAAAAGAGAGTGTCTTCACTTTCCTTCTCTCCATTTTCCTCTCATCATCTTTAGATCAAAATTTTTCAATGGTTTAAATTTAATTTTTGATAACATTATTACTTTGAGTTTATATAAGCTATATAAATAAAATATTATAGTTTATAATTATTCCTATTAAAATTTAATAGTTTAAATTTATTTATATCTTTATATAAATTAAAACAATAATTTTATTAAAAAATTAAATTTAAACTATTAAAATTTTAATCTAAAAATAATAGGAGAGAAATTAAATAAAATGGAGGGAAGGAAAGTGAGGACAACCTTTAATCCTGAGACAATAGGGTCAAGGTAATAAATATAAAATTTGAATTTAAATTCCAAACTGAATCATTGTTCGAAACTTAGGACAACCTGTCTTCATGGTTGGCCATTCAAAGTCATCCACGTATCAAACTAGAGAATATAATAAAGTCTCATGTTTTTATTCTTTTTTTTTTTTAACCAACATCATGTTTTTATTCTTTGAATGTGATCAATTTAAATCAAGTCTCACGTTTAATTCTCGTTATAATAAAAATGTTAGTCCCCAACTTTATTTCAATAATCAATTAATTAATTTGTTAAGGTTTATTTTGTATCAATTTGCTTCCTTTTTTTTTTTAGTGATGTATCGATTTGAAAGTTGGGGATATGAATGCGGTAATTTTCTTGAAAAAAAAAAATCCATATTTGAGGACTAGATTACTTAAAAATTGAGTGAAATACATCAACATTCCCCTATTATATTTTAATCATAGAGACTTTCTTTCTATTTTTAAAATTCATATAAATTTTTTTTGAAATTAAAATTTACATAACACATACCTCTCTATTTTAAAGATTCCCTTTCCATCCCTTTAATCATTAATTAACTGTTAAATAACATATTTTTAACTAAAATACCCTTTGAAAGCAGTAATATTAAATATAATAAACTTATTTATAGTATATACATTTAAGAGTCATTTATATAAAATTTTCTATATAGTAATTTCTAAAATTTTAAATCTATAAGTTGACAAAAATAATATTTCAAACATATATGAATAAATATTTAATGAATTGGAAATTTTATTGCAAAAAAAATTATAAATTTAATATAAGGATATATAAATTGATAATATAATTTATATTTATTGATTTAATATTTTCTAAAATGTTTATGTAAGTATAACCATAATATTCTTTAAAACAGTGGAAAGAGGGAAGACATTAGGTTATAAAGGAAATTAATCATTTTAAATTTTTGTCATAGATTTTAATTAATATAATAAATAATTTAGAATTTTTAACATAATATTTTGATAGTGTCAAAAAATGGAGTAAAGTGTAGGTTTTAGAAACAGGTGGTCATTATAATTTTAACAAATTTGAAGGGAAATCATTATACTTCACTCGTAAAAATTTATCTGATTTGAGAGCTATTTTATTTTCATTTGGTTACATATTCATATCAAATTATTAATATACTTTATTTATTAGATTAATTTAAATGTAATTTTGTGTTTTAAAATTTAAATGACTAATTTGATAAAAAAAATTAGTAAACAAATCAGTAATTGACATAAATTTGAGAGATTAAAAGTTTTATTATCCTTCAACATTTTTAAATAAAATTGTACATTTGATCATCTAACTTACTCCCTTTGTTTAAAAATGTAAGGCATTTTTAACCGAATCTTACCTCCCAATAAAGTAATTACTTATTTTTAAATTAACTTTATCTTTTTTTATTTATCCCTATTAAACATACTATAATAAATATAAAGTCACTATCAATAAGAGTACTTTTAAAAAAAAGATAATGATTACACTTGAAAGATTAAAAATGTCTTACATTTTTTAACATCTAACTCTTCAAAAAATACTTTATATTTTTAAAGAAGAGAGCAATAACTTTACATGATATTTCAACTATTTAACTCTAATTCCATTAATTTAATTTTATTAAAAGAAAATACTGAAATTGTAATTTTAAAAGCTGACAAAAACTTTGCAAATTATTTTTTTAGTTTTGTTTCAATCATTGTTATTTTTGTAAATTAAATTTAATGTCAGCATTTAAAAAATGATTTGTTTGCATTTAAAATTACAATATCAATATTTTTTTTTTTTGTTAAGAACTAATGGCGTTAAGGCTACCAGATTGGAAATAAAGTTTATAAAATTAAAAATTTATATAAAATTAAAGGATTAGACTAAGATGTGCAATTTTTTATTTTTAAAATTAAATAATTAATCTTAAAAGTATTATGTACATATATGTGTGTGTGTTAAAATCTTAAAAATATGTGTGACAAAGGGTGACTTTAACTAAAATTTACTATAACTTCAAAAAGTAATTCCTTGATGAAAAAATTAAAAGGACTTTGAATTAGGTTGACCAAAATTTTAAGGATAAAAAAACTATGTTTTTTTAAAAAGAAAAGATGAGTAAAAAAAACTCAAATTTTCATTAACCAAAATTAATTTGATTTAAATAAAAATTAAAATATTTATAAAACAACATCAAGAGAAAAAAAAGAATGAATGAATTTTAGTCAATTATAAGATATTTGAATTTTAATTCACCATGTTATGAAGAATTAATTTCTTCCATAACTCTCATTAATACTTAACATCCTTTTTTAATCAATTGAAAATAATTGAATAATTTTAAATTTAACATTTAAATATGATTAAAAAATTAAAAAAACTAATTCTCTTTTTAATTTTTATTACTTTGCTCTCTCCTCTCTTTTTTTGGTTAAAAAATAGAAAAAATATTGCTAGTAAATCTCTCCTTAAAAGAGAAATTTTTAGGTAAAATCAATACACTACATCATTCATGGTTTATCCAGTAAAATTGTAGCATTCAATCAAAAAAAATCTTAAGTTTTATTATTTTTAATAAATTTATTTTTATAGTAAAATATATATTTAATTTCTTATTTTTTTTTTCTATTATCATTAATATCATAATTAATTTATATTTAATATCATTCAAATGTTTTATTTTTATTAGATGTATACTTAATTTATCTAAAACTTTTCTCTTTTTTAAAGTTCAAATTGTGTCGGAAGACCAAAAGATCATGGTGCAAATGGACAAGCTTAGGATTTTATAGGTATCTACTTGCACTCCAAATTTATACTCTAATTCTTTAGTCGAACAACACAATTTCAATTCCAAGGGATTTATTAGCAACGTTTTTCCAAAAAAAAAAAAAACATCATTTATGAGTAAACCCAATCAAATGAGAATAGATGCAAATCCAAGCCGTGCCGCTAGTGCCAGTGCTAGGCCGCTAGCTTTCCGTCAAGGCGTCAACCTCGTGTTTGTTACGTAACTCATGCCAACTTTCAGGAACATGGAAAACCATATTTTAAAAATAATTTTGTTTTATTTTATAAATACAACACAATATTATAAAATACTGTAATTACAATAAAATTGATGTTTACGGAATTATACATCATCCGACAAATTCAAATTTCTCAATCAATTAAAAAAAATCTGCTAGAAATAATTTTATTTACAATTACAATGTTTGGATTTATAATTTTATTTAAGACATTTTAAGCTGTTTATCAATATAATTGTTGGTAAAATTAATAATTATATTTTTAAAAATATAAAATAATACTTTGAATTTTTTTAAAAAAAATATTTAAATGTTATTAGTACTACTACTTTTCTATAAATATTATTTTTCCCAATATGCCCCTCAAAGAAAAGCCCCTTTAATTTAATTCTACACTACGCTGCATCTACTGATCTATCCATCCGCCACTTTTCTGTCTCTGTCTCTCTCTGCCTTTCCCTTCTCAGTACCATCTTCGTTCTCATTCATTTCCTCCACCTCTGGCTTCCTCATGCAACTCTTGCCCTTTCTTTCTCCCTCTCCTTTCTCGTGACACTCTTATCTCCAAACTTATAGTCTGCCATTAATGCTGATATTCCATACCTGAACTACCCTCCTTCCTTTCATCCCCATCTCGTTTCCACATGATTTCTCATCTTGCTGCTTGCAACGCCGCCACCAGCAGCAGCATCTGTCCAATTCTCACCGTCTTCAACCACCATGCGATCCCCTCAGGCCCTCCGTAACGGCGGCGACAACCGCTCTCCCACCCCCGGTTTTCACTCCACTGTGGCCGAACGCAAACTGCGTCGTTTCAACTCTCTTTTACTCGTCTTCCGCCTCACCTCCTTCTCCTTCTCCTTTGCCTCTTTCGTCTTCATGTTCACCAACACTCGCGGCTCCGATTCTCCTCACTGGTACGACTTCGACACCTTCAGGTACACCTTCGCTACTTCTTCCGCTTCCAAAAATCAAAATTAAGCAATGTCTACTAATCTAATCTAATCCTGATTCGCAACCGTATCTTAGCAAGCTAATTTTCCACTTCAATTATCAGTATTGTTCGGCTTTGATCCCAAAAATTAGTGAGATTGTGATTGTAATTTCTTCTGCCATGATTAACTCGAATAGTCACTAATTCTGTGAATGAAACTACAAAATCTGCAGCAACGAAGACCTTAGAAATGCCGAGACTAATGAAATTATTTGAAAAAACTGACAGATTCGTGCTCGCTGCGAATGCAATAGTGGCAGTGTACTCCGTGTTCGAAATGGGAGCGTCGGTGTGGGAAATCTCCAGAGGAGTTACGATCTTCCCCGAAGTCCTTCAGGTCTGGTTCGACTTCGGACATGACCAGGTCACAAATTTCAATCCTTTCCTTTCCAATTATAACTCCTCGCCCGCGCGCGCGGGGGGTTAAACCTTGTTTGTTTGTTCTCCATTTTCTTCACTGAGAATGGTGGTGCTGGGGGTGGGGGTGCTGATTCTGTGCGTGCAGGTGTTTACGTACCTGTTGCTCGCGGCCAGCGCGGCGGGGACGTCAATGGCCAGGACGCTGAGAGAGACTGACACGTGTACGGCCAGCAACGCGTTCTGTGTGCAATCAGACATAGCTATAGCCTTGGGATACGCGGCTTTTATGTTCTTAGGGTTCACGTCCTTGCTGTCTGGCTTCCGGGTCGTCTGTTTTATTATCAACGGTTCGCGATTTCATATCTGATTTTCCTGCTTCTTAATCCTCCGAAACGGCGTCGTTCCAAGGAGCGAGCGAGAGGTATGAATTTTTGGGTGGGTCCAACCCCATGCTTTTACTGTACGCTGTGATTTACTGAGATGAAAGCGATAGTTAGCTTTGGGCAATTAAATCGCAAGTTACGCTATTTCAAGACCACAGTCACAGTTCTCGCATTGTTAAAGCACACCCCACTTCCTAGTGACTTTTGCCATACATTTCGACCTTCATCTTTATTTTCCTGTTACATTCACACTATTATCATTATTATTATTTGTAATTTGCTTTAACGATTAATAATGAAGTTTTCATAGCATTTGTGTACAGAATATAGCTAGGAAAAGTATACTTATGGCTCTCACATTGCGAGTGAAAAAATACTTCTAGCGTCTTACAAAAAAAAATAATAATAATAATTTTTCATACTTAATGATATTACTTGTATGGGCGACCCCGACAATCAATTTGGCACATTTGTTCGCCTCTAGAAACGTATAAATCGTCTTGATATTTCAATCTTCGATCAAGAAGTGTCTAATTTCTTCCATCAGACTTCGTATTTGATGCCTAGTAACATTACCCTATTGATTTTTATACTGCTTAATCACAAGCTACAAGAACTATACAAAGGCATTGTTCTTAGCATGTCCTGATCCTTTAAGAATACCACTCATCTCCACTACAATACAAGGTGTGCAGCCAAGTCTCTTAATGAAGAATCAAACGCAATCACCTTGTAAAACTGTGATCGGTTAACCTTCCACTAGCAGCCTCCCCAACCTGATTGATGGATCCGTCAACGTCCAAATGAATCATACCTCCGTCTAGTGACCAATTTCTCTGTGATGTAGACCAATTTTGCATCCCAACTCCCAATGTCCTTGACACCTAGCGCACGGTTGTTGTTGTTGTTGTTGTTGGTGTTCTTTTTTTTTTAATCCTCAGGGAACGACATGCATTTTCTGGGCTTTGTCCAAAAAGGCAAATTCTTGCACAAACTAATCAATTCATGAAACTCACTATAAGGATGATGAGTTTCTTGTCCTTGATTTTTCCTTGAAGGGAATAGATACTCTCAGATGCTGGCATTTGTAAGCGGCTACTAAATCTCTTGAGAACCATTTGGTAGCCGGGAAGGATGAGAATGGAATATATTAAAGAAATAAAAATAAAAATAAACTAAATTATCCTTCTTTTTATGATAAACATAACAAAACCCAATACTACATATTATAAATGTGAAATCATCACCCCCTCTACAAATCTTATGAATCATGACTCCTAACTTCAAACTAAATTACCCTTCCTCTCTTATGAACATGGTTGAACAATCTCCCCTACACATGTTAATCATTTTTATTTTTGTCCTTATTTTTTTAATTAATTCCATTCTCATCCTTTCTGACAACCAAATGGCCTTTAATTTTTGTACTGACTTAGGCTATAACCTGTCTTACCAAAATGAATTATCATTTGGTGAATATTATCATCCTAAACCAATATAGATGAGTCACGGGGATCTGTTCGTAAATGAGCTGAACATAAACTATCATCGAGTGATTTTGACCTTTTGGATTAGACAGAAAACTCACCCAATTGCCCATTCTCCGACCAAGATATGACTGCTACCTAATGCTTTTAATTTTTATACAGATCAAAAGGCCATATAAGACACAAAGTGAAGGGGTAGAGGCATTTCATATCATGGTCCCTATTTACAATTTTAATCAGGACGACCATCTTAATTATTCTGTAGAACACTATTCACTAAATCAGCGCCTGTTATAATGCCTCAAATGATAAAGTAAAATAGCATGCCAGCCAATCACAATCAATTTGCATAAATATTGAACGTTGGACACAATAATGAAAGAGATAATGTGCCTAATGCAGACAAATTTTCAAATATACTCAATTAAAAAAACAGATCAATCCAATTTATCATAAAAATATGCATGTTTCAAGTAAATCTTGCTAAAAACTTACTTATAACATAGTTATACGTTCTTTCATAATTAATTAATCCTATCAATTCAAGCTTTTCTTTCTAATAGACAAAAATAGGTTTATTTCATCTTTGGGACGCAAGGAAAATATAAAATTATAACATCAAAAATAAGGGCCAATTCCATAATTATATCTATTTCCATTTACCGCCTGATAAAGAGTAAAACAGAAGTCCAGAACAAATGCCTCGAGCAAGTTATATGACAAAGCATATGTTTTCATGCATAATGGCAAATGATACCTCTTAGCTAAACTACTACTTTCTCAAAGAAGACACAGAGAACAAGTTTAAATAATAAAATGGCATAATTTTATAATTAAAAATTAAAAGCAAACTAGATTTTCAGATAAGTGCGGGCCAACATTAAATAGTTCAAATTCAACAGCTAAATACAGCCCAAAGAGGGGAAGAAATAAAATGTTCATCAAGACGTTTTCTACCAGTAACAGTAACAAACTTGGTGCCACGTGAAGGGATATCTGACAAATTCCATAACTTTTCCACGAAAAAGTTGTATGTGTAGCTGCAGCCAGGAATAAACTGAAATCACTGATCAATAAATAAATAAAATATCAAAATAGAATCCAAGCATATAAATATATTGAACGCGTCACGTTTTCATCAGAGAGAACTAAAACAAAAAACAAAAAATGAAAACATGCACCTGTACAGAAGGGAACGCCCGGGCCATGTTGCTACTTATCGTTGTATTATATTCTATCCTGACATTTCCACAGGATAACATTATCATACTTTTCAAATCAGTATTATGTCATCTAAACTTAAAACGCATCTCATTCCAAGAAAAAAAATAAATAAACCAAATAAGTAAAAAGAAAACAGAGAAAAAACATAGTGACATTGTTCATTATCATCTTTATATCAAATCATAATTATAGTTCAAAGGTTTTTATGACAGTCTTGAATTCAGCTAATAAAAATTAAAAAAAGAAATCAAAATAAGTGAAAACAAAAGGAGGTTTTACTACAGAGACAACAGGCAAGCAAATCAAGCAAGCTAGAAAATAGGCAGTGTATAATGGCAAGCTCTTTACATCCTTGCTTGTCTTCAGCTGATTCGCCACCAAGCTTCGAATCCCAACTTTTAATTTCAAGCCTAAATGGATCTACATCATGGAATACTATTCATTCTCAATGAAATTTCCATTTTCTGAAGAAAATGAACCATAATCATACTAGCCTAGCAGCCATTTTGATATGTCTATTTCTTAAGGCGACTCCATCAGAGGATTCTCTGTTTAACCCGGTCGAGCATGGTCCAAATCAAGATCTACGTTTCCAAGAAGAGCTGCTTCATAACTATATCTCTTAATTTCCCAAACTCATCGATACAACTAAAAACTGCTAAACCATACGCTAGGTCGGCTAATGAAGCACAATCAAGAGCTCTAATTCAATTCCTACATCCATTTCAACTTCACCTTTCAGTCCTATTCAGAATTAAATTGTCCGCTTTTCCTTGTCAGCCAAAGTTTTACTATAGACCCTACTGGAAGGGCAAACCCTACAGGAATAATATTCTTTTATTTTTTATTTTTTTCACCAACAGGAATAATATTCTTTCTCAATGAAATTTCCATTTTCAACAAAGAAAATAAAGCATAAAGCTACATAAGCAGCTTACCAGAACCAAAGTCACTGCTCAAGCTCAATTTCAACAACTTTGATGAGTTCCAAGGAGATCATGGATTGACAGGGTCCTGAATGAATTTCACAGAAACACATAGCATAAACTTTGTCCCAAACTTAGCAAATGCCAATCAAGTAATCCTAGAAAAGGAAATACCATAACAATGTTAACAGAGTCAGAATGAAAACTTCTCTCCAACCAAATTTGAATTGATTATGCATACCATTCACACCATCAATATCCCCAAAGCCAGTGAATGTACTCAAAATACCCAAACAATAAAAACCTAGAGACAGAACATGAAGTTCAGTATTAGGCGTTTCTCCAATCTTAATTGTGTTTAAATGTGCTTCACTTTAGCTCATTGCATTTTCCAATCAACTACTAAAACAAATCCAATCATGCACTCAATACTGAAACAACAATCTCAATACTATTCAACAAAACACTAAGTCATATATTTTTCAATAATAATCACTTAACATGTGTGAAAAAAGCATAACAGCCAGTGCATATTTATCAGATGTCATCCATGAACCATTAAGATAAATCAATATAGCCGATAGGAAGTATACCTAACAAGAAGAATGAAAGAAAGTAAGGCTAAACGTTGAACCTCGTCAAAATTTGTCAGATGCTTGATAGTGCAGCACAGCGTAGCACACATCAAATTGAAGAGATAATAGAAAATGATAACAAGTGTTAAATAAACATCTGCAGAAGAGTTATATGTTTAGATTGAGAGCAAATGAATGGTCGATCATTAATTTGGCTTTGGCCAAAAAAAGAAAAAAAATTATTAATTTGGCATTTGAAGACCAAAAACAACGCATTTAGTTACACATACAAACTATTGCACGCACATTAAAAATAAATTAAATTAAATAATCACCAAGGAAGCGTTACCCTGCAATGTACACAATATGCAAGAGTGAAAATTTGAGAACGGTACAAGATTATTCATTTTGGTTCTTGCTCACGAGTTTAATATAAAAAACTTCCCAATCAGCAGTTGACAAGTGAAAATTTACAACTTCAAATTTCAATACTGGAATGTGGAGGCAGCATAGAAAACACCATAGTTGCATCAGGTAAACTTTCAGAGTCAAAAGGGGTAAATGGCATTTTCCAAGCGGTCATCATATAGCAATAAATTATATTGGAGTCCCAATTACGAACAAGTATCAAACAAAAACATATTTCTCTTTTTTCTTTGAATTGATTGCCATGTTTCATAGTTTCAATGCCATAGAATAAAACAGACCAGAAAAGATAAAAAGGAAAGCAAGTATCCTTAAAATCAGACGAGCAAATTAGGAGAAAATTGGAATTCCAAATTTGATGTATCAAACTTTTGGAACAAAGTAAATGACGAAATTGGAGAAAAAAATGTAATGCGATCGCAGTGGGATTCGAACCCACGACCTTTAGATCCGGAGTCTAACGCGATATCCACTCCGCTATGCGATCACTTGTTGTAAAGAAGATTAAATTACGTAAAGCATTGAAACCAAAGCCGTATCCATTCTACGGCCAAAACCAACTTTCAGAACAAAACCGAAAAGAAACTCCATGAAATACTTTTTTTCCAGAAAACTACCGATGGGATTACTGTCATTAACGTATGATTAAAAAAAAAAAATCTGACCTATAAGAGACACTTGGCAGAGATAGATCATAATGAAATGGTGCAAGAAAAAAATCTATGATGATCTTATAAGAAAACCTGCCGTGTGAGAGTACAGTGAAGGAGCTCGTACCTTCAGCAATCACATGAAACGGGAAAAGGCCAAGGCAAAGACACTGACTGCTTGCCAGCGACGAGAGATCTCCGAGACGAAATGGTTGTCTTCGAGGAGTTCCTTTGTGGTACGCCGTGGATCTGTGTTCGACATTCTGATTCTAAAATGTAAAACCTTTTTCTCGCCCTTTTCGGCTCTTCATCAGGCCTTATTGGTGGGTACAAAGTGGCCTTGTCACCGAAATTGTGGTCTGTGGGGCGGAGATTAATGGGCCTTGAATGGATTTTTAGAATATCCAAATTGTATTGAATTTTTATGACTGATATACGAAGCTTAAGACCAAAAGGAGTTGGTCCAAGTAATCTCGAGTCTGTTTAAGTAAAGTCTTGAGTTTGAGTTTTATGTGTGTAAAAAAACTCTTGTTCGAAGACTCACCCACCATACTTAGGTACGCGACACGAGTTGAATACAGATTAGTTAAGGGGAAGCTCTGAATACCGGATAGGCAATCAAAAGTGTATATATATATAAAGCTTAAGTAAGGTTCAAATATGAAAAAATGGCAAATAAATCCCAGCTAATTAGATAAATGATCTCAAATTGGAATAATTCTTTTAAAGTGTCTAGGATTTATGTGACATTAAATTTTTATGAAAGTATCATAATGTCCCCAAATGTAGATGACAATTTCAAAGTAGCAAATTATTACTTTTATTAAACGAGTAACTAAAATAGGGTAAGAAATTATTACTTCCACTTCGTCACTTATGAAATAAAATTGAGAAATTAAAATAGTCATCCCTTACATTATTTTAATCACTCGCTTAATGAAAGTAGTCATTTACTACTTTGAATTTGTCATCTACCTTTAGAATTTAACACTTATGAATTGAAATCAAAAAATAAGAATAGTTATTTCCTACATTATTTTAATCACTGACTTAATGAAAGTAGTCATTTACTTTTAGAGGCATTATGTTCATTTCAAGAAAAATTGTAATGTGAGATAAATTTTTAGAGACTTTAAAAGAATTACTCCATCTTGTAGTTATCCTTTGTGTCCATTTGAATGAGATTTTTTTGTCAGCCACTCTTCCTATATTGTATTCTAAAGAAAATGTTAATTGAGAAAATCATCAAGTGTAACTTTGGTTTGGATGGAAATAAAAGTGAAAATAAAAGGATAAAAAGACAAAATTAAAAAGAGAAATTTTCAAAAATAGTAATTTTTATTTTTTTTATTCTTTTTTCATCTTTATTCTTCTTTTCATCCAAAGCCCAGGGTAAATGATATTAAGAATCAAGAAGGTTTTTATGATACGTTCACGTTCCTAATAAGACTAATCTTACTCGAGTGACAACTCACCTCTATTCTTTTATTGACCGAGGCAAGTTCTGACACGAATGTATCACTGACCACTTGCGCCACTAGCTAATAAAAACCAGGCTAATGCTGTTTGGAGCCTATTCTCGATCTAGAATGCGTTAGATTTTGAGATTTTAAAATCATAGAAGTTTATATTTATAATTTCTTAGATATTTTTTTCACAGATGATCACTTTATTGAATTATCTAATTAAAAGAAACATAATACAAAAAGGCAAATTCATATCAATGCTAGTGAATAATTTCTGAAAGTAAAAAAAAAAAAAGATTTTTTTCTTTAAAGAGTATCATAGAGCTAGTTAATGTGGAAAAACATGGAAGCTTCTAACCCAAGTGTTTCTTAAAAGGCCAATACTCTCAATGTCAATGGCCTACTTATGTTTGCAATTCACCTCAAAAAGAACATTTCTTATAGTTAGGAACTAACCAAATAGTTGAAGGCTTGCAACTTGCGTCAACAAATTAAATAGATATTAATAGTTTAAATAACCGGCAAAAAAAATATTAAAACAAGGAGATATTCCAATAGTAATAAAAATATTTCATTAAAATAAATGATAATACTACAAAATCCAAAAAGAAAATAAATACATACATTGATGATATTATGCTCTACTCTCTCGTAATGCCACAATGTGTGTTTCAAGGGAGCTTCTTTTACTGCATTGTTGTTCTCTTTTTCAACTTCTTCATACAATACATACAGAAGAAATGATGATACACGCAACCTCCTTCGCATCATTTGAAGCGGGTCCGGGAAAAGAACCATTCTGATATGCCTCGAGGAAGGGAAAATAGATATGTTGACAGTGTTTGCTGCATCACTTCCAGTTCCAACAATGCCAACGGCATCAACTAAATCTTCAACCCTCCTGGCACGTTTCGATAAGGTAAATCCATTACCGTAATTAGGATTATCGTGTGACGATGAACAGAGCGATAATAAAAATAACAACAATGCCGCCAAAATTTTGAAGATATTGTCAAGACTGGACTCAGATGAAAATAAAAGCTTGGTGAGGGGGCGAAGGAGAAGAAGCATGCTCTCATTAGTAGTGACAGTGACCACAGAATCAACCCCCATAGAAGGAGGAAGATTTAGCTTGAGAGATGAGGGAGGGGAAGTAGTGAAATCCATCTGAATAAAACATGCACGCGGAGTTAACATAGGCGATGCGAGAAGTAGAAAGATCATGGCATTGGTGAATAGCTTCATCATCGAAGGAACAATGCTGGAGGCAGAGACTAACGGCAAGGAGATCATCGAACTTGGAGCTGGTGCGGCCCATCACCAAGAAACCCCAAAAAAAAAATCAAAGAAAAAGGGGTACGGGAAGAAGGAGAAGAAAAACAGAAAGCACGGCTGGGATGGT
Source organism: Prosopis cineraria (assembly GCF_029017545.1). Classification (NCBI taxonomy): domain Eukaryota; kingdom Viridiplantae; phylum Streptophyta; class Magnoliopsida; order Fabales; family Fabaceae; genus Prosopis; species Prosopis cineraria. Next base: position 7,082,959 of record NW_026555332.1, read on the forward strand.
GATTGGAAGAAGAAATTAGAGTAGGTTTTTAGCCTTCAGGATTTTGTTAGATCATGAACCGACCAATGAGAAGATTTCCAGCAATAGAGACGATCACATGAGTTCCCTATCAGAGTAAAGAGAGAATAAAAACAATCTAGTGCGGATCGTTATATGACTGATGAAGGAAGAAGAAAGGACCGAAAGAAAATGATGAAAGTAGGAACTGAACTGATTGTCGAACACCAGAAGGTCGACAGATCGAACACGCTTAGGAAGTATTTTATCAAACTCCTGAAATCAGCGTCGGTCCGAGAGAAAATCCGATCAACCTTTACCTTTAAACGCCACGAAAACTTGCTAGGATCAATGTTCCTGAGGAAGTCGAAATCCTCTGCCACAGATTGTACAGGCGCCAAGGTAGCCATCGTTCAGGCGAACCAGACGAGGCCAGGCAGTTATGCTCGCGGCTTTCAGGTGGAAGAAACCCGAGAGGTCAAGGGCTGCTTTTCTGGACAAAAAATACTGGGTTGGTCAACTTATAACTGATTTAATTATAACTTAAAAATTAATAAAATTGAACTTAGCTCACAAGACTAACAAATTGACCTTAATAATTTAATATTTTGTTAATTTTTTTATATAAAAATTAATAATTTATTTTATTTTGATAAACTTACTTGTGATAATAAAAATATTTACAACCATAAAAAAATTTATAACAATATCTAATAATAATAAAAAAATTATTTTAATTACAATTTAAATTATTTAAATTTATAATTTTAATAACAGCAACAACAATATTAAATAAACTTTAGCAATATATCTAACATACATCACAATAACAATTTAACAATAAATTAAATTAAAATTATAATAAATAGAAGGACAAATTATAAATGAAAGAAATATTTAAAATCAAACTTTAAATTATTTAAATGTGTTAAAAATAATTAAATTTATATTAAAATAATATATTAGACCAAATAGGTGATGTGAGAGTTTGGTTTTTTGTCTACTCTAACCTTGAAGTTAGTGGGAGTGAAGTTTTTTCACTTTTTTTTCCATTTTTTTAATCTCCACTGTTTAAATTATTTTATTAAATAATTTTTTTAAATAATAAAATTAATGAATGATAGAGATTGAAAAAGTAGAGAAAATGGTTGAAAAACAAAAATGGAGAAACCCTCCCCCATAAGTTAGTCTAGCATTTTTTTTTTTGGATCAATTTTTTTACTAAATTGGATCGAATTGAACTTATTGGGAATGAACAGAACATCGAACTTCTGCACAGCCCTGCAAAATACGACGGTCGTTGAGATGCCGGTTCCAATTTGGGAGCGGTTTAATTAATTCATCAATTGAAAAGTCAACTATTCAGGTTATCAACATGTACGATATAATTCATTGGGACGGCTTTGAATGAGAAATCGAGGAAATGAAATGCAACGTCACTGGTACATCAGCAATGTCATCATCAATCATCAATATATCAATATATTCTTTCTCTTTAAAAATATAAAATATTTTTAATTAATTTTTACTTTTTAATAAAATAATTATTTATTTTTAAATTAAATTTATTTTTTTATTTATTTTTATTAAACATCTTACAATAAATATAAAATTATTTATTAATATAAATATTTTAAAAAATATTTTATATTTTTTAATATATAATTTATTTATATTTTTTAATAAAAAAGTATTTAATAAATGTGTTTTAGCAATCTTTTATTGTGAACAGAAATTTTGAATATTTTTGTCATTTCACTATCCATTTATTGGGTTCCTATTTCCTACACAATTGAAGCTGTATCACTCAGGGTCATTTTCGGAATTACAATTTTCAGCCATCTAATCTTTTTTCCCCAAGACAGAATCAATTTTAGTAATCATAGAAAAAATACAAAAAATAAGAAAAACACTTAAAAAAAACACACACAAGCTGACACACGTAAAAAAACACAAACACAGAAAAACAAAGGCAATAATTAGCAACAGAACTACTCAACATTAATAGAATTAATAATATAGGTCGAACTACAACCCACAGGCTAGCACATAACAAATTGGGGGTTCAACAGGGTAGATTAATATAACCTATGTCTTATGCGGGTTATATTTGTATCAACCAGCCAACCCACAGTGGGACCAATAATATATATATATATATATATAAATTATAAATTCATCATCATTTTAAAAGCTTTATCTATCATTAATTATTAGCATCACATAACTAAACATGAAAATATAATTAACATGCAAAAGTATAGAAAGTAAAATTAGATTTGACATTAATTTAAGTAAAAATTAGCTGGTTAATCTTTTTTTTTTTTTGCTAGCTAATAAATTTTGAGTTCATTGAAGTAAAATGTAATAACAAAGATAATACAAAAAAAAAGTTAGAATTTATTTACAACTTGATAATATAGTAATAATTCAAGAGCTGTTGAAGAGGATTTGAAAGTTAATATATGGATTGTTTTAAATAACTCTAAAATGATTCATATACCACTTGGGATGGCACTACTTCAAATGGCAGCACAACTGCACAATAATAGGGTTTGAACCCCATGTAACCTTTTCAAAAAAAATAGATGGTTGTATCTTTTATGCCTGCTTGAAAATATTTTACTCAAATTAAATTGTAAAAAATCTTTAGTTAGGTGCATGCTACACCAATGCATTTGATTGGCCATGGATTTATAGTTATCTCAATTAATTAAATATAACAAGTAATAATAATAATAGATAATAAGGACATAATATTAATTATTTTAATAATTTGAATAATGGCAATGATTTGAGAATTGAGAGAATGATCTTGCAATCTCTATCATTTTTTTAAAAAAAATAACAGGGCCAACCAACCAACTCGCGTGTTAACTTGCTGCTGGTTCAAGCTATGCAAGATGGACTAAAACCACTCTACATACAAATAAATTTATTTTTTCAACCCAACTCGTATTTTTTAAAAAGTTGAACCCGCACATTACCACCTCTAGCCACTCAAAAGGTCCATCATCTTAACTCTATAAGTTGCAAAGTGATTCGCAACACAATTACCTTGGCTAGCAACCAAAGCAAACACAATATTATTTGCTGAAATTTTAAGGATTCGTTTGGTATGATGAAAATGAGTAGGATGGATATGGAAATAGAATTAGAATTGGGAAAAATGTTTGTTTGGTTTAGTGGAATTAGAAACTTTTCCAATTCCAATTTCACCAAAACTGGTGAAAAGCATTTCCATGATAAAAACTAAGTTTTGCAGTTTCATGATGCATTTTTTATTTTTTACCATCTTTGTTGATCTTCTCCCTTCTTTATATTTGCCCGCTCTTGTCAAACCCTTTTGATGATTGACTTGCTAGATTCGATGATGGTGATGGCAACAACCTATTCTCCATCTCCTTCATCGACGGCAGTGGTGATGATGATCTCCTTCATCAACAGAGACGGCAAAAACCAAATCTGGAGAGAGAATATAGCTAACACTTTTTCTTCATCCTCCTCTTTTGTATTCTCCATCAGTCTCCCTCTTCGATCTCATTGCCTGTATATTTATTATATTTGCATCTTTCTTCATTCTTTTATAGAGATTAGCTACCTATTTTGAGCTAAGGATGATGAGGAAGCAGGTTCACAGGTTGGGTTTGTTTCAATAGGTTTGAGTTCATCGTTTAAATTTGGCTTGGACGAATGCCTCTTCATCAATTTGTTCCAAATTTGGGTTCTAATTTGACAATGATATTCTCCATCTTCTTCCCAAAATTTGGGTTTGATTGCCCTCTGCAAATTTTGCATCTTCTTTCATATCCCTAAGCTTGAGTGGTCATTGATTTTTCTATATTGCTTCTAGTTGATTATTTTGGATTGTCGTCATTGAATGGATGAAGATTTGGTAGGCAGTTATTCAGGCAGATGGTCGAGAGATTTTTTTTCTAATCTTAGAGGTTATTTTAATATTTTCACATTTAAAATATACATATTAATGAAAAATTATACTAAGATTTCATGTATATATCAACTACATTTTTAAACCTTATATATCTATTTTTATTTTCATCTCTATATTTATTTTTATTTTTATTAGAATTATTTTTCTTGTAGCGAACGAGGCATGAGAGCTAGAATTTCCTCCACAACATGCAGACACTGCCAATCACAACCTTCACAGAATTGAAAGTCAGAAATTTATACTGGGATTCGTAGTCAGTTTCTAGACCTACCTGTGTGCAATCAAATCTGGCTGCCCCTTGATGAGCCCCTTTTCTCAGCCGAAACGAAAATTTTTCGGCTAACTTGTCACTATCCATAAGCCCATTTGGTTTTGGCTGACTTATCACTATTCATAAGCCCAATTTGCAAGTCGAGGCTTCTTGCACGGCCTTTAATGCTTGACCCCCGTCCTTTCCCGGGTCCCGCAATTAATTTCGCCTGTTGCCTCATCAATGCTGACTCTTGTTTTTGATCTAACCATAGCAGTGGATCACGTGGGGAGCCAGAAATGTGTTCCCATATTGTATAGAGCTCAGCTCAATTTTTGCCCCTCACAACTAAATGTTAATCGTATATCTCTAAATTTTTTATTTCACGTGGGGTGTTCCCTTCGCACCCCCAAAATTCACATCATTAGAAAAATAAGTGAGACAAATATTTGCTGGTCGCAGTGAAATGTTATTACTAGTCAAGGGCCATTTTGTCTTCTTCCTTTTTTACCCGGTCTTTCACCTTGGTTTCGCTAGAACTAGAGCTGCGCTGGATAAGGCTGGGTCTGATCACTTCTAGTATTTTGCAGTTAATAGTCCAGTTTCTTCTCAGTCGCAATCAGATGAGGCTAAGCTAAGAAGCCCAGAGAGAGAGAGAGAATGTGTTCGTTGGAGAAGAGAGGCAACATCTTCATCTTAACACTCACCGGCACCGACGAGCACTGGCTCAACCCCACGCTTCTCAATGCCATTCGCTCCGCTCTCCGCCGTGTCCGATGTGAAGCATCCTCCTCCTCCGCTCTCATTACCACCGCCCACGGAAAATTCTTCTCCAACGGCTTCGATATCGCCTGGGCCCAAGCTCAGTCCTTCGAAGAACGCATGGTCTTCATGACCTCCTTGCTTCGATCGGTTGTCACGGATCTAATTTCCCTCCCTATGCCTACAATCTCCGCCGTGACCGGACACGCCTCCGCCGCAGGCTGTATCCTCGCCTTGAGCCACGATTACGTCCTGATGAGGAGCGATAGGGGGTTTCTCTACATGAGTGAGCTCGATATCAAGCTCGTCCTTGTGCCGTGGGTCATCGCCCTTCTCAAGGCCAAGACCGGGTCACCGGCGTCTCGCCGTGAACTGGTTATGAAAGCGACCAAGGTCACAGCTAAGCACGCGGTGGAGCTCGGTATCATCGATTCGGCTCACGATAACGCTGAGGAGACAATGACGGCTGCGGTTGAACTGGCCGAGGGCTTGGTTAGAAGGGGATGGAATGGACAAGTGTACGCTGAGAATCGAATGGCAATGCTGGCTGATGTGTTGGTCTCCATTGGAGCTACCCGCACTCGTTCGCGGCTTTGAGGGACACAAGGTAAAAACCTTTTGGTGTTGTATCTGAGGTTTGGTATCAACGGTGAAAAATGGAAAACGAACTAGGTCAGTGCTCCTAATACTTCTGAACTGGTGTCTGGAGCTATCGTAGATGGTGTTAAAAAAAAAAACTGATAGTGTCTTTTATATAATAATTAATAATAAAATATTTCTATTTATAACATACTTGTAATAAATTTTATTAAAATAAAAAAATTAAATTTTAAAATTATTTTTAATAATTTTGTTAATATTTAATAAGAATAAAAACAGAAAGATAAATATAAAAAATAATAAAATATTTTATAAATTTGATTAAATTTAATCTCCTCCTCCCCCCTATCAATAAAATTTAAAAATATTTACATAATATATATATATATATATATATTTAATAATAAAGGAAAGAATAAAAGCAAAACAAGAGAATAAAAACCTAAGGCGGTCTCAAATGGTTCAGGAAATTAGGCCTTATTTGGTATAAAGGAATAAAAAAGTGGGATTAATATTGGTATTAATTAATCTCAAGTTTAGGGAATAAGAATTTTAATCACAAGCCCAAACCCATCTAAGTGAGATTATCCAAAATTACCCACCCCTTAGTAATGAAAAATTAATTTTAGGATTGATTATTTTTTAACAAAAATACCCTCGATCTCTCTCATCTTTGTCGTCTCTCCCTCTACCTTCCGCTCCTCACCTCTCACATCTCTGCCTCTACCATCCGTCAGCCTCCTCCATCGTGCTTCCCACAGCCACACACAAGCACAACGAGGACGCTAGAATTAGGAAGATGAAGAATAAAGCCAACAGTGGAACTAGCAGATCTAAAGATATGGAGTCACGTGCCTGAATCATTTACCTAAATTTGGACTGCTTGTTGGCCGCCGTCGATGACGCAGAGACTGAAGTGAAGGACAGTTATGGTGGCACCGAGCACAAGTGTGGGTCTGAGAGAAAGAGATTGTGGGCGTAAGGAATGAAGTTAGGAAGAAGGAAGATGAGGAAGACGTAAGTTGAAGCCAAGAAAGAGGAAGATAAGGATAGTTGGGTCTTTTACCTAATTTTTGTTGCCTATTATTTTTTTTTAATCCCACATACCAAACATGAATTTAAATCCTTATTTTTAGATCCAATTCCATTACGAATCGTATTTTCAATTTCACAAAATTCAATACTTTATACCAAACAGGGCTCTAAGATCCTCTACGCTACAACGAGAGGATAAAATCCAAAAGGGCTTCGGATGATGGTCGTCCCGCAGCAAATATCTCCCCGTAAGTAGAGTCAAGAATAAGGGTCAGGCTTGACGGGGTGCTCGTTTAAGCCCGTTTTAATAAGGGTTTGGGCTTGAAAATTTGGTATTTTTTGAGGTAACTGGGCTTCAAAATCCGATCTTTTTAAGCCTTAGAAAAAGGGGCTCGAGTCCGGGCAGCCCGTGAAACCCGTTTTACTATTTACAAAGTATTGTTTTCTCCCATTTTCAAATAATGTGCAAACATTGATTTGTACCTGCAATTGGTTGAATTGTTTTGTGCCATTTTATGGTAATTTTTATATTTTATCTTGTAATATATGTATAGATATATATTTAATAATAAAACAATTTAATTAATAATTATTGTAGGTGATGATGATGAAGTTGCAGAAATAATTGATATTGAGCCTCCACCTCTATCTTTCACAAGTGGACCTACATCTGAGGGTTTTAATATTTTATTTATGGATGATAATGAGGGAGATCTTGATTAGATTGATGATATTTTGCCTCCATCTTATTTAAACTTTTAAATTTTTTATTTATTTTTTAAATTATGTAAGATTTTAGTTTAATATATGTTAAATTTTAAAATATTCTAAATAAATTTTAATGTTGAATTCTATTTTATTCTTATCCGGGCTTACAGGCTGGCCTTAAGCCCTTTGAATGAGGGCCGAGCTTCAATTTTAGGTTAAAATTGAGGTAATCGGGCTTTAGGGTCTAGGCCCATAAAGGTCGAGCTCATATGAGTTAGACCTGTCCATTTATCAACTCTATCCGTAAGCATAAACGTGGGTGCTGCCTCTGTTCATAAGCTGCACCACTCCCATACAATCTATTGTAGATTTATCCGAAGCTAATTTTAAAGCTATAAAATACAATCCCAGATTCTACCTGCTAGAGCACATCCCTCGTTTAGACGAAGCATGAAAGCACCTCAACATCGTTCCACGTGAATTCTTGAAAAGCCCTGCACAGCTCGTGGCCCGAGCACCATCCACAAAAACTTTCTCCATAAGCATTAACCGCTTTGGGTCTCTCGCTATTATTCATTGGCTCGGGCCTCGGGTGCGTTGCATGCATCTGAAAATGGCTATAGCCTGAGTACTGAGTTCCGTTTTATATATATATTGCTAATGCTAACCAGCATCGATTCTTCCGTGCAATGTGTGGAAAACGTTACCCTTAAAAAAATTACATCACATAGATATTTGTAAAATTTTTTATTTTTTCACCCAAAAAAAAACTCCCGCACAAATGGTTGCAAAAATATTCATTTCATTAGCTTTGTTTGTATGAAATCAAATGATAGATAAAGAAATAAAAGATAAAATAACAAAATCTGTCAATAAATTAGTGATTTGAAATTATATCCACTGATCATATTAAAATAAAAAAATACTGCACTCAATGAAATTATTTCAAGATTGAGCTGGGCTCTACTTTATAGTTGTCATGAGCATTCGCTTTATGTTAAGGGTATTTATGGGCTTGGCTTGGTTATGATTAAAAATCAAACCAAATTGAAACAATCAGCAATTAATTTACTCATGATTGGGACTTGATTGGTTTTTATGAAAGTCAGCTTGGTTCAGTTTCATTTTTAGTTTGATGAAGGTCTGAGTTGGGCTCTACTTTATAGTTGTCAATATTAGGTTGGGCTCTACTTTGCAATTGCCATGAGCATTAACGTTATGAAGCATTAGTATTTTAAATTGTTTTACGTATTTGTATTAATATTGACTGATATGTATCCATAGATCATCGAAATATTATTATTTAATTTTAAAAAATTGTAATTTTTAATACGTGTTCAATACTTTTAGATTACAAGTTGATACTTTAAAATAGATGTTTCAAAGCTATTTTAAAAAATTAAATTTTATTAAATATTACAATATTAATATTTTTTATTTCTAATATATTTATGTGATTTTCTTTGAAAGTAAAAATTAAGCTTTCCTTAAAAAATAAGTTTTAGATATAATAAAAGAATAAAAATTATAATTTTTTAATTATAAAAACTTGGGAATATAATCTTTTGACACATAAATCCTAAATAGGAAATTATTAGCAGAGAATAGATAGTATGCAAAAGGTAGAGATGGAATAAAAGTACAATTTAATTATATTTTGCTTAATATTACTACAAAAGACTATATGTGTATGCTAATATGTACATCTTCTATTTCTAAATTGAAATCATATTTTTATGATTTTTTATAAATATATCAAAAACATATCACCCATATCCTAGATTTTTTAAAATAAAAGTATCGATGTATTGTATCCGATATGCAGATCAGTATCTATGTATCATAGATCTCACTCTTACTTATCTTTGTCTAATTAGTACCCTCTTCCTTAAAAATTATAAGATATTTTTAATTCAATTTTATTTTTAATAAATTAATTAACTATCTTTAAGCTAATATTATCTTTTTATATTTAACTTTATTTAATAAGGTATTTTGTTAAAAATAAATAGAAAATAAATTATTTATTAAAGGTACTTTAAAAAATTACATTAATTGTATTTTTAAATATTAAAAATATCTCACATTTTTTTAACATTTAATCTCTGAGAAATACCTTATATTGGTTACCAAAAGAAGTACTCCTTTATCTTAATTATTCTTTCCATTTTTCTGGCCTAATCTCTTAATTATTCTTTCGATCTTAGTTATAAGATAAAGTTTTAAAACACTGTAGATATTTTTTCCCCTAACCTTACCTTTCCTTAATTGTAACAAGGTATTAGCATGTTTTTAATTTTTATGCATAACTTTATAATAGTCATTAATTTATGCCCTTCTAGCAATTAATTAATTCATATATGATTGTGATCCAAGAGATAATTTCATCATTCACATCTATCAACTTTTCAAAATTGTGAAGACTTAATTTTATGTATTATAAAATACAAAATGTGCCTTGAACAAGGCTAAAATTCAATTAAGAGATACTGTGTAATAACTTTGCACGCCAAACTGCATTAAAGCAAGTTTAGTTGGTGATGAATTTCAACCTAATTCAAAGTCTGATTTTTTTTTTTTTAAATGATTGAGTTAAGTAATACATGGTCTGATCTGATCCTAGTATAATTTAAAATTGAATAGGATCGGATTGGTTTAGTATAATTAGGAGACTAGTCCCCATTGTGTCCAATAATTCACTTTTTTTTCCTTTTTCATCTGTTAGAGGTAGTAATTTATTTCAATATAATAAACTCAATTAATATAATAAAATTACTTATAGTTATATAAAATTCATCACAACAACAATTATCAATCTACATCAATCTCTAACAAAAAGAAAAAGTATTTCAATTACAACACAAATGATTCAAATTAAATAACATTCAATAATATTAAACAATATTCAACTTGTCTAAAGTCTATTACACTAAGTTAATAAGAAATTTTACCAATAAAAGAAGAAGATTAGGATTAGTCAATTTTGAAATTTTGCCCAATATTCATAACTTCACAAATATAGAACACAAAAAATTACTAATGATTATTATAAATGAACTTATTGCAATAATAATTAATAAATTAATTATAATTATATTAAATAAATTTATAATACCGAATCAGACCAAGTAGTTTAGATGCTCGGTCTCTTGTTCAATCTAACCCATAGAAAAAATGTGGTCCTTTTGGTCTTGAAAGACCAAATTTTATTTGAATTGGATAGGATTGAATTTGTCTAGGGTTGATCAGACTGAACTGGATTGGATGACTTTTGCACAACGCTATTGGTGACAATAGATTCATCACTTCAAAATTACCAGTTAAGAAATCTTATAAGACAAAAATTTCTCTTAAAATTACACGATTCGTCTACATTTTCTCATCAAGGTAGTTATGCAAAGAAATTGAGCAAGTTGGAATAGGAAATGTTATGGCCTATTTAAAATTATTTTTATTTTATTATTTTAAGAACTAATATTTTGAAAAATATGTTTTGAAAATAAAAAACAATGAAAATAAATATTTTTTTTCATTTTCTTTTATTTTTAAATAATAATCCTAAAATACTTAAAAGATGTTTTCATTTTTTTTATTCCCCAAAATAATATTTTATTTTTTATTCTCTAAAATACTTTTTGAAAATACATTATCAAATAATTATAAAAAACTATTTTCAGAATAAGTTATCAAACAGCTCTTAATTATGCTATACAGAATTATCAAATCAAACTTTACATTGATTAAGCTCAATGTATACTACCACTGTAGTTGCTTTGAAAAGGAAACCGAGAGAATGAAACGGGAAATATTAATCATATATGCATAACATTATTATCAATAAGATTGCCTAATGAAACTCAGTTACGCAACTATACAAAAATTATTTATTGTAATCTCTCATAAAAGTCTAAAATCTTAGCTTGATAAACCAAGAATATCCATTATGCTTCAAGACAATTTTAACTTTATAGAAAGGACTACCATATAGAATGTACTCAATGTCATCATGCTGTGTGCGAGAAACATTGAAACACTATAATTTTCTACCAACCTAATAAAAAAAAAATGTGTCTCATTACAATACAATATTAACAATTTCACGCTGATAGGATTTGTCCACTGCTAATATAATATTCTCACATATGATCTTAATAATAATAGCGTTGCAATACTACAGTTGTTCGAAACAATTTCTCCATAATCTATATAAAATAAATTGTGCACCACAAACAACTCCCAAGATTTATTTTCATCTAGAATTCTATATGTGAATAAAAAATGTAATTTGTCAATACCCCAATGACTAAATTAAGGAATAAGAAAACTATACGGGATATCGTCACAAATACATACGGGGTTGGAAAAATTAAATTTATAAATTGCCTTTTCAAATCCATTTTTATATGAATACACCAAATTCTACATTCACTGCAACTCTCAATGGTTTAAAATATTACCTCTATAAATCGCCTTTTCAATAAACGATATGGTCCAAAACTTAATTTTCAGAGGTCCACATGAAAAGGTCTAACACTCCATTAAATTTGATAACAGAAGGACCCAAAATAGCTTATTGCATTACCAACCACACATATAAATTCCAACTGAATTTTGCTTATGACTTGATAGAACATAGATGCCATATATGTTCAATAATTCATCAACAAAACTACACAAATAGCTAAAGAGAGGGGCTCATCTCACAAGCCACCAACATTACGCAGATTATGCACAAAAATATTCAAGAGTTGTTGGAAATATGGTATAATTTTATGCCATGCAGTCTTCAACCAATCAATAATGAATATTAATGGGCTACAAAAACCAATTCTAAGAAAAATACATTAAAATTGGAACAAAACGGGGGATGGCATTAAGAATCATACAAAATGGCAAGAAAATCCATTCACGTGCCTACATACCCATAAGTCACAAGTGGGCATGGAGTCACGTTGGCCATGTACACCATCGTACATAAATCTACCGTTGACGGTTTCAAAAAGCTTGTGAAACTTGATCTCAGAGCCATATAACACCAAAAATATATATATATATATATATATATTTCTCACATTCCCTGTGTAATCGTAGACTCATGAGCAATATTTATACCTAATAGGTAACCCATAGATCTTTGATTGATCACTCGAAGAAAATAAAAGGAATAGATTCTTCGGCCTATATTATTCCTGGGTCTTTTTCTTGTGAATATGGAAGAACAGGGGAAGAGGCAGAGCGCCCTCAGTAGAGATTTTGTACTCCTTGAGTTCAACCTCAGTTTTCATATCTATCTATCTATATAAACAAACATGACACTATAATAATATTAATATAAATTGATATAATTATCTCCCAGCATCTACATATTATAGGAATATTGTGATATGGAACTGTTGACCAGGTTGGAGGCGTGGAGCAATGGGTATGAGTGTGAACCAAGTCATCACAAAACACACACAAAAACAAAATCTGATTGCTTGATATTAAAAAAAGACTAATTGTTTAAAATATGATTATATATTCCCAGTAATTAATTAATGCTAATCCACCCATCTAAAATTTAATGTAATATGAATCATGAAGTCTTCTCACCAGTAGCCTGTTCCAACACGCCAGTTAAAAAAAAATCATCAATTCTAAGCTGTCCTTGTGAGGTATCGTAATGCGCGGGGAATCATCACCCTTAAAAGCCCAAACCAACATGACGAATATTGATCCCCACTTCTTTCTTCTGTTTCGCAATCAACACAGGATAAGCTAAGCTACAGAATGTGCTCGTTGGAGAAGAGAGGCAACATCTTCATCTTAACACTTACCGGCACCGATGAGCACCGGCTCAACCCCACGCTTCTCAATGCCATTCGATCCGCTCTCCGTCGTGTCCGATCTGAAGCATCCTCCTCCTCTGCTCTCATCACCACCGCCCACGGAAAATTCTTCTCCAACGGCTTCGATCTCGCCTGGGCCCAAGCTCAGACCTTCGAAGAACGCATGGTCTTCATGACCTCCTTGCTTCGATCGGTTGTCACTGATCTAATTTCCCTCCCTATGCCTACAATCTCCGCCGTGACCGGACACGCCTCCGCCGCAGGCTGTATCCTCGCCTTGAGCCACGATTACGTCCTGATGAGGAGCGATAGGGGGTTTCTCTACTTGAGCGAGCTCGACATCAAGATCGTCTTTCCGCCTTGGTGCATCGCCCTTCTCAAGGCCAAGATCGGGTCACCAGCGGCTCGCCGTGAACTGGTCATGAAAGCGGCCAAGGTCACGGCTAAGCAGGCGGTGGAGCTGCGTATCATCGATTCGGCTCACGATAACCCCGAGGAGACGGTGAAGGCTGCCGTTGAACTGGGCCAGGGCTTGGTTAAGAGGGGATGGGAAGGGCACGTGTACGCTCAGAATCGAATGGCAATGCTTGCTGATGTACTGGACTCCACTGGAGCCACCCGCACTGGATCGCGGCTCTAAGAGACACGAGGACAATCTTGCCTTTCGCAAACTAGCATAGGCTCTCCCGCGCGATGCTCGGGGAGCATAAACTTCAAAAAATTATATTGTATAAATGTTTATAAAGTTATTCATTTTATGTCAACAATACTAATTTGGTCAAAAAAAAAAATTGTCAACAAAACTAACAACTACATGTTCATATTGTTCCTGCCACGTAGGATAATAAATGAAATAATATATGTCAAACATTAATTATTTTCAAATTATTAAAAAACAGCATGTTATTGTGCACATATGTTATTGTTTTCAAATATTTAATTGAATGTATTGGTTGCACTTCCTAACAACAAACTTGAGTATATTTGTCTTGCACTTTGTTCCAAACTTCTTTTATAATAATTAAAATCAATTTGTACTCCTTGCTCATTGAATAGGAAGCCCGAACTTTACAATTGTTACAACTCAGCAATAATTTCATAATAATCACTTGAATTAATTAGAATATAAAATTATTGCATTAGATTTTCTCCTGTGCTTGTAAAAATGATATAGCAAAATAATAGTCTTGTGATAGATTAGATAAGCAATTGAAGTACACAAAATTATTTTTAATGATGGTGATGTAAATGTGACTCAAAAAATGTTTGTACATGTGAAAATAAACGAACAATCAACGATTAACAATGTTTGCTCATTTCTTGCTTGAAAATTTAATCAAATTTGAAATCAAGTTCTTAATTGTAACTTTTTAATAAAATAAATTTTCAATCCCATCCTTCTGCAGAAAAAAAAAAAAAAGAAAAGAAAAGACATATCAATCTTAAATAATTAAATAGACAAAACAATAAACAAATGAAATAACAAAATCTATAAATAAGTTTTTTTCTATTAATTGCTGTGAATAAGTTCTTTCTTACGAGTGATTTGAAGTTTTATGTTACAGGGCTAGTCTTTCGACCCATACGACATTTAGACACTCTTTAATTAAAGATATTAAGTAAGCTTAATTTGTTTGAGAAGGAACATGCTTAGTTAAGTTGAGAAAATGAAAGCTTGAGAGTAAAAGATAGTTGAGAGAGTTTGAAAAACGTGAGAGTAGTATCGCTTGAGAACTCAAATGGTTTACAAATGAGGAGGGGTGAGGTATTTATAGACCTTACCTTGATTCTAAAAATTTTCACCTCCTCAATAGACAATGCAGATTAAACCGATTCTACGGTTATCGTTGATCTTCTATATTTCTCTCCTAAATATTTACAATAAATATCTAGATATTTACATGAAAGTATTTAGAGACTATCTTAAGATATATCTGGAACATTCTAGAACATTTTGGAGTACCTTAAAATATTCTATATATCTCCACATCCTTCTATAAGCTTCTGGAACCTTGTAGATCCTTCTCAATTGGTCTAGATTTTTTTAAATTGTTCTGGATGCTTCTAGAACATTCTGTTCTAGATTTCTCTTGAACGCCCTGAAAATATTCTCTTAAAGTTAATTGGGAGCCTTTTAGAGGGTTTTGAAGCACTCCGGGCCATTTTAACCTCACAAAAAGCCACAAACTATGACATTTTCCCCACTTAATTTCATGATGCCCTCATCACGCCTTCCTCCTTATAGTGTTGGATTTGGTCAGTGAACTACAACAGGAAGTCTTCACATTCCTAATTGGCTTCAAAGTTTGGTTGACCTTTTCACTTAATTAAGTACTCGGTGTAGTTGAGAACTTCTCTCTTTTTGATCACCCTGTCAGCGAGGATCTCCTATATATCCTTGTCATACTCAGTGATGATTGCTGTTGGTGCTTTTTTAGAGATACCTTAAGGTGGACCTTCTTCATCTCCGCAATATTTCTTCAAAAGACTAACGTAAATGATAAGATAAATCTCGAGCTTGGGAGGGAGTTGCCCTTGATACGCAGCCTTTCCCGCACGTTTGACGATGAGAAAAGGGCCTTTATATCTCCTAACCAAGCTTTTGTAGACTTTGTGTAGTAACAAGAATTGATTTGACAATAATTTCACCATTACCAAATCACCAACTTGAAACTGGATGGGATGTTGCTTCTTGTTCGCCTACTTCTTCATCTTTCAAGAGCTTTATCCAAGCTTGCTTTGGTGATGTCTGATTTTTCTTTTCATTTTTTAGCAAATTTATTTGTAGTTGGATTTTCTCTCTTATATGGTGCAGTTAGCGTGCTCAAGGTTAGAACTACATTTTTTTATTGTTTCTACTATACTGTAATAGTTGATTGCCCTTTTATAGTGTTTACCTCCCACGGTTTGTTTATTATTGTGGGTCGAAGTGTAATTTTTCTTTTTTTATAAAAATGACTATTTAACACTTGTCCATGCGTCCCGTTTTAATGATAAAATACAATTCATCATAGTCATAAGTCTTTTTTTTGATCTTTAAAAGTATGATGTAATTGTGTTTTAAACTCCTGTACATATTTCTTATATGGTTTTATCTAATGAAATTTCTTTCCACCAAAAAAAAAAATAAAATGCAATTTATCACTGTGCTTTGTACAATATAATTCTTGTACATATTTATTAAAGCAAAAATAATGATAAAATTCATTTGAACTATATAAATGACAATTTGATCTTTCAAAATATTATATCAATGAAGTCCTTAGAAATCTCTTTGTTAATAACTTTTTAGAAAAAAATATTATTTTACTCTTATTGAAAATAACAAAACCTAATCATAACTTTTGTCTAAGAAATCACAACTTTTATTCTGTAAATCGTAAAAGTTAAATAAAAATTACAACTTGTTAAGTGTAACTTTTGTTATTGAAAAACAAACTCCAATCATAACTTTTATTTAAAGGATAACAATTTTTATTCTATGAATCACAAAAATTGAATAAAAAATCACAATTTGTCAATTATAATATTTATTATTGAAAAATAAATTCTCAAAATAAAAAACTTCATTCAAAGTTTTTGTTTAAAGAATCATAATTTTTTTTCAAAGAATCACAAAAATTGAACAAAAAATCACAATTGTCATTAAAGGTAAAATGGTCCTTTTTCTAAAAAAATTATTGACAAAGAGGTTTCTAAGGACTTCATTGATATTATGATATTTTGAGAGATTAAATTATCATTTATAGAATTTAAAAAATTTTATTATTATTTTTTTATTAAATTCAAATGGTTTGTTTGTTGTTGGTGCCATAATTTTCCAATTTTTAGTGCGCCTCTTCCATTTTCATATTTCTTATTCTTTTAAGTACATTTATATAATTTTCTGGCTTCCTATATTTGTTTCTAGATTTTTCAACAGCCAGGCTCTCTTTATTTGGTACAGAAATAGCAAATTATTATTTTTCTTAATTGCTCATACTAATTTCAAAAACAATTATATTTGAGATGCAATTAGACACTAAATATTGACACTTTTATTAATGAAAATTCAAATTTTAATTTGCCATGCTGCAAGAAATTAACATCTTCTACTAGATCTAACTCGCGTCGGTGTAAAAATAATAAGTTGTTATAAAATAATTTATCATAAGTTTTTTAGATGAACAATAAATCTTATTGATGCCCCCCCTTTTTTTTTAACAAAACGCATGTTTTTCAAATTAATTTTTATATTCATAATCTTTTTTCACTTTGTTAAAAATATTAAAACATACCTGATCATGACTATCAATATTTAATGCAATTTTTATATTATATCTTTATAATATTATGTTAAGATATTTTTTATTTATGATATCATATTAACAAATTAACATATTTATATCGTATTTTTATGATATCATGGTAACATATTTTTCATTTATGTAGTTTCCAAATTACCTTTTAATTTTTCCATGATTAATAATTTTATAAATAAAATAAGATATTTATATTTTTAGTATGAACAAAAGTAATAAATTGTAAAAGTAACAAGTTATTACAAATACTTTATTGTACATTTAACCGCATGAGTCATAAATCTTGCAAGTAGCTTTTTTTTTTTTTTTTAAGAATGCAAAAAATTTTTTGAAAGGCCATTTCTAATTACTCATGTTGGCACAGTAAATAATAGTTTAATCTCACTTTTTCCTTCATATTTTACGAGTTTGATTGGTTTATTTTTAATTAGTTTCATAGAAATTGTTAAACATTATACAATTATTAATAGCTAAAATGCATAAAATTCTCTTAAATTTTGAATGTAGTTGCATATAACCCCCAACTTTAAAAGTTTAAAATTAACCCTCGAACATTTAATACTATTTTTCAAAACCCCCTACTCTTTATTATATTATTTTTATAAAGATTAAAATTTCATTCAACTAAAAAATTATTATTAAACAAAATATTATATCATAAAATTATGGTTAATCAATTTCTCATATTTTTGCATAGTTGAGTCATTGATAGCCAACAAAGTTATTGTCATTGTATAAAATTTTAAATATTTATTTTTATATTAGTTTTATTTTTTTTTGGTTATCAATGGTGCATAATTTTCTCTTATTAAAGGATAAATTAATTTAACACGATAATATTTAAAATTTTAAATATTTTAATCATGTGCATTACATTAATCTAACATAGAAATATAAATAAAAATTGATCCTTTAAAATAATAAAACTATGCACCATTGATAACGAAAAGATGGATAAAACTAATAAAACATAAATATTTTAAATTTTATACATTGATAATAACATTTTTTAGCTATTAATGAATCAACTATTTAAAAGTATATAAGAAACTGATTATAAATAGTTCTACAATATAATATTTTTGTTTAATAATATTCTTTAATTAAATGATATTTTAATCCTTATGAAAAAAGTAATATAATTAACAGTAAGGGTTTTGAAAAACAAAATTAAAAATTAAGAGGGTTAATTTTAATTTTCAAATATGAGAAGGGTCATAGGCAACTGCTTCAAAGTTTAAAAAATTTTATGTATTTTAACTATTATTAATTGTGTATTAAATAACTGATCCCCTTTATAAATCATTTCAAAGGCACGGTGTCCATGTTGGATTTAGATAATACACAAGGCAATAATGGAGCAATGGGACATGGGAATGTATGTTTAGTGTAGTCATGTTTTTTTTTTCCCTAGATTCACAACATCGTTTAATATTACCATGTAGTAATCAAGAGTTTTCCTCTTCTTTTTATAAGAATAATTAAGACTATTTAAATTATGTTTCATTTGAATTAAATAAAAAGAGACACCATGATGAGATTTATTATTTGTAAGTTCCACATGTATGACTTTCCTTTTTTTTTTTTTCTTTCTTTTAGTTACTTTATCCCATATTATATTAAGGCCCTCCATATTTCATGTTTTAATGAGTATACTCTTACAATAGAAAAGATCTCATAAGGCACAAGCAATAAATACAAAGATCTACTCTATTTTTTTAATTCAACTATCATAATCATATTTTGTTCAAACTAAGACGGGTGAAATTAAATTGCCAAAAGAAAAAACAATTAAAACAATTATCATGTGTTATGACATACTAAAATTAGATTATACATTAAATACAATATAAGAGTCACATTCTATTAAGCTATATCTTGACATGATTAAAGATAGATAGATACACATATGATGACCAGAGATTAACAAAAAAGAAAAATAAATAAATGAACAAATAAATTTTTTCCCATTTCTGTGCATCGCGTGGGCCATTTTCTAGTTTACGTTTATGTTGGGACTTGGGATCTTTGGTTTGATTTGATATCAATGGTGAAAAATGAAGCTAGGTCAGTGCTAGTACTTTTGGAGTTTAAACTAGTTGTGCTTGTATATATTCCTTGTGAAATCTCCTCACTCTAAACATAATTAACATCCTAATCCATGGTAACCAATGGATTAATCCTATAAAAATTACCAAGTTTATAAATTAAAATCAAGGAATCCCAAGTTGTCATAATCCAAATTGAGTTAAAGACATCCATTAACTTTTTAATGAGAGTAAAATTAAGTTACGGAAGTATGAGATACCTCAAAGAAATGAAAAGAGTCGAAAACAGTTGAAAAATCTCAATGTGTTGAAAACAAAACAATGCACTCGACTTATGCACATTGTGCCACTGCTCATCACTCTCTGTGTGGCACGCCACAGCATCTGACGTGCCCCAATTCTCTGTTTGATATCCAAATGACATGATCTAGGTGTCTACAAAAGTCTTTTTTTATGAACTAGCTAATGACATGGGTTTTACTTCTAAAACAAGTCACTTTAGGAAGTTGGACACCCAAACACCTTTTACGACTTTTCTTAACTTTCATAAAAAAAGGTGTCTAAAAACCCTAAAGTGCCAAAAGCCATTCTTAAAACCCAGATCATGTTCATTAAACTAAGGACTAATTGTACAACACACCACAAGCACACATACACACCATTATATCACAAATTTCACTCCTCAACCCTTTTAATATCAAAACAAGATGGAGAGGTAATCTCATTGCATTACATTCAAAATAAACCATGTCATGCTTAAAAATAACTTTACTATACTTGTACTACTATTTTGGCCTTATCAACAATTTTAACTTATCATACTCAATCACTCAGGGCCTAAAATATAAACTAGACATTATAGACAATTTTATAGTACAAGTATACAAAATGCATCCTAAAATTAACAATATAAATCTATTACACAAAGAAATAGTTAAACATAAAGGCATATAATAGGAATTCACTAATTCCTAAGCTTCCTGAGCTTTATCCCTCTCTATACCGGACTTAGAGCCTATAAAATGTTGAAGGGGGTAAGTCTAGTGAAATATCTCCTCTATGGATCATTATTAACCATTCAAACTCATGGTAATCAAGGGATTACCTTTTATGGAGATTATTAAGTTTTTAATTTCAAATCAAGGGATTCTAAATTTTCTTAAGTTAAAACATGTTCAAATCATTCATTGATTTTCATCAGAGCAAAAATAAGTGATGGAAGCATGGAATACTTTCGAGGAGTAAAAGAAATTGAACAATAGTTGAAAAATAACAAGTTTGCTAAAAAATAAAGTAATGCGCTGCAGCTCGTGCACATCACGCCACGGCATGTTGCTTTTTGTGTCATGCATTGTGGCTCAAGAATCAATGCGTCTCGGTATTTTGCACATTTTTGATAACAGAATCGAGGAACTTTTGATGCGCCCTAAATTTTCGTCCGATGTCCAAATGACATGATCTAGATATGTATAGAAAGCTCTTTTCATAATCTAGCTAATGGTATAGGTTTCACTTTCAAAACAAGTCATACCATAAAGTTGGACACCCAAACACAAATTTATCACTTTTTACAACTTTTCATAACAAAACTCAAAACAAGTACCAAAAGCCATTCCTATCCCCTAGATCATATTCATTAGACCTAGGACTACTAGTACAATACACTACAAGCACTCAAATACCGGGATGACATAAAATCACCTCTTAACCCCTTTAATACTAAAAATAGAAGGGGGAGATAAATTCATTGCATTGTATCAAAAATCAATCATATCATCTCTAAAATCACATTTCTACATTGTACTAGTATTTTAGCCCTATCAACACATATAACTTATCATACACAATTACTCATGGTTTAAAATACAATTCAAATATTTTAAACAACTAAATAATGCAAGTGTAACAATATGCAACCTAGAATTAACAATAATACTTTATTACACAAAATAAACATATACTAGAGCCATACACTTAGAATGTATTAATTCCTAAGTCTCTTGAGCTTTTTCCCTCTCAGCACTAGAGCTAAAGCCTATAAAGTGTTAAATAAAAGGGGTGAGTCTAGCCATTCAATAACTAAGATAAAACCTATCATATGCAATTATATATCAATTAAAATAAACACAATAGTTTGAAAATAGGTTCTCTTGAAAGACATGCGTTAACACATAGTCCTATATTTTATCAATCATCTCACTTCCATTCAATCACATGGTACATAGCCATAAGACACTCAGGCATATGACCATGACTCGATATCAACACGACTTGCCACAACTCAAATCATGTGACACATCATAGATTACATAGGCAATCATCACCCAACCTTATAACCTACTTATCTCCTTCTGACTAAAATCGTGGGTTATAATACTGAATAAGGCTCTATCCGTGTGACTGGATTACCTAAGCTCACTAATTATGACGTGTGACCTAACCAAAGACCACATGAATCGCTCTTGGACCACGGCTTCCCCTATTCTTGAATCTTTAGGGTATTGTATGCTTTAAGCTAATCTCCTTGATAAACTGGTAAAGATAGCTAGGTTCTAGTTTCTTAACAAACTATGGAATAGTCACTCGATAAATTGTGGGGCAAGGCTATACCTCTGTGCACCGGAGGGCAGCCTAAATACCATGTAGATTTTCTTTACTCTTAATCCCTAAGCAAACTCCCACCTATTGATCATGCCATATATGATGCTCACTTTCTAATCATATTCTCATTTATTTACTATCACAATCAATACGTTAGGCTCATGACTATGCACTACCCAAGTGAGAATCCATTTCAATTTCACAACATCAATCTCACTTATCATGACAATCCATTTCTTTATTAACCTACATTTACCTCAACACAACAACACATTCATCTTCTTAAAGGTATATGCATGTTCATAGTTTGAAAATTATCTTGATTTCATATTTACATTTCAAGCCAAATATAACATTATGCACATTTATATTTTCAATTATTGATTGAAACTAATAACATGCTTTCACATTGAAAATCAACTCATGCATGTAATAATCCACAATTTAACAATCAATTAATGTATAACTATTCAAGATAGGATTCCACTAGTTACATCAAACCTTTTAGAGCTTAAAAGTTTACCTCTCAATATTATAACTTCCAAGCTTGAATTCCTGCTAAATTGGTGACTAAGGGCTTAATGTACAATTAACTAAGTTAACCTTCATTAACATTGTCAAGAGCATACTATCTACTCACACCTTCACTCTTTCATTTTTCCAACAACATCAATTTTATTATTTAGGTTTACCCATTAGGTTTACTAACTCTCTTTAGTCTCCATTAACATTAATGAGCCATTAAACTCTATTAATGGCATTACATTCTTCCAACAACCCTTATTAATGCCAAATTTAGATATTAATGGAGTTTAACAACTAAAAATCCTAAAACTCATTATTTCTCAGTTTAGATACTCCAATCCACTTCCATTAACTCTATTTGAGTCAGTAGATTCAGACCCATAACCTATATAGACCGAAAATTATCTCCTGCTATCAAACTCCAACCAAAAACTCATAAATGTGGAAGAAAATAGGAAGAATAGGGTTAGGATACTTACTTGAAGTGTTTCTAATTTCAAAATACTCCAATGT
Source organism: Prosopis cineraria (assembly GCF_029017545.1). Classification (NCBI taxonomy): domain Eukaryota; kingdom Viridiplantae; phylum Streptophyta; class Magnoliopsida; order Fabales; family Fabaceae; genus Prosopis; species Prosopis cineraria. The sequence continues at coordinate 7,106,079 of NW_026555332.1, forward strand.
CACCTAAGAATAAACCCTAACAGAGCTCAAGTCACTAGTTCTCGATTTCTACCTCCTTCTCTCTAATTTCTATAATAATTTGTGACTGATATTTTACAGAAATTGGCAATGTGCCATTGCAGACATTGTATGTGCCATGACGCATGGCACAGAGAGGTCTCCTTTCATTCCAGTTGTATCTGGGCACCGTGGTAGACCTATATCACATTACGACATGTGGCATAACAACACTAAATCTTTGTTTTTTTCTCCTTTCAATGCCCGATTGGTCTGACTTCACATTGGACTCATAATTAGGGTTGAAACACAACCAAAGGCAATCATTAGACCTCCTTAGCCACATATCACGTCAATTTACTTAATTATCATAATTTAGTTAATTCAGGGATTAAAATTCGAGATGTTACATCTAGTCACTTAATAACCAAGGTAAACTTACCTTATGCAGTTGTATATTAATTGTATTAAACATATAATATAGAATAAATATTCTTAAAACATGTACATGCACATGAATCACTACATATCATAGCTCAATTAAATCATTTCTATTTTAATCACATGGTACATAGCCACAAGACCTCCAAACATGTGATCATGACCCGATAGATTGATATGACTTGCCACAACTCAATCTTGTGAGACATCATACAAATCACATAGGCATCATCATACTATCCTTATACCTTTCTTATTTCCTCCGACTAAAATCGTGGGCTATAACATTGAATAGGATTTCATTCGTGTGATTAGACTACCTAAGCTCACTAATTGTGAGGTGTGACCTAACCAAAGATCACAGTATTCACTTTGAGACCATGGCTTTTCCTACTCTTTAATCTTTAGAATGTCGTATACCCTAAGCCAATTTTCTCGATAAATTGGTGGAGATAGCTAGGTTCTAATTCCTCGACAAACTATGGGACAAGACTATACCCTCGTGCACCAAAAGGCAGCTTAAAATACCATATGAATTTTTTATCTACTCTTCTCCCTAGGTGAATTCCCGCCATGCCATGTATGATGCTCACTCACTATTCACAAATTTCATTCTCAAATCAACACATTAGACTCACAACCATATGTTACCTAAGTGAGCACCAAATCTTATTGTCTTCACATTTATCACACATATTACCCTTTTTCCATCATAGTACATTCATCATTGTTAGTCTCAATTATTATCAACTACTTAACCATCACAATGAAACTCTAAAACTCATTTCGCAATCTCTTTACATCTTTAGTTCAAACCAAAGCAATTATATAATCACACAGTTTCATAGCATGTTATACATATTTGCAAACCACAATTTACATTCTAAACACATATTTCACTTCACATTACAATTAATATATAACTAGCCAAAGTTGGGTTCTCCCAATTACCTCAAACTTTTGATAGGTCAAAGTTTTACCTATCAATACTTTTGCTTCCAAGCTTGACTTCTCAAGCTAAAATGGTGCCTAAATGCTCAATTTACAACCCATAAATTTTTAATATCATCAACATTGTCAAGAGCAAGGTTTCAACTGTTACACTTTCACTTCTACTACCCAACATCCTTAATTTTTACCTTTGAGCTTACCCATTAGGTTTTTTTAACTATTTTTAGCTCCCAATCATATTAATAAGTCATTAAACTTTTATTAATGGCATTACAACTCTTCTAGTAACCCTCATTAATGCTCATTTTCAAATATGTATGGGGCTCACCAATAAAAAATATCAAAGCTCATTTTTTTTCTAGGGTTATGTACGTAAATCTAATCCTATTAACTCCATTTAAGTCAATAAATTTGAACTCATAACCAATATGGACTGAAAATCATCTTCCATTATCAAATCCTAACAAAAAACTTCATAAATGTGGAAGAGATAGGGAGGAATGGAGTATAGGACACTTACCTTAGGTGTTTCTAACTGCAAAATACTCCAAGTACCCTCCAAATGTGAATCTAGTTGAGCTCGGTCGCTTGTTCTTCATTTTCTCCCTTTTCTCTCCTTCAATTTTCTGTTAGTTCGCAGCTAATATTCTGTAGAAAAGGGTGGTGCGCCATGGCTCATGCAGCACACATCGTGGTGCATGGCACAAAGAGACTATTTCTTCTTCAGTGGTCATCTGTGAATCACTGCGAACCTATTGTATACTGCAGCTTGTGGCATAGAAACCCTTCCATCACATTTTCTCCTTCATTCAATGCTCAAGTGGCTCGATTTCACTTTAGATCCATAATTAGTGTTGAAATATAATCAAAATCAATCATTAGACCTCTCTTACTACACACCACATCAATACTCAATTATTATAATTAAAATGAATTAATCCCTTAATAATCCAAGGATTAATATTTGGGATGTTACATTCCCTCACTTCAAAAATATTCTATTCATTGAAAAATAAAAGATATTTTTAATCTAATCTTATTCTCTAATAAATTAATTAATTATCTTAAAAATAATATCATCATTCTATATTTATCTTTATTTAATAAAGTATTTTACTTAAAAGTAAATATAAAGTGATTTATTTATTAATAACATTTAAAAAAAGAAAATTAATTATACCTTAAAACATTAAACATGCCTTATATTTTTTAACATTCAACATATCAAAAGATGCCTAAAATCACGTATGGTTAATCGAATGGAATGGATAAAAAAAGGAAAAATGATAATAAAATTCCTCTTAATTATATAAATGACAATCTTGTCCCTTGAAATACCATAAGTCTATTGAAGTCTCTAGAAAATTTTATGTTAATAAATTTTAAAGTGAAAAAGATCATTTTACTCTTATTAAAAATAACAAACCTCAATCATAACTTTTATTTTGTGAATCGCAGGAGTTGAAGAAGAAATCATAACTTGTCAAGTATAATTTTTGTTATTGAAAAACAAGCTGTAATTATAAATTTTGTTTAAAGAACAACATGTGCAAAAGGCCTTACTTTCTTACCAACACCAATTGGAAGAAGATTAGCTACTTGATTACCCTACTGGGGAATAAATAAAAGGAAGAACCCAACCTAAGAAGTCAAAGCCTTAATACACTCTTATATTATGCCTTTATATTGCCAATAATACAAATCAAGTTGATTGAGACTAATGCTATTCACTAAGAGTATGCAATTAGTTTCAAAACAAATCTTCTCATGGCTAAGATTAGTAGCAAGCATTAAAGCCTGTTTCAAGACTTGCGCTTCTATCATGAAAGCTAAAATGGGCTTGACTTTGTCAATAAAACCCCAATAGAAACTACCAAACTCATCACTATAAATGACACCAATGGCATCAATCTTGGATTTATCATAAAAAGCACTATCCATATTTATTTTAAGAACATTAGTGGGAAGAGGTTTCTAACACAACCATCTTAATATTAGCATAGGCTGAAGAACTAGCACACAAGTTCCAAAATTCAGCACGTAAAGCTCTAGTCATCTTAATTACATTACTCAAATTTGGTTCAACAAAGTTAAAATTTTTTTCATTCCTTTGCTTCTAAATAAACCAAAGAATCCAACAAATCAAAGCAGTATAATAATCAAAGAAATTATTATTAGCTATTAAAATTGGTTCCCACCAAGGTTCAAAGCTACTAATGTTCAGATTATTAATCTAAAAGCAAAGTTACTTCCAAACCAAATTTGTCTAACCTAAGGACATAATGTACGGTCGCCCTTACTAATCTAACTTTTAACCATAATCTCCTAAATAACTCATGAGATTAATCAATTAGATTGTCCAATCATAGTTAAACATTTTCTAAAATTTAATGTTTAAAATTTACACAATTGGAATCCCAAGTTTTTAATATGAAAACAAGATAAAAGAAGCTTAATCCAATCTATTTTGACATTAAAAGAGTTATGGAAGCATGGGATATCACCTCTAATTTCAAATCAATAAAAATAGTTGAAAAACCAACAAGCCCAATAATGAGAGATGCATTGTGGCATGGCACCCCTGCGCCATAACTTGTCCTCACTATGTCATGTATAGTAGTGAGTTGCACAGATTCTATTCCATGGTGTGTTGCACATATTTTGCAGCATGGTTGTTGTCAAATTTTAATAATTGGGGCTAACTTCTAACTTGTGACAGTTTTGCTTTTGACGTTTGATTAAAGTTATGTCAGTGTAATATCCTCCTTATAAAAACATAATTAACTCCAAAACTCAATTAATTAAGAGATTGATTAAGGTAAAAATAAGTTTACTAAGTTTACAAATAAGCTATAAAGGTAGTGTCCTAAGTTTTCAGAACAAAATCTATTTTAAAAGATTTCAAAAATCCCCAAACTAGAGTTTATAACTATGCAAAAGCATGGGATCACCTCAAGGAGTGGAGCATTTGCTTAGGAATCATAAAACCATGAAATTTTGTGTTTTGTAGGGGTGTGCACCACAGCTTATAGAACATGCGCCGTGGCTTGTTTGACTTTGTACCATGTGCCATGGCACATTACACGTTTCATGACAGTAGATTTCTACTATTAAAATGAAAGCTTTTGGGGCAACTTTCGAAGCGTCCCATTTCTTTGTTTAACCTCTGATTGATGCAAATTAGGTGTCTATGGCAAGCTTTTTTCGAGTTCTAACTAATGGCTTTAGTTTTATAACCAAATTATCACACATCAAAATTTGGACTTTTTTCCAAAACTTGCGCTGTTACAACATTTTTTACAAAAACTAAGTATCTAAATCCTTCATCAAAAGCTAAAAGCCATTGATACCATTTAAACCACATATAATAAATCAAAACTAACCTGTGCAACACATCACATCATATAAAACACTTATAAAACACAATTTTAATATTCAACCCCTTAATTTCAAAACACAGAAGGGAGAGTTCAATCACCCATTTCATCAAATAATTCAAGAATATCTCACAATATGCTCAACTCTTACTTACATTAGTATTTTGGCCCTATTACAGGTATTACATTTCACAAACACACTCATTAGAGCCCAAAATACACTTACAACTCACAAAGAACATAATGCAAGTAAGAACCAAAACAACATTTCATAATTGGCAATTTCAATTATCATATACACATAAAGACTCAAAATAAAAAGGCATACTAATAAGATTGCAGTTCTATGCCTCTGGTTTTTTTTCTCTATCTGATTCTCTTGAGCCATTCCTATAATATTGAAGATAATGGGACGAGTATAATCACTCAATAACCAAGGTCCAATTAACTTATATTAATGCATGTTAATTAATTTAAATGCAAGGGGAAATTTAATAAACCAGTTCAAACAATAACACATTCACAAGTATAGCTCAATCTTTTCATTTCCAGTAGGACATACACATATGGTAATGATCAATATCAAGTTATATAACATGTTTTCAAAGCGTGTATCCATATTTCTCATTCACAATAATACATGCACGAGAAATATAAATCAAATTAATATCCTTTCTTAAAGAACAAGGCTTTTACTAGTTTTATTTCAATTGGGGGACAATATAACAATCATATGCCCATTTTCAGTATATGCATGATCACACCTCCCTTAAATTCTCCTTATTCCTCTGACATGAAACTATAGGTTATAATACATTGGGATAGTCTATGATCTAGGACTTCCTTAGTATAAACACCTGTGAGGGGTTACTCAACTAAGGTTTTCCTAACTCACTTGTAGAACATGATTTCACCTATTTCCTCACACTTTGAGGTGTCATTCTCTCTAGATTAGCTTCCTTATTGAATAAGTAGATTGCTAGTTAGGTTCAAGTCCCTCGTTGAACCAGTGGGACAGTCTTTTGTCGAACTAGTGGGACAGTCCCTCATTGAACAAGTGGGATGATATATGTATAGCAATCCAGGCAAGTCATTAACTCGAATTAGAGCCTTACCACGTGAATTTAATTCTCTACTCCTCTTCACTAGGTGAACTCTTGCCTCTCATGATCATGCAATGTATAAATATGCATTAGTTCATCATATGCAAGTATTCACTACTAAAACATGCTCAATCATCTCATTGTACTCACATTTAACACACATTATCGAACTCCTCAACACATATATCATTAAACTCCTTTAATATATAATTATTATACCTTGTCACAATTCACATCATTGAACTCCACATATTCATAATCATTATACCTCACAAATTCACGATCATTGAACTCTATAAATTTCAAAATTGTTAAATTCATATCAAACACATTCATAGAACTCCTAAATACACTATTTTCATTGAACTTCTCACTTGTTAAATCATTGAATTACATTAGTTAACCGCCTTATGGTGGGTTTTTAAAAAAATCATGCCACATTTGCATTTCAATCAATCTCACATAATTCAATTATCAAATATTAATCAATAAACTAATGAACACACAAAAATAAAGATAAAATTTCCTCAGTTACCTCAAACATTTGAAAGGTCAAGGGTTTCACCCCTCAATTACTCACTCTCAAAGCTTTCAAGAAGTTTGAATGGTGCCAATAAGGTTGCTCTACAAGCATTTACAATATGATTCATCAAGATCCATGGTTGAGCTAATTTTTACCATTAGCTTAACACTTTTTCATGCTCAAGATTCACTCTCTATTTATATAAAAATACTTATTAAGTTTCTTAGCTTTTTTTAACCCTCATTAACATCATTGAGCTTTTTAATGGCTATTAAGGGGACCACATTATCCCCAACTAACATATTTATGAGAATTTTGCATATTTATTTATTCTTAACTACCAATCAACAGAAACCTATAAATACTAAGTTTCATTAGCTCAATCTACTCTCATTAATTCTAGTTAAGTCAATGGGTTCGAGTAAGTTATATGGATCGAAAATCATCATTATCAACCAAACCCTAACTTTTAACATCAAGAAAATAGAAGAAGATAGGAAGATTTAAGTGTAAGAAGCTTACCTTTAATGCTTATGAGTTTCAAAATATTCCTAATAGTCAATTTCCTGAAGCCCTAGCACAACTCTTCAGATGTTCTCTCGAATCTCTCCTTTTCCTCTCATTTTCACAAGTTATAGACATACTTATTTTTGCAGAAAAGTCTTAATGTTCCGCGACGAATACATAATGTGCCATGACGCATGGTATAAAGAGCAGCATCTCCCCCATGTGTGTAAGGACAAAAGGGTCGTGATGGCCTGATCTATAAGCCGTAGTACGTGAAATAGAACCTTGCATTTTAAATTTCTTTTTCTTTTTATTCTTGGGTAACCCAATTCTTCCTCGAACTCACTTCTAAGGCTAGAATTAAAATCAAACACACTCATTAGGCCTCTCTGATCACACATCTTGCTAATATACTTAATTAATCTAATTGGGCTTAATTAATCTAGTTTAAAATCAAGGATGTTACAGCAGGTGTCTATAGAAAGCTCTTTTCTAGCTCTAGTTAATGGCATTAGTCTCAATGCCAGATTATTATTCAGTCAAAAGTAGAGCCGGTAATTTAGACCAAGCTTGACGGACTAGCCTGAACCCGCCCAAAAAATTTAGGGCCAAGCTCGAAAAAAATATTAATTTTTTATTGTTTGGGCCTATTCAGACAGCCCAAATAAGCTCGAGAAAATTCGGGTCAAGTCTGATCAAGTTCGGGCTTGGCCTGAATAACCAAATAAAAAAATTAAATTTTTAAAAATATATAAAATATGATAAATATTAATTAGTTTTTCAAGTTTTATATCATTTTATACCAAAATACTATATATATGAGTGTTTTAATATAATTATTTTTTAAAAAAAATTAAAAATAGTTATATTTCATATTTTTTATTATTAATTAATAATTTTAAAGTTAGTAGTCGAACTGTGATTGAATTGAGATCAACTTAATCATAATTAAAATAATATAATTTAATTAAAATATATAAAATATTTATATATGACTATGATAAGAGCAATATTTAATAATCAAGACATTAATTTATAAGTAAAAAGAAAACATTCATGAATAAATTATACATAATACAACAAAATAATAAAAGAGCTACTTAAGTATAAAGTTGATAAGTTATTTTTTATTTTTTTTTTAAAATTAAGATAATATTTACACTTAATAGAATTATTTAAAAATCAAAATTAATTCAAAAAATAAAGAAAAAATACTTTTAAAAAAATTTGGGTATTTGGGCCAGCCCAAAGCCCGAACGTGTCAGGGCCGATCTTGGCTATATGAGCTTTTTAGAAGGAGTAGGATACTTTAAGCTCGATCTGAAAGCTCGACCTGAATTGAGCCCAACTCGAATAAGCCCAGCCCGCTTGAATTACCAGCTTCAGTCAAAAGTTGGACACCTATTTGCAAAACTACACATTTCACACTTAAAACTCCAACTTGGATGTCTAAATTTCCAACCAAGTGCCAAGTGCCTGTAAAATACACCTAAACCATACTTAATGCACTTAAGACTACCTACGTAACACACCACCACAAGCATATAACACATACTTCTCAACATCTCGATTTCTCAAAAACATAAAGGGGAGATTATTGACATCAAAAGTCATTATTGTGCTTTACAATGAATCAAATAATGTATATTCTACTTGCACTGATATTTTGGCCTAATAAATATTCAAATCATCATATCTAAAACTCAGGGCCCAAAATATGCTAGTTCACTACTATTAACATTTAGTGTAAGTATAATAAAAGAATGTAATTCTAGTTGACAAATATCTTGATAAATTACATATCGTTGTAAACAAAATAAGGCTATGTCATAGGAATGCCATTCTTTAAGCCTCAAAAGCTTCCCTCAGTCAATAGTCAGTTGTAAAATATTAAAAGAGAGTGATGAATACAATCACTCAATAACTAAAGTACATTCTTTCTATATAATTGCTTATTAATTGACATTAGAACATGTTAAATATTCGTAAACATATAATTTTCTCAATATCAAGGCAATCATATTATCATTTTTTACATCATTTCACAATGCACATTACCGTAACAATAACAACCATGTGATAATTGCATCAACCATATAACGCATTAGATAAAATGCATGATCTAACTATCCTTATATCCTCCTTATAGCTTTTGACTGAAACTATATGCTATAATTTAATTAAGGCTCTCCATCCGCGTAAATGGGCTACCCAAACTTATCAATTGGTGAGGAGTGACCTAACTAAAGATCACTACACTCACTCTTGAACCACGTCTTCCCCATTCTTTAAATCTCTAGAGTTTCGTAAACTAAAAGCTAATCTCTTTACAAACTAGTGAAGTTAGCTAGGTTTAAGTCCCTTGACAAATGATAAGACAAGCCCTCAAAAAACATGATAGGGCTTGCCTCTCTATTTTAATGATGGTAGTCATTACTACTTAGATTTTATCTACTCTTCTTCCTAAGTGAACTTTTGCTAAATGATCATGCTATGAATTATGCCTCAATCATTGTACATATTCATATACAAAAAGAAAGCTCATTTTAATTCATACAAAAGCTATCACATGTGAGCATCGTAATTATGTTCACTTATCACACTCGCATTTCTATTCTCAACTCATATCACATTGTGCATTATTCTCCCCTTTACTCACATAATTACATTTAAAGCTAATACAAACAACATAATCATCTCATCTACTTGTTAATCTTCTTATTTTAACAAGTAATTATGACATTTCAAGCATTGCATTTAAACCAAATATGGCTATGAATCATGACGGCACTTCTTGTGCCATGATGGATGATGCGCATGTTGTGTCATGGCATAGAGCCACTCTTCACAAAATTTCTCTCCTTCTTTTGGGGAAATCCAAATCCAATCCTAAGGTTATACCTAAGCTTAATTGTAATGTTTTTCTTGACATTACCACAACCACTTAATGCCTACCATATAATCACTATATTAGCAATTAGGAAGCAATAAGCATTCCTAAGCCTTAAAACAAAGAAGGGTTTAAAGAAATAGATTCAATTTATTATTTAAAATCTTTAAGATCCTACAAACCCTTTAAAATTATCATTTGAGCTAAAACATAGTGTCTTAAAATAGTAAAAGAAGCATGGAAACAAAACAAAACAAGAATTAAACCATAGAAAAACAAGGCTAAAAGTGTCGATTTCTCCCATTCTAGCATAAATGCTGTAGCATGTGACACATACGTCATGCATGTGGTATGGAGAAGGCAAAACTCATAACTTTATATCATACCCCGCAACATATGCCCTTTAAGCCATGGCATATGTGCACATCATAATAAAAAGCTGCCATGATAGCTTTTCTGACTCAACTTTAGATATGCACCATTTTCACACCCAATATTTGATCAAAGTGGTTCAAGTGCTCACACAAAACTTATTTAATAATTTAACTAATGGTGCAAGTTTGGTTTTGTAAGTTTGGTTTTGATCTGATGGTGTATTCAAAATATAGACATCAGATGCATAGATTCAATTTTAAACCCATTTTCTTCACATTTAAGTATCCAAATCTCACACCTTATACTATTAGCTCAATTTAAAGCTTCAATCAATTGAGCATTTGAATAAATGATAAAACACCAAACATAAAATTTGACCATATAGATGCTTACTATCACATCTTTGGCCAAATATGTATAATCACACCAATTCACTACTTAGCCAACCTTATGCCACATAATCACCGCATTCACATTATTAATATAGAAATGAAACATCTTTTGTACTTGTACAAGTATTTTAGTCTTTCACCACAAAATCACTACACATTTATAATATATACACACTTAGGCTAAAATTCAACCTCACTATATGATCATACAAGTGCAACCATGAGAATGACATATACTCCTAGCTAGCAACTCATAATATCATTATTTAATTTTACGTACACAACTCAAAATAAAATTGGGCATTCTAATTACAATTTAGCCAATTCATTAGTCATTGCCTAATTCTTAACTTTGCTTAATCTCAACTGTAAAACCTGTAAAATAATAACCATGGGATGAGGTAAAAATCTTTATAGCTAAGATAATCTACATTATCAATTAACATGCCAAATCATAAACAAGTATTAAACTGTGCAATGACACATACATTGGTACAAATATTAGCACTACAATATAATGCATAATCACTAGCCGTCCAGTCCTCCAATACTCTTGATTGAACTTGTAAGCTATTTCACAATACTAAACCGTATATCCAATCCAAACTTAGCATCCATGATAGGGCTACCTAGTCAAGATGTCTACACCACTTCTGGACTATAAGTTTCTCTTATTACAAATAATGTGGGTGTTGTTACTCTAACATCACATTCTATAGATGTTAAGGAGCATAGTCTCCAATATTGCACCCTTTTAGGTATTAAAGAGAATAGTTCTCCAACACCAATCCTTTTTAAGCACTGAGGAGAATTAAGCTGCACCTGACATCCTGAGGTGACAGTTATACATATGGATTAGTATCTACCATAGTGATCTCCTACTCGTACTGATATGTCATATCTTATCAGATATCGCCACTAGATCATGCATATAAAATTCTCTATATATTATGTTCATTTACTATATATTCAATTATATTTATCATCATTTTAGCATCTTAATTAACATCTACAAATAAGGAATACCCTTATCTTTTATTCTAAAGATACACAATTTCATAGCTTAATATTCTACATTTTCTAAAATACTTTGCTTTAGCAAAACATAGACTTATACATACATACATGCATACATACATATATATATATATATATATATTTGACTACTAGTAAGTATAATCTACTTGCTAATAACTTATACAAGCTAACAAATGATATAAATAATCTGGTTATCTCAATTTTTATTGCAAAAAGGGTTCCCCGTGGTATCAAATTTCCTCTATCACCTCTTGAATCACAATGAGGTCCCATGCAATTCACTTTATAATAATAAGTACTATATGTCAATTTCACACCAACATAAGCACTTTTAGGCACATAAATCACCTAAAATTCCTCACTTTTTACTCATATTAATAAATGAGCGAGCTAAGATCACACTATTACCTCAAGTCCCTTTCTAATGCAATCATAACATATCACTACATACCTAAACATATCAAGCCTTCAAACTTCAAAAATTTAGCCAGGGCTCCTCTTAATTCTCATTTCAAATTACTATACCTAACAAAACCACTTACTCTAAGTCTAAGAAACCTAAACCAAGCTATTGGACCTGCGTGCTTTACTTAACACATAGATTCCTAGCTTTTCCAACTCATAACAAAACTTTCTCTTTAATATTCCTTATAATCAAGATGCCAAGATGGTAGGGAGGTATGAAAAGCTTACCTATGAGTTGGAGGGTTTAAATCAACCCCAAACACTTAAATTTTATTGCCCTCGCAAACCACCCCTTCTCTTCTTATCTGCTCCCTATTTTCTTTATGCTTTTCTTTTGATCTTTTCTCTAATTCATGACTTATTAATGTTGATTTGCAACCATACACCGTAGCACACCAAGTATAAGCCATGGCACAGTGATCAATCTCTTACTTGTATCATATTGTCCGATCCCAATCCACAATACTCTTATTAGTTGCTATTGTTTTGGAAAAAATGCACTAAATGAAGTGTTGTACACGTGGAACATACTTAATCCTCCAAATCTACTTCCAAAGTGTTGGTAAAACAGGCCAAGAAGGTTTTACTTTGATTATAGGCTTAGAGTGGTCATATTTTTCTACTTTTGCTTAAGCTTATCTTTAATACTATTATTTGGTAGAGGAATAGTAATAATAGTATTTAGAATAGCACTAAGAAGTATCACATATTAGTGTGAGATTATTAATTTTTTAGCTTCTTAGGAAATTCAACAATTGGAACCTAGTTATTGGCCTAGATCCATATAGAAGTGCCATTACCAATATCTTAAAGTAAGTTCTTTTTTTAAACAGTCTCTACCATCAATAATATTTAACCAACACTAAGAAGCTTTGTACTCCTTCATTGCATCAACAAATTCTTTTTTAGGAAAGCAGATACTTTTGAGAACTCATGAGGATTATATAGCAACCTCCATGCAATCTTTGCTAATAGTATGTCATTCATTTTCACAAAAGTTACAAAATCCCATTCCACTATTCATCATAGTATCAGTTAAAGTCTCCCAAGCTTTCTAATGTGTTTTTCCCTCTTTTGCCTTCCCTTCATACCAAAAATTGGAAATGAGGCTATTAATCCTTTACATGTCTTAAGAGGGAATTTGAAATAATTCAATGGATAAATTGAGATAGCATTAAGAATAGATTTAATCATGACTTCCCTGGCAGCTTAGGAAAGAGTAGAATAACTCTAACCTTGCACTTTACATCTCACTTGCTCTTGGATGTAGCTTAAAGCCCGATGTTTTGTTTTTTCTCCAAATGCTTGGAATACCAAGATACTTGTCTAGCTCCTCAACCTCTTATATGCCTAGAATTTGATAGGTTTTCAACTTAACCTCAAGAGGAGTATTATGAGGAAAAAAGATGCTAGACTTATCCAGATTAGCCTATTGGCTAGATGCAATACAATAAGCATGCATGAAATTTGCAAGATCATTACAATTAGACTCCTTATCATTCATAATGAAAAGTGTATCATCTGCAAAGAAACTTTGACGTCAATTTTGGGCAAGAATTATTGAGTTTGATTCCTCTAATAGTTCTATTCTATAGCCTTTTATAAATCATACAAAAAAGGACTTCAAATACAAGGATGGAAAGATAGGGTGATAACAAATCTCCTTGTTTAAGCCCCCTCTATGGATTAATGGAAGCCACCTTAAGAAAAATATAAAACTTTTTTTTGGCCAAAACAAAAATAGAAAACTCAAAATATATCTTTTATAGGTCGGATTTTGATATTGATGTTGGCGATGTTTGACATAAATTTAAAATTTCTAATTTAAAATTTTTTAAATAATAAATTTCAAATTTAAAATATTAACAATAACAATTAGAATATCATTTTTATTTCATATTATGTATTTACTAAAACAAAAATAGAATTAAATATGTACCTTCTAATTTTAATATAAAGAGTGTAAACCCGGTGGTGATTGGCAATGAAACTCATTCCTTCTTTGCACTCTTAATGGGTAATTTAAGAAATTCACTACTATAAAAAATGATTTATTAAACGATTATTTTTATCTATATTAAACAGTTTTAAGCATTGAATAAAGTGACATTGTATATCCTTCGACCTTTACTCAATAAAAACACCCCTTTATTAAATGGATAAAAACTATCAAATAAAGTGACATTGTATATTTCCCAAGCTTTTACTTAATGGTTTTTAACCGTTTAACAAAAAGGTATTTTTTTAACTATGTCATTGGACACAAGAAGTGTTGTAGAGTGAGAGAGAGAGAGAGAGAGCTTGAGGGTGGGAAGGAGAGAGAGTTAGGAAGTGGAAGAAGAATAGTTAGAGACTTGGTTGAGACAAGGTTTAAGTGTGTTCGCAACTAAAAAACATTGGCCATTGGATTTAAATAATCAAGGGCTCTACAATAATGATAGTGGCAATCCTTGTGATCACATTATTTTCACTAAAAAAATCAAAAAATTATGGAGGGCCTTTTTAATTTTTAAAAGGACCTATTCAACAATACTGTTAACAGTTTTTTGGTTCTGTATGGAAAATCGTTTAATAATTTCTAACTTTTAAGACTTTGAAAGTTCAAAAATTACTCAATGGTTATTTTTAGTAACCGCTAAAAATAACTGTTGAGTAATTGCTTGAATTATTAAACATTTTGAATTTATCTATTCAATAATGGTTTTTCAAATTCATGCTTAAATTTATATAACAATTTTATATATGGCGAAGATTTATATACTTAATGTACTCGTTTCCAAATGAATTAAGACATGTGAATTCTTTATAGGTTATTTATTTATTCTATAATAAATATTTGTTATTAATTTTATTACTACATTAAGATCCATTTATTATAACTTAATTGGATATAAGTATATTAAAGATATAAAGTTAAGTATGTAAGTTTTACACTTTCTATATAACCATTTAATAAGCGGCATTGTATAAACCCCTTTTTCGTAAAAACCCTACATAGGATTGTTATATTTTATATTTTTTTTTCATAAAGAAAAGTGGATAGATGCTCAGTTTATTCCTTACATATATGTTTTTCCGTTTCATCAATCATCAACGAATTTTTCCATAAAGGTGAGATAACCTGTAATCCTTTTTTACAGCTTATTGTCACTTTGGCTTTAGAAGAATGAGAACAACGAGAGAAAAATACAATGATGGAATAAAAATAATATATTTTTAGTGTTCTGATTAATAAAAAAACACTTTCAAATTATATAATAAATTTTTTTGTGACCAGAATAATATAAATAAAATCCACATGTCCATCTCACCACTGCCTTTTTCATTAATTCAACCATACATGATTACTTTGGCCAAAAAAACCACACATCATTATTCATAAATATTCTCTTATGTACTGATTATAAGTTAAAAGTTATCAAGGTTTTTAAGGAATGATAATTAATAGTTAATAATTCTTAAAATTATAAAAATGTTTAACTTTTTAATTTTATCTTTAATTAAAATTAATGATCACAAAAATCATGTCTAGGAGTTACAATTTAGTGCATTTAAGAAGTGACAATATTAGAAAAAATTAACTAGTATATCCTTGCTTTATATTTGAACTAGATAGAATTTTAAAGTCTTGCCCTATGATTAGAATATGAGGAAGTATACATATAAATATATATTTTGATTGTGTATATATACACCTTTTGTTGGAGGATATCTTATTTAAATAGAAAAAATGATAATAATTTTTTTTTGAATTATATAAATGACTAGTTCCTCAAAATATTATAATTTTAATGAAGTCACTTCAAACCTTTTTGTTAATAAAATTTAAATTAAAAAATTTATTTTATTTTATTAATAATTTGTAATTTCTTATTCAATTCTTGTGATTCTTAGAAAAAAGTTATGATTCTTTAAATAAAAATTATGAATAAGATTTATTATTTTGAGAACTTATTCTTCAATAATAGAAATTACACTTGATTAATTATAATTTTTTATTTAATTATTATGATTTATAAAATAAAAGATGTTATTTTTTAAGTAAAAGTAGTGATTGAGATTTATTTTTTAATAATAAAAATTATAATTTACAATTTATGCTTTTTATTTAATTTTTATAATTTATAAAATAAAAAATTGTGATTTTTTAAATAAAAATTATGAATGAAATTCATTATTTTTTATGAAGAAAAAATTATTTTTTACTAAAAAATTATTGATCAAGAGATTTTGAAAATTTTTATTAAAATTATAATATTTTAAAAGATTAAATTATTAGTTATATAATTTAAAGAGATTTTATTATTATTTTTTAAAAAATATAATCGAACATTGGAAATTAAAAATTCGAATCACAACAGGGTCACCCCCCTCACATCACGGTATGGAGTCAAGGCCATCAAAGGGGAACAAAAACCCTAGAAAAAGTGTTGAATTCCGAAGCTGCCCTTATGCCTCGAATTTTTAGCGCATGCCAGCTCATAGAGTCCATAAAACTAAAACGACGCCTGTACGTACAGCTAATACTCACTCGCGAAAATTAAGAATTAGTAAGAATTCCAATTCTAAATCTCAACCAAATGCTCTGCTTCTCTCTTCTATTGTGCTCTCTTTCACAGTCTCTCGCTCTCTTTCACGCGCACACGCTGACGCAGATTATTCGATTTTTATCAAGTGCAGAGGAACTCCCAAGCTGGCTTCGTGTTCGTGCAATTCGAGATTCACACTTCACTGTGAGCTTAGGTTACTGTTGGTGATTCTGTTGAACGCCCATGTCTTCCACCTTTAGTCCCTGTCGGAGCCCAGGAAGTTCGAGGATACAGTTAATTGGCGTCGGAAGTGTTTCCAGGTTGAGATCTTCGTCGGTCAAGAAGGTACCGGAGCCTTTGCGGCGAGCCGTCGCCGACTGTCTCTCCTCCTCATTGGCCACTTCGCACCATGGCGGCCCCTTTTCCGCTGTGGTCAATGAAGCTGCCAGGACTCTTCGGGTTCGTGGGTTTCGCTCGTAGTTTTGCTGTGTTTATTGTTTCTTAGATCTTACTCCTGTTGGTTTCCGCCGTTGGATTCTATGGTTGAGCCTTGAAATTGTTCTTTTCCCTCTTCTCAAATTAAGTTGGGCTTGATTTATTTCTGTGGTTTTAATTTGTTTGGAATATTCTCTATGGTTCATTAGAGGGAAACATGTGTAAACAGGGCTGGGGAAACTTTGGGGTATTTTGTTTCTATCACAGTCTTTTCATAATGTGAGCAATTTGGCCGAAATTGACCTTGCCTAGCCGCTGTAATACTTGTATTCGATGCCAAGCGTTAGAAAATTGTTCGTCCTAATCCCAATTCGGGCATTGAATGCAGAACCAAACGTGGCTTCTTATATATGCTAAGCAACGTGAGAAATTTCAGTACAGAAATGGAAAAGAGCAGTTCTCTCGGTGTTATTGCTATTTATATTCAGTTGGCAGCTGTTCACATCCTTTCTTTTTTCTTTCTAATTTTTTTTTCCTGAGCTATTCTTAATTTTGTTTTCTAATTGAAATTATAACTGCATGTGTGCATCTTTATTTTTATATGTGACTATTTTTTACTTAAAATTTGCTTAACGCCCTATGTGAAGGTGGTGCTACCTCTACATAAATTCTTGGAAGTATTCCCTAAATTAATGTGATGCGTTTCTAATTTTTACTTGTAGTGCATGCATTTCATTAAATTACATGCCAGTGACATGACTTAATCACTTAAACTACAAAGCTTAGGAAAAAGCCTTTAAACTTTTAATGCAAATGTTGTATTCATCATTGCTCTGTCATTCCAAAAAGTTTAAAATGGTATACTAACTACACTAGTAATGCTAAGATATTTCATATTAAGAACATAGTTATGTGTGAGCACCATACCTTTTTCAAGTGTTTGTACTCTTTTTGCTGAATATGAAAATACTGGTTGCCTCATGTAGTTGGGAGGAAAAACTTAATTTATTGTACTTTCTTCTAGTGTATGAACTTCAGTGACATCGATTTGCATCTTGAGTAGACTTTAGTGCCATGCTTGTCTGTTGTCAAGCCATGTTTGGGTATGCTAATATTGTAAACTAATATTATAAGGCCATTTAGATTCAAATTATGATGTCATTGTACGTGATATTTAATGCCCGACGTGTAACTTTACCAATTTTATGATTTAAATGCATGATTGGCAGGACTATCTGGCAGCTCCTGCAACAATAGACTTGGCTTATAACATCATTCTTGAACATACCGTCGCAGAGAGGGAGCGCAGGTATCTGTCACATTTATTTGTCGTCATTGTACAATGGTTAGATGATGATACCGTTCAGATTATTTAGGCCCACTGATGCTATATTATTCTGTAGTTAACTGTAGGATATGAAATGCAGTGGGTTAGCTAATTTTGTTGGAGAGTGATGAAATAACAGCTGGGCATTCAGAGTGCATTGAAATAATCTTATTTAAGTGTAGATATTCTTTTCCGTGTTTAGCCTTGAACATATGGTGTATTGTGTTTGAGAGGCTTGTTCTGCATGTTTTGTTTTGAAGATACAGTGTTTTCCTGAATTTGGCTGTTTGGCTTGATGGGTTACGTGTTATATTTGAGCGAAGCATCTGCTTGGCTCATGAAAGAAAAGTTTTTATGCTGTTTGCCAAGAACGTAGGGCTGGGTAGTCAACAACATTATACACACCAAGTGAGATCTGAGAAGACAATTATCCAAGGCATCTTTAAACCTATAGTGACCTAGGCTTTACACCTTGGGTTTGATTGCAGAACAAAATGAATGATAAAGCTACTTACTGTAAAAATCATTGATTTGACTATTTGACTAAATGAAGGCATTGTAATTGTCTAAGTAGTCTTCTTGTGACTATCTTATAGGGGCTAGGAATGCAACCCTTATTGCATGGGGATTAAGAGTTCCTACCACTTATAAACCTACGAGGAACATGTTTTCTGGGGCCAACAACCTACAAGGAACAATCAGATATTGTAATGAGACCAGATGATGCTTAATTAACATAAATCCCAAACCCAAATATCAGACCCTTTGTTCCACCTATTGTTAAATATTTAATGAAGAATGCACTTGTGTGGAATGATGTTAGGCATGTTCTGATTTCTTTTTTTGCACAGATGTGCAGCATGTTCTGGTTGACTAACATTTTCTACATTTTTTTGGGTGAATTTCGTCATGTCATCTACATTTATAATTTATAATTTTTAAATAAATATTAAAAAATATGAACGAAGAAAGGGCCCAAAAAAACCCTCGGATATTGGATTGCATGATTTTCCCTCCATTTTCTCCATTCTGCCACACGTGCCTGTGAGGTCTTAATTAAATATTTAACAGGATTTGAAGGGTAATGTTTACTTTCAAAGTACAGGGGTTTATTCTCCGTATTTTAAAGAAAATGATAGTTATTCGCAAGAAGTACAGGACGTATTAGCATATTTCCCCCCTTAATTTCAGCTTTCTTCTAATATACTATAGGTATTATTAGAGAAGGAAATGAAAAAAGTATAAGAGCAGAGAACAAGATATCCTCCTAGGAGAAACCAAAAAATTGCACAGCCAGAACAAATAAGATAAGAACTTCTAATGAGGACAGTGAACCGGTCATTGCAATCTTCATGTTGAACGAGGAAACTCCTCTAAAATAGCCTCTAGCCATGCTTCATTAAGAGGCTAAGGAGATCTATTTTTCACGCTCAAAAGAGGCAGCTATGTTTGAAATTCTGGTTTCCTCTCTGTCCTTAACCAGCAAATTGACGAATATCACTGTATGTTGCACATGGCCAAGGAAAGGAGCCTTGGCATCTTTGCTCTGCTTGAAACCTCCAAAGTGGCACAAGAGAGGGTTCTTTGTTCTGTCTATAGTCTGGACCAGGACAAGTCCTTATGTGTTTTTCTTTGTTACTGCTTTTGAACATTATATGAGGCATCTTAAGTTGTACTTCTAATATACTTACTGTTTATCCAGTCCTGCAGTGGTCACAAGGTGTGTGGCACTTTTGAAACGGTACCTTCTAAGGTATGTTCCCTGAATAAATGAATATTCAATGGTATTCAGCATCGTATCTGTGGAATGTCAGTTTTTCATCAGAAGTTCCTTTCATCCATCTCACTTAGGAGAGAATTATTCTTCTGACTTCCATTAATTTTATGACTGTGTATTGGACAAGAAACCAACCGTTATTGATTGCTTCCTATGACATTAGAAATTCACATCTCATTTTAATTCAATCAGATACAAACCGAGTGAGGAGACATTGATTCAGATAGATCGGTTCTGTTCAAACATAATTGCTGAATGTGATCTTAACTTGAATCGGCCATGGTCACAATCTTTGAAGCCACAGTCTGGCTCACCAACGTCTACAAATATGTCTCCTTTGCCTGTATCTAGCTTTGCTTCCGAGGCACTAATGAAGTCACTGAGTTATATTCGTTCCCTTGTGGCTCAACACATCCCAAAGCGGTATTTTCAGCCAGCTGCATTTGCTGGGGCACCTTCTTCGTCTGCACAATCTCTGCCATCATTGTCATCTTTGCTAAGTAAATCCTTCAAAACACAATTATCTCCAGTGACTGCTCCTGAAGCATTAGAGAATGATTCAATTGCTTCATCTGCTTCAAAGTTATCAAAAATCGAAAAAATTGATGAAAAGGATGAACTTGAGTTCATTGCCCATGATGTCCTAAAATGGCGCTGGCTAGAGGAACATCATTTATCATCAGTACCATCAGAAAAGTAAATAATTCATTTTTACACTCAGTTTGTTTTGGTTGCAGCCTTATTGGTGATAACTTTTTTCCTCATATTGGTTCAGAAATAAATTCGTTTTTGACATGCTTTTCTACAGTGATCATGCCGTGAATTCTCAAGATGTAGGGGCATATAGTTTCTTAGAAGTAGGCGCTGCAGCATTACTTGTGGGAAACGTTGAATCTAAGATGAAAGGGCAGCCGTGGAAAATTTTTGGAACTGATGATATGCCCTACTTGGATCAACTTTTGCAGTCCTCCCCAGTTACACCAATTACTAATTCTGCATCTTCTCATCCTCACTTGAGAGCAATAACAGCATCTAAACGCAATAAACCAGGCCCTCGTCAAATTTGGTATGCTCTCTCTCTCTCTCTCTCTCTCTCTCTCTCGCACGCATGCATAATCACATCTTTTAATGACCTGTTTCTTCCCTATCATTTATTTTTCTCATCTTCGCTTTTTCAATGAGGCCTTGCCTTGATCTTAACATTCATTTTTCAATAAATACCATATTAAAGGCTGCAATTTTTTTCCCATGAGTTCTAATGGAGCAATCCTGGGGTTGGAGTACCTCTCAAATATCATGTCATTGTCTTTAGACTCTGGTGGACTGATAGAACCTTAGACCTTGGGACCATGCTGTTCTGGTCCATTTTTTGTGTTGAGAATTTATTGTTGCTATATTGGAGAAAATGTAACAACTGCCTAATTGTTAGGCTGGTGTGGCTGAAATAAAGAATTTATAGCGACAAAAATGCAGCCTTGTATCTGTATATGCCTAAAAATGACCTAAAACTTCTGCAGGTGTGGTCTTAGCATTAAAGATAGATAAAACCTAATGTGAAATTAAGAAGAAGCCTTGTCCAAATTACGAGTGAAGTTCTGGTTAAGCCTAGTTAGTTTTGAAAGATTTGTTTACAATACACAACTGCTGAGAGGCCTTGATCTGAAGTTACTGGGGCCTTTGGAGTAGCCTGCTTAAGTTAATATATTATGCTGATAAAGTACTGTGGATTCTATGAAAACTGCTGGAAATTATGATTATTTTACTTCCGTTTTTTTTTTATTTATTTTATTTGTTTAGCCAATATTCAACATAAAATATGAGAAATGTAGAAGTTTCATTGTTTATAATGCCTCATCTTTTGTTCTATGCAAATGTTCAGGGATTGCTCTAGTTAAGATTTACTTGTTTTTATTTAATTTTGAATGTTTTGATGCTTTTTAAGATTAGTGTGAGTGTTCTGTTATGAGATAATGTTAGTTTAAGTGTTAAGTTTTGATACAATACCTATAGGATCACCATTAAGTTTCATCTGATAGTTTGATTGGAGTTCGCTCTCCTTTTATCTTCTAGATACACCGTTGCTGTTCAATAAAATAAGTTAACAGGATTATTAAGCCTATGCGTAAATACAGCTGCCAAATCTTTCTGAATAATGAAGCCCCAGGATCATCCCTGGAGACTACTTTTCATGGATGGTATACCGGTTCTTGTTACAAAGTCAGAAACTTAGTGGGGATAATTTTCTTCAATGGAGTCCATCT
This sequence comes from Prosopis cineraria, assembly GCF_029017545.1. NCBI lineage: Eukaryota > Viridiplantae > Streptophyta > Magnoliopsida > Fabales > Fabaceae > Prosopis > Prosopis cineraria. Next base: position 7,128,467 of record NW_026555332.1, read on the forward strand.
GTCCTCATTTTATTTGTGAGAAGCTGAAGGAGGACTACCTATGTTGCCAAGCCTGCCAATCGAAATAAATAACACTAAATACAAGATTTGGCAGGCCAAGAATCACATAGTGATGGCTTGGCTGAGTAACTCAAATGGGGGGAACTTTCTCTCATATGAGGCTGCCCATGGGATCTAGGAAGTTGTGCATTAGTCGTATTTAACTCGAGAATGCTGCACTTGTATTTGAGTTAGAAAGCCTATACATGAGCGAAAACTGGGAGAGGTGCTCATAAACCAATAATTGGCACTTTCATGTTAGTGGCAGAAGCTAGACATATGGGAGACCCACATATGGGAATTCATTACTGAGAACTAAGTATAGAAATGCTGTGAGAAAAGGAAGATTTATAAATTCCTTGTGCTTGTGAACAACCCATTAAATGAGTCATGTGGAAGGATAGATGCTATAGCACCTCTACCTTAAATTAAAGTTATGTTTTCAGAAGCAAGGCATGAGGAGAGTGAAGGAAGTTGATGAAAAGTTCCTGCACCTTAAATCAAGATTAAGCCATTGCATTGGCAGCACTTGGCCTACCAGCTTACAGCAATGATAACAAGTCAAAGAAGGAAAGTTATGCTGTGATCATTGCCAAAAAAAGGGCCAGACCAAGGAGGTCTGCTGGAAAATTCATAGCAAGCCATCAAACTGGAAGCCAAAAGCAAGACATGAGAACCATGAGTTAGTGATGAACAAAATAAATAAATAAATAACAAAGAAGGACCAGAATGCTGCAGAAGAAGTTTTGGGTTTTACTCTTTTAGCACTCCTGCATAAGAGGGAATTGGTCTTGGAAAAGACAACTGGCAATGCTTGAATAGCTCCATGCTAGAAATATTCAGCTTGGGGGGGTTGGAAATAACATTTTGAATTAAGATGCCTTTTGTTATCATATTTCCTTATTTAATTAATAATTAATCCTTATCAGTTTTGTAATTATTTTTGGATAATATTACTATGGATTAGTTCTTGCTTAAGTGTTGTGTTTTAATTAGGATAAGATTAGATTAAGTGTTCTATTTTGATTAGGATAACATTAACTGATTGGTAACTGAAGTGGATAGCTATCATCAGATGTATGTTTTTGCTTACAGCTTTAGTTGGATAGTCTGAAGTTTATATTTGCTACTTTTAATGCGCTAAAAGTGTTTCATGATGTATTATTCCTTCTAAGGATAGCTTTTTCCACAGGGAGGATTCTCCTATGAGTACGTTCCGTCCCCGAGCTCGACGACTCTTCCAGTATCGTCATTACAGGTATGGACGCAGAAATTCAACAGAATTTGATACAAGTATTTGCATGTACTCTCATTAGTCATTGCCCTAAAATTGGTGCTATAATTCACTTTCTGGTTTTACTTGAGAACCATTCACAGAAGTAGAAGTCGCATTTTGTTTTCCAATTCAGATTCAGAATTTTCTTCATTTTGACTTAAGCAGAAAATGCTAAAAGAAATGTACAAAATTGATGGTGGTCATTTTTTTTCCTGAACGAGCAAGGGCTTGCATATTTCCTAAAAGTTTTGTAATTTCTGTAAATTGGCTCTCAAGAGTCAAGATGGGCGGTGATGGGAGAGAGCGATACCATTATGCTCTTTCTGGAATGCATGGTTCACGTGTTTATTTTCCTCCTATGCTGGCAGAGGCATATAGGGGTGCACACATGCCCAATTGGCCACGGTTAACCTGGTTTGGCCTGGTCACTTTGGGTCAGGCCAAAACACACTGAAGAGAAAAAGACCAAAATGAGAAAACCAGGCGACAACCAAGTTGGCTTGGGCACTGGGCATAGTAGTCTAAACTCAAATGTCATCCCCGCAGTCCCTGATGCTAAAAAATGTTTTTTGGTTTAATAAATTGAGCTATGATCATTCAAGTTGTTCACTGAACAATTCATTTGGTTTTTCAGTGCCATTACTATTTGCATTTGACATTGTCTTGGGATCTCTCCTGTGCTTCTTGGTACTTCATGTAACATCCTCATACAACAACAACAACAACAACAAAATTAATAATATTCTTGATATATCTTTAATAAAATATTTGTGCAACTAGAAACGAAAATAGAAAATATATATACCCTAGTTTTTGGTTCAACAGAAGAGTGCTGTTTTGAACTCATGACTTGATTGGTGAGAGAAAGATGCACTCACAATCAAGCCAAGATTTTGAATGGCAGAAAATATATATGCGCAGTTCCTGTGTTACCAAAAAAAGGAAAATATATGTATATGTACATGTAATAAGAAAATAGGAACACAGTTGATTTCACATTAAAAAAGGGATATTTAAGGCATTTTTGGGAATCATGAATAAAAGCTAAGAAAAAAAAATCTTTAAAGTGGAGATACATGATTATGCAAGTTAGTGATCTGGGCAAGGAAATGGGGTAGGGAGTGAGATATTATTGAACTAATGATCAATTTGTGTAAAGTTTGAACAGGAAAATAGTGTAAAGTTTGAAGGGATAAGTTAGTGGGTTGTGTCTGATATCGATGTATGGTATAAAGACAGATAAAAAGAAGGGAATGAAGGTATTGAACTCTCTTGGTAAAGAAAATGATCAATAAAACCCTACCAAAAGAATTATCATAAAATGAAAATAAGTTACTGAACAAAAACATTTTTTTTATATAACTATATATCTATTTGTGTGTGTGAAGTGGTGAGGTGTGGAGATGAGTGACGTAATAGTAGGAGTGGGTGCAGGAGTATGTGACAATATCATATATAAGTAGATGAATGGATTGTAGAAGTATCTGCATGCGTGCATGGTTTACCCAGAAGCCACATGGCAAGCGGAAATAAAAAAAAATGGAAAATTTACTTTTTGGAAGATATACATGGCTGGTAATATATCACCCAATCAGAATGGTTCTCTCCATCTCTCTCTCCCCCTTTCCCTCTATCCCTCATGTTGTTTGGCTTCTCAATCTGCCCTGTACCACTCACTTCTTTCCTTTCTATTTCTTACTATCCCAGCATTTCCTATTTGTCTTCATTCTCTTCATACCATACATTCACATAAGGTACAACTCACTCACTTATCTCTTCGAACTTCACATTATTTTCATGTTTTATTTTATAATTATATCTCACTCTCTATCAACTGCGTCTCTATTGTCCTATTATATGCATATATTTTGTTTTATTTTTGTCCATATGTACCAAGAATTAGTTTAATACGCTCAAAATATTTTTATCATAATTGCTCAAATGTTTTGTTAAATTAATGAATTCAAAAGCATTATTGATTTTGTTGTAAATATGAGGATGTTACACTTAAAAAACTTGTTTGTTAAAAAATGAGTGATTTGTTCTAACATTTTGCTTTGAACTTCACAATTATTAATGAACACGTTCAACCAATTAAAGAGTTACTTGATGGATATTCATTGATAAACCTAGAGAGACTCTTCTATCTCTTGTTATTTTCCTCGTTGTGGGTACTTTGAAATTGTAGGATTTGTATACCTCATTATTATTGATCCATGTCCTTATGCACTTTGGAAACTTACCTCGTTTGGATAGTATTCTATGACAAAGTTCCCATTCTCTGCCTTTTAGTTCCCTCCTTTTATGGATGAAGTTTTATCTTCTTAACCTTTCTGTCAAGCAGAAGGATCTCCTCCGCCATTACCATTTGCCAGTTCTTCATGTAGCACTTGAAACCTGCAATATTCAATCTCAGAAATGACCCTTATTTGTCATTCTTATCCTGCTATTTTTGTGCTGCTAGTAGTTCCCTCATGTTGCGCCTTGTCCCTTTGCCTTTATCTCCTTGCTGATTGAGTGAAACCGTGCATCTGTTTTGGTGTGAAAAGAAAAGAGAAGACAGGTTATGAAGTCAGAAACAAAGCTAGAGAGAGCAGGTGGTCTAGTACCATGTGTTGTTATGTGAGGATTGAAAGTGGAAAGGAAGCCCTGCAATCCCAGCCGGATGATGATAGAATGCATGAGCATGTTAACATGCAAACCATTTGCTTTATTGTCATCATGTTCTTTCTTTATCTTTTTGAACTTTTGGTGGATGTTATCTTTCTTTGCAGCTCAGTTGATTTCCTTTCTGTTTAGTTCAAGCATATAAAATTAATTCGCAAAGTGAAAAATTTCTACTGCCTATGTTTTCACTGAAGAAATTTACAACTATTAATCATTCTGTTTTAAGTTGATTGTTTTGTACAATGTTCAAAATTTTAACTTGTTCTGACCAGTGAGCAACAACCTTTGCGGCTGAATCCTGCTGAGGTACGTGAAGTTATTGCTGCAGTTTGCTCAGAGTCTTCCTCACCAAGTACCAATGTGATGACACTGACAAGAAGACTGAGCAATACCAGTGGAAATCCATCGATGGATGTGGCTGTGAGCGTCCTCATTAAACTTGTTATTGACATGTATGCTTCAACCCGCTTGTCTATTACGTTTCATTCCATTCTTGATTGTATACCTTACCCATGTCTTCCTTTCATCACTTGCATTCACACATGATAAAACTTGGCTAGACCATTCCTATTTTGCTGATTAACGAAAGAAAGTTTGACAAGCCTCCCCTTTCACTTATAAAAGAAAGGGACAACTTAAATAGTCAATGTTTAAGCATTGCAGAAAAGAGGAGGAAGTGAGTTGTAGTATGATATGATTTATTCTTGTGCATTACAAGAGAAATGATGAATGAAAATTTCAAATAACAATTTTGCGAAAGTGGTCTCTTGCTTTAAAAGGAAGTTAATAGAATAATTCAAAAGCAAGTCACAAGTTCGTGCCATTTGACAGCAATTCAAGGATGGCCATTACTAAATATGTGGTAGAAACTGATGGCCATTGTTGTCATGCGGGGCAGTGGTTTCTAGCATGTGTTGTTTATTGCTCCCTGTTTGTGGGGACTCTGGTTCTTGTATAAATTTTCTTAAACAACCTTTTCTTCTTTTGTTGGCATAATACATGTTTTTTGTGTAAGTGGTTGAATTATAATATATTAGTCAAGACAGTTTCCATAAATTGAGTGTAAAATAAGAATGCTGAAATGTTGCCATAGACGCATAATCTTAATCTGATATTCTCTTCTACTGACTATTTTTTAACCTATGGGTTACTAATGCATGGCATGATGGCTGGTGTTGTGGCCGGTATTCATCACTTGATGGATAACATTGTTCTTAAAACATTCATGTTGATTGTGGAAACGTTTCAATTAGAATATATATACTCAAAGCACATTTCTCAATTTGAGCATGAGATTAAAATGTTGTTGTGTCTTGGTAATCTGCTCTTGCATTTTAATGACAATATTCATTTTTTTAGTATGTGTCGTTTGGGTCAGTCACTGAACTATTTAAACTCTTTAAGTCTTGATTGGCAAAAAAAAAAAAAAAAAAAAACTCTCAAGTCTTGAAGTGTTTTTAGTATGTTTGTTGTTTGGATCAAACTCTCTAATAAAGGCTCTCAGGCCTTGTCAAAGTCTAAGTAAGCTCGAAAGCTTAAATTGTTAAGCAAAGTTCTATATATAACCTCTTATAACCCATTTGATATATTTCAGTATATAGTTGATGAGGAAATCCCAAGTAGATTGACTTGAAGCCCCAAAATCAAGTGAATTAAGAAATCTTAACTCTTAAATTCTGATGCAGGATTTTAGACCCAATGAGATACAACTCATTAATATAGATAGAATAAAAGAGAACTGAATGCCACAAAGGACTCACCTTTCGTAAGTTCTTACAATTCCTGGAGAAAGACAGAGAGAGCCAATGAAACTCGCATGACTGTTATTACTCAGAAACTAGTCTGCCTCCAACTCTCTTGAATTGTTTAAATAGGCTACATTTCATTAGGAACCCTAATACCCTAATGGGCTTTATTAAAAATGAAAACACAAGTTTATTTTGAGAAAAAAATCCAGACTGCTAAATAATGTCAGGTTCTTATAAACATGTCACCTCATCAATGATATCATGTGCACTGCACACAACATGCTTATTTACATTATGGAAGTTACCTAGTAAATAGATAAATAGGTGTTAGTTAAAGAGGTTAACAGATAATAAGTTGATTAACGTCCATAAAAAGTTATAAAGAGTCATTGTAATTGTGAAAAAAGATCTAATACTGTTCCATTAGTTTCAACACCCATTTCAACGGCTCTTCATCCCCTTTTATAGACACTAATCAACTAACCATATGTTAACCCCTTTAACTAACTCTTATTTATCTATTTATTACATAACAAGAACATTAATGAAAAACTAACAGCTAGGTTTGGGCCTAATTTTGCCGTCAATCTGTCAACCAACTTCAGGCCTTTATTTGACATCCTGTCGTTACCCTGGCAGGCTCTTCTTTTCTAGTTCATGATCTGGTAAGTCTTGTAATGTGTCCTTTAGCAACTTGGACTTCAATCTGTTATTGGCCATCTTGGTTCTCTTCAATTTTTTGTAATTTTGCATGGAATATGTCAAGGACCTCAGCTTAAATGCTTAACTTGTTCAGTGAATGCCCATGAATAGTTTCATTACTCTTTTAACATTCCCCTCTACACAGAACCCTTGAAATGTAGAACCTGCAATATCTTGAAAGTTTCATTTAGCTATGAAGCAAGATAGGGGTGGCAAGGATTGACCTTTGATCAAATGGTGGTGGAGACTATGATACTGATAGGTGGGAATAATTTGGAATGATCGAAAATTGAGAGAGTAAAAGGATGAGAGAAGAACAGGAAGGTAGAGAGAGAGCAGAGAAGAATGAGAGATTAAAGAGAAGAAGTTGAGAGAAAATAGAGAAGCCGAGGAGTCACTAGATAATACGTCCTTTCTCATAAAAAATACATCAAAATACAATTATTAGGCTATATATAGACGTCCCTTCCCAATGGCTATATTAACTAACTAACTAACCAATTATATCCTAATTACAAATTTATAACAATACCCCCCTTAAAGAGATCCTTGCCCTCAAGGATCAGTAATAACAAATTGAGGAAATTGCTGCTGGAAATGATGCAGAGCTGTCCAGGATGCTTCTTCCTCTGGTAATTGTTTCCACTTGACCAAAATTTCAGTAATTATCCTCCTCTTTTTCCGACCAACTCTTTTCTGCAAAATGCATTCAGGTTCTAAAACTGGAGGTACTTGAGGCCAGTCAAGAGGTGGATGCCTCTGCTTGACTTTAGGATCAGGACATAGCTTCAATAAGGATACATGAAAAGTTGTATGTATTCTGGAATCAGGTGGTAGTTCTAACTTGTACGCCACTGCTCTAACTCTTTGAATCACTTTGTAAGGACCAAAATATCTAGGAGCCAATTTTTGGTTACTCCTAGCAATTGTAGAAAGTTGTCTATAGGGTTGTAACTTTAAGAAAACCCATTGTCCCACTGCAAATTCCCGATCAGATCTGTGCGAATCTGCCTTTTGCTTCATCATATTTGCGGCCCGATGGAGATGATGTTTGAGAACAGCTATCATCTCTTCTCTTGCTGTAAATGACCTGTCCACAGCATCTAGCACACTATTATGAGGTAAATGAGGAGAATGGAGAGGAGGTTTCTGACCATATAGAAGTTCATAGGGAGTAGCCTTAGTTGCTGTGTGAAAAGTGGTATTATACCACCACTCCACATGAGACAACCACTCACTCCACTGCTTGGGCTGTTCCCAACACATACACTGAAGATAGGTTTCCAAACAACGATTAAGCACTTCGGACTGCCCATCCGTTTGAGGGTGATAAGCAGTGGAAAGAAGTTGCTTTACCCCCAAAACCTGCAAAAACTCTTTCCAAAACCCGCTAACAAATAAAAGGTCATGGTCACTGATAAGTTCAGATGGGGCCCCATGTAATTTATAAACCTAATCCATAAAAATTTGAGCTAAAATAGAAGCTTGAAAGGGATGAGTGAGTGGTAAAAAGTGTTTATATTTACTCATACGGTCAATTACTACCCAAATAGTGTCCTTACCAAAGGATTTAGGGAGTCCCTCAATAAAATCCATAGTGATACTCTCCCACACCTTGCTAGAAATAGGCAAAGGCTATAATAGTCCAGGGCAGCAACAGTCTCATACTTACACCTAGCACATGTATCACACTGTTTAATAAAATCAGAAATGTCAATTATTATTTTTTTCCACCAAAATAAGGCCTTAACCCTCTGATATGTAGCCTGGATTCCTGAATGACTGCCTTGTGGGCTGGCATGGAGCCACTCTAATATTTTCTGCCTCAAATGAGGATCAGAACCTATCACCAGCTTCCCTTTTCTTCTTAATAAGCTCCCATCCCGAGAAAAATGACCCCACACTCCCTCATTTTCTTGAGTTTTCTTCTGGATTTCTGAAATAACAGCATCTACGTCCCAACCTCCCTTGATTTTCTCACATAACTCTGGTGACAATGTGTCTAAAATCATCTGCATAATTTGCTGTTTCGGTATTCTTGAGAGAGCATCTGCAACAGAATTTTCATTACCCTTTTTGTGCTGAATCTCATAGTCAAAACCGGCCAATTTAGCAACCCAAAACATCTGAAAGCTGGTCTTTAACTTCTGCCCAAGCAGATATTTTAGGCTTTGCTGATCTGACCTTATTATAAATTTTTGCCTTTCCAAATATTGATGCCAATAAAGCACAGCCAAGACCACAGCCATCAATTCCTTTTCATATATTGAGAGTTTTTGATGCCTTTCAGCCAAACCCTTGCTAAAATAAGCAATTGGTTGACCTGACTGCATTAGAACAGCCCCTACCCCTACTCCACATGCATCAGTTTCAACTACAAATTGTTTTGAGAAATCTGGAAGGGTAAGTACTGGAGCAGAAATAAGGACTTCTTTGAGTTTAGTAAAAGCTGCAGCAGCTACCTTTGACCACTCAAATCCATTCTTCTTAAGAAGAAGAGTTAGTGGCTTGGCTAAAATCCCATAGCTCTTGACAAACCTTCTATAGTATCCAGCCAGCCCCAAGAAAGCCCTCAATTGCTTAATATTTGTGGGTTCAGGCCATTCAGCCACAGCTTGGACCTTCTTGGGATCTGTCCGGACTTGCCCACCACCAATTAAATAACCCAAATACTCAACTTCACTTGCTGCAAAAGAACATTTGCTCTTTTTAATAAAAAACTGATGCTGTCTCAAAATAGAAAACACTTCCTTGAGGTGCTGCACATGATCATTGAGATTAGAGCTATGGATTAATATATCATCAAAAAAAAAAACACAAACTTCCTCAAATAAGGACGGAATATGCTATTCATAGCTCCTTGAAAAGTTGCTGGTGCATTAATTAGACCAAATAGCATAACTAACCATTCATAATGCCCACTATGTGTCTTAAAAGCAGTCTTTGAAACATCTTGAGGCACCATTCGGATGTGATGATAACCAGCCCTCAAGTCTAATTTTGTAAACCATTTTGCAACACTTAACTCATCCAAGAGGTCTTCCACTAAGGGAATTGGGTATTGATTTTTCACAGTTTTCTTATTTAATTCCCTATAATCTATGCACATCCTCTAAGTGCCATCCTTCTTTTTGACCAGTACAATAGGGGCTGAAAATGGGCTTGAGCTTTCTTGAATCACCCCATTAGGCAATAATTCTCCTACCAATTGCTCAATAATATCCTTTTGAGCTGATGGGTATCTGTATGGCTTGAGATTAATGGGATTGGTCCCTTCCTTAAGAACTATCGAATGATCATGGCCTTCCCTTAATGGTGGCAGCCCTCTTGGTGCTTCAAATAAGTCAAGAAATTCTTGTAGAACCCCAAAAATTTCCCCTAGAACATCTGAACCAGCATGGATAGAAAGACATTCCATCTTTTCCTGTCCTGTGGCCACTAGTTGGAGTAAAAAAACTTGACCCTCATTCAGGTCTTTGAATTCCAGCTTCTTCAATTGAATTAGGCGTAGAGAATTAGGATGAGTAGCCTGAAGCTTACACAACTTCCCCTCAAGCCAAAAAGACATGGTTAACGACTCATAATCCCAGAATGGATTTTTAATGCTTTTGAGCCATTTAAGCCCCAGGACTAAGTCATATGTATACATTTCAAGAATTCTAAAATCAAAAGAAAATTCTAAGCCTTGCATTCTCCACTTGAATCCTTTCCAAATACCATGCACCTTAAGCTTTCTTCCTCCAGCTACCTCTACCTAGGCTTTATTGGTTCCATCAGGTTGCCACCCAAGTGTTTTTGCCACCTTAAGGTCCAAAAAATCATGAGTGCTTCCACTGTCAATTAAGATCTGAAGCTGCCTCTTGCCAGTGTCCTATGACTCGCATGGAAGAATTCCCATCAACTCCCTCTATCGCATGAATAGAAATATTGGGTCTGTCATCTTCTTCCCTGACTTCCATAATTTCTTCCAAAAGAGCATCTTCTTGACTGTCTTGAATTTCCAAGAAGTGGAGTTGTAGCTTCTGACATTGAGGACATTTATGGTCTCTTGAGAATTTTTCATGGTAGTAAAAACATATCCTGTGCTTTGCTTCGTCCTCTGCCGAGAGAATTTTGAGTGGTTTATTAACAATTTTTTGGTTAAAAGAAGGGGTTTTTGAAGATAAAGATGTTGACTTTCCCTTTCCTTGGGTCCCACCACCGATCAAAGCATTTTTATATGATCGCCAAGTGTTTTGGTCAGGGAGTTGTGTGGAAGAAGCTACCGCTGCCACTTGTCCAATGTTCTTGTGCTGACTTTTCTTCTTAGCTTGCCTTTTTAACGTGATCTCTTGCATTCTTGCCAAGCTTTGTGCTTCTCTCATGGTTCTTGGTTTAAATAACCTGACAAATCCCGCAATCTCTTCCAATAATCCATTGAGATACACATCTACCAAATATTCTTTAGAGAAGCTTAGTTTGCATGATATGGTGTCGAACTCATCATTATATTCAGCCAACGTCCCTTGATGCTTCAGACGCACCAAGTCGCTCATGGGAGTCTCATGAACAGGCCTAAACCGATCCTTTAATTCGTTGATATATTCATCCCAAGTGGGTTGCATGCCTGCCCACGATTTCTCGTACGCGATGTGCCACTGGAATGCTTTTGGATCAAGATACATGCTTACAATCTTGACTTTCGATTCTTCGGGGGTCTCATCAAGCTCAAATTAACGCTCGCATTTCAGTATCCAGCCCTCGACGTCGTCTTGGGTGAACTTTGGGAAGTCCATTTTGGTGAACTGCGTCGGCCGTCAGTACCCATGGCATTCATAACCTTCGCGACGATGTAGTTCCTCTAATTCTTGGTTGCGATTTCGATGATACCCATGGCGTCCTTCTCTGTCATGTCCCGCTTCATGCTCACGATCACGCATGGGGCATTTTTAACTGGTTGGAAATGCCTTCAACTAATTCGGTCAAGGTATCTACCTTATTAAGACCTTCTTCCAGTCGACCCACACGTTCTTCCATCTCTTTCTTGATCTGGTTTTGAGTTTGAACCATGTACCGCTGATGATGAATATGGGACATGAAGTGGCCAAGGAGCGTCTGCTCTGATACCACTGATAGGTAGGAATAATTTGGAATGATCGAAAATTGAGAGAGTAAAAGGATGAGAGAAGAACAGGAAGGTATAGAGAGAGCATAAAAGAATGAGAGATTAAAGAGAAGAAGTTGAGAGAAAATAGAGAAGCCGCGGAGTCACTGGATAGTACGTCCTTTCTCATAAAAAATACATCAAAATACAATTATTAGGCTATATATAGACGTCCCTTCCCAACGGCTATATTAACTAACTAACTAACCAATTAGATCCTAATTACAAATTTATAACAGATGCCATGTCACTATGTCAGATTAACTTTGATTCAAAAGCTTAAGCTATCGAATGAAAGGACATAGATATATAATTTTTAATCTCTATCATATCATGTCACTGCTTAGATATAGTTATTTGATGCTTCCTAATTTTGAGATTTAATGAACGTATTTCTGAGGGTGAACGTTTTTTTTTTTTCTTTACTTTAAAGATTGAGTGAAGTTATCTTTTGTTAGGTAAGCATATCATGTTGAGTGTCAGATCCTTGAACTGTGTATTAATTTTGTGCCATCTGCTTGATTGAACTTGTACCATCATTTTATGTTTCCATAGTGTTTTTTGTTATTCTGTTACATTGACAGTGGATAATGGCTCTAAAAAAAATATATTTTGCAGGTATGTTCTAGATTCTCGGACAGCTGCTCCTCTCACTCTCTCTATGCTTGAGGTGATGCGTGAATAAAGTAATATTTTTGTCATGACAACATTTATAATTGTTTTGCTGTTACTGATTTTGTTTTTGAACTACTTATTTCAGGAGATGCTCAGTTCTTCTAAATCAGCTTGCAGGATTCGTGCTTTTGATTTAATTTTAAACCTGGGGGTTCATGCTCATCTTTTAGAACCTATGATGGCTGATGATGCTTCTGCAATTGAAGAAGATTATTCTCAAGAGACCTGTTATGACGACTCTCAACTTCTGGCCCAAGGGAGCAGAAAAGGAAATTCTCCCAATATTAACATTTCCTCTGCAATTGAAAGTTTTGAGCATTGGATTTTAAATATTTTGTATGAGATACTACTTCTTCTTGTCCAGGTATTATTAATTTTTGTTTCTCCATTCTCTGAAATTTTCCTTTTAAAAGTCTAGTCCAAGCAACTGTTTTTCTTAAAAGGTGTGCATTGCAAGTATATAGCTGCAAGGTAACTAATTTTCATGATGGCAATTTTCATGGAATTTGTTGGCTTTATGTTTGGTTTTAAGTCAGAGAGAGTGACATAAGATATTATTGCAGGTGATAATTGTACTTCTTTGAGTCTTAGAGGTTTTATGTCATCTATCTCCATTTTTTTCTCTCTTGCTTGGGCTTGTACGTTTTTGAGTCTCAAAGGTCTCAGGTCCAATACCCTTTTTCCTCCCTTTCATTTCTGTTATTTTTTCATTTTTTTCTTTCTTTTTTCCTCCCTTATCTTGTGTCTCTGATGCATGTGGAATTTTATGTGTTAACTTTGCATGCGGTTAGTCATTATTCTTTTAATGGCTTTACATTTGAAGATTCTTAGCCACTCTGTTAACTTTTTGCCATCTGATATGCTTATCATTGTGCAGAATGAGGAGGAGGAGGAATCTGTATGGGCATCTGCACTCAGCTGTTTGCTTTATTTTGTATGTGATAGAGGAAGGATCTGGAGAAATCGATTGCAAGGTCTTGATATAAGGGTGAGGGCTGATTTTCCCTTCTTTTACTTTACAATGTCGTTTGGTAGCAGAACTGTAAGAGCTAATCGCCCAGGCATTCTAGATCCACAAAACATGCTCATTGGATGTTTGTTTGTTTAATTAGCTTTTCTATTTGCATTTCTCTCTTTCAAATCTCAATCATGCTTTTGATATTAGACCTATTGGTATTAGACTACAGGCTATGGCCACCATTTAGTTGCAGTGAAAATATGCTTCCTCCATTTCTTCTAACGGGTTAGATGATTGCTTTCTCCCATTTTGCTGCACTCTCTGCAGCACACGACCTCAAATCTTGCCTTAAATTAAGGAGAGTGAACATGAGATTCTCTGCCATTCTTGAGTTGGGAAACTTTGCAGAAAGTGGCAAAATGATATAGTATTGGTGATGAACAAACATCAAAGAACAAAAAGCAGGAGAGGCCGGTGATAGCAAAGCAAAAAAGGACAGGAGAGATGGAAATCCTAAAATTTCAAGGTTATAAGTGGGATTAGGTTATCTACTTACCCGTGTTTTATGAGTCGCCGTATGCCATGGGAAAATTGAGATTACCAGATAACTTTGTTAAAAAAAGTTATATTCAACATGCCACATTTAATTTCCTGAGCAGAGTTTCTGAGGAAAGTCAATGGATTCTTGCACCAACAGCACCTACGAGTATTTTATGGCAGTCCAGGGGGAAGAATATTTTCAATAAATAACTTCTGTCAAGCTTCCTGTATTTTTTCTTTCCTGCCCATACCTGCAGTTTGTCCCACTCTCTAGGCTATTGGACTCAAAATTTGGGTGGTTTAATACATTAAAACATGAAACAGCTCTTATGACCGGATTTTATTAAATCTTGCCTGTTTCTGTCTTCTGTCATTTGGCAGCCATCCTTTCTTTTATTATCTTTTCTTTTTCTCATTATGTGCTTGATGTCAATGTAACTTATGGTATCTTTGTTTGATTTGGTTATATAACATCTTTTAGGTTATCAAGGCACTTATAGAAATCAGCTGGAAGAATTCTTGGGCAGAATTTGTTCATTGTAAGCTTATTTCTATGTTAACCAACATGTTTTATCAAGTTCCTGATGAAGCTTCTGAAGCTGTACTGAGCACGCCTAAGTTTCTTGTGGATCAGCTTGATCTGATTGGAGGAGTTCAATTTATTTTAATTGGGGTATGCATTATCTTATTAAGCAGTATTTATATAACTCCTGTCTGAGGGGAAAAAGGCTGATACTTGTTTAGTTATTTTTTAAATATTAAGTTAGGAACCACTAACTAGCATGTATACTCTGCCAGTCTGTGGGAAAAGGGTAGGGTGAAGTCTTGAGCTGCTTTCATTGGATATTGCATAACTTCTTTTCCTGTTAAATGCAGTATTCTCTTGCAAACTCAAGTGAAGAGAGGAGAAATTTGTATTCAGTGCTTTTTGACTATGTTCTACATCAAATAAATGAAACGTGTATGGCTACAGGAGTCAACGAATATAGTGATGATGAGATTCAACCCTTGCTGCCTTGCTTGCTCAAACGCATGCACCTGAGGCATTTTACATATCTGTTAAATTGGGGGTAGAAGGCATCGGTGAAATTTTGAGAAGATCAATAGCATCTGCACTGTCCAGATATCCCAATAGTGAACGACTAAACATGGTACATCCTTGTCAATTTCTTTTGCTAGTTGGCATTGTAGTTTTAGAGGAACTATACTTTTTTTTTTTATGGGTTTTTATTTTAACCACCACCTCCCCCCCTTCTCTTTGCTGGTGCTTGTTATGTAGAATGGATGGACAGCAATAACCCTTTAAACTATTGGTTCAAGGTCAAAATCCTACAAACTACACATAAATCTGGTTCCTGTTAGCACTGTATGTGCTGGGTGGGGGAAAATGTTGCATTTTCGATCATACGTGCAAAAAAGAACTATCTATATTCCTATTCATAGTTACATAATAGTTTGTTCTGATAACTATTGCAAATAGAAGGACTATTCTCCTTGAAAAAACAAGATTATGTCTTCATTTTGGGTGAAAAGTATGGCAAATGTTAGTCTTCATGTTTTTGCAGTTCTGTACTACTTGTTACATCATGCACTTCAGATGATGTCAGTAGTTTATGGCAACTGATGATGTGCTTGGTTCAATTTTAGGTTTTTATATAATTCACTAATCGTTATCACCTTCATTTTGTTTTCTGACTTGATATTTTCTTGGGAGAATGACAGAGAGTTCCCAAAAGGACCAATTAATTCACGTTAGGTCCCAAGTGCCAAATTTCAGAATTTGCAACTCAATATTTAAATTTTGCAACTTGTATTTCAAATTTTAATAGGGAAAATATTTTTTTTTCTTCAACCATGTTAAAATTTAGAAAAACAAGTTGCAAATTCATTACAACATTGTTGCAAAATTGAAAGATTGAGTTGTAAATTTTTTGAGTTTGGCACTTGGGACCTAACTTGAATTAATTGGTCCTTTTGAGACCTTTTTGTCATTCTCGCTATTTTCTTTTTCTCTCTTCTCTTGTATTTGTTTAATAAAACATCTTTAACCTGTACTGTGCTTGTTTCTTTTTGGTTGTTTGCAGCTCTTGGAGATTGTTGCAGAGAAATTTGATGCAATAATAAGTTCATTCAGTCATTTGGACAAAGAGTTCTCTTATATGATTCAAATGACAAAAGCACACAAGTTTCTGGAACATATTGATGGTGTGGCTCAAGGAAATGGTGTTGGTCTGAAGGCAAAGCTTTCATGGACCACTTTACATTCCCTTCTTCACTCTGAAAGAATTGCTTGCCGACAAAATGGGTATATCTGGTTAGGTGATCTGCTTATTGCTGAAATTAGTGGGGAAAGGGGTGGAAGTATATGGGCAAATATCAAACACTTTCAGCAGAAAATTGCTGATGCTGGAACTCAGGATTCTTCAGTTGCATCAAATGTTCCTTTGCCTATATCACTCATGTGTGGGCTTTTAAAGTCAAAACACAACTATATTAGATGGGGGTTCCTTTTTGTTCTTGAAAGGCTTCTTATGAGATGCAAATTTTTGTTAGATGAGTACGAAATGCAACATGTTAGCAGCACTGATGGGCCTGAGCGGAAAGATTGGCATCTAGAGAAAGCCAATGCAGTTATAGACATAATGAGCGAGGCTTTGGGGCTGGTGTATCAGATAACTGAGACTGACCGTATCAATATTCTAAAAGTAATTGTTTCTGAGCTCAAAGTTACTTGTTGCAAAAACCTTTTCACACCTTACTAATTAGTAGGAAGGCATGAACCACATTAAAGATGAAAATCTGTTGGAAGTAAATATCCTATTTATCAAGCTATTCCATCAAGAAATAGAAGAATCAATACTATGATATTGCGGATTGCTCTAATACAGAAACTTTCTTGGGTAGTTTAGTGTTTAGTGATTAATAAATTCTGGCAGAGCTAGGTCTTATTGGTAAATGCATTTATGAGTTTAGATTAATAAAATCTGAAATCAGTGGGCAGTGGCTACTGAAAGAAATGTATATTTGAGTTTAGATTAATAAGGCTTCCTGAATAATGAATTTTACTTGTAAAAATTGTTTGTGATTATTTCTGGAGCAACTTATGAGAATTTTCTATTCAATTTTGGATTCCCAAGTATGTTATGACATATTATTCCTATTTTACTCAATTCTGTTTTTGAACAGATGTGCGATATACTATTCTCTCAATTGTGCCTGAGAGTTCCGCCTGCAACAGCATTGCCCTTTGGAGATGATATGCAACGTGACCGAAGTTTAAAATACATGGGTCAAAATAAGGAGTTGGATGGTGATAATGGTCTCAAACAAGATACTTTTCAATGGGATGAACTTAACAAAGAAGATGTTGATAGAAGATCTAGCTACTCCAATAACTTTTATCTGGATCATGAAACTGCATCAATGGCAGCACTTCTTCTACAAGGGCGAGCCATTGTTCCAATGCAATTGATTGCACGTGTTCCTGCTGAATTGCTATATTGGCCATTATTCCAGCTGGCTGGAGCAGCAACTGACAATATTGCATTTGGTGTTGCTGTTGGAAGTAAAGGAAGAGGAAACCTGCCTGGTGCTACATCAGATATTCGAGCCACCCTTCTCCTACTTCTTATTGGTAAATGCACTGCAGATCCTGCTGCTTTTGCGGAAGTCGGTCTAGAACAATTTTTTAGGTATTCTGAACTTATAATGTGTTTGTTGTGGTTGAGTTGGCCTACTTATTATGACATTTCAAACAATGAATCCTTCTTTCTTGCAGGGAATTCTTGGATGACGCAGATTCCAGGGTAGCATATTACTCTTCTGCCTTTCTTCTGAAGGTAGGAATTTGATTCAATTATTGATATTGAGTATTCGTGCAATACATAATAGTTCTTACATATCAAATATTAACTTTTGTCAAAATTTTCTTTTTGTGCAGCGAATGATGACTGAGAAACCAGAAAAATATCAACATATGCTTCAGAATCTTGTTGTCAGAGCACAGCAGGTACCCCCACTTCAGTAATTTGCTTGTAGCTCCACTGATACAGTTGTGAAAACTTAGACTGACAAGTGTTATTTGGCAATTAATTTTCATATATAGTTTCTGACTTTCTGAGAAGTCTCTTGACTAGCATTAATTATTAATCAATGAAGTAAAATAGATAACATAGTGGCTTTTGGAGAAAATTACTTAGCTGCATCTGGTTAGAAGGTTAAAATGACAGTTGTTAAGAACATTATACAGGTAGATTTGAAGATAATCGTTGGTACTTATGCTTAATACAACTAACTAGTGAGCAGATTTTGAGGTTTACTTGTAGATTAGCTATGGAGGGACTTGTGAAATTCTTGAGCTCTATGGGTTGCTAGGTGTAGTGCCTAATTTTTCACACTTGATTGTGCACTTTTGAAGGGTGTTTTCCTTTTGACTCCTTGGGTCCTACCATAGGTTCTATAGCTGGTTAGCCAATGGTGCAGAGATGAATACCTATGGAGGATTCTACAGGAGTCTTATGACGAGGACTTGGAAGTATTTGATGCCCTAGTCCTACATATCAAGTAATGGGGTTCATGTTGTTGTACTTATAGAGAGTGGCTCTCTTCCAAAGAATTTTCTTGTCAGAATTTGTGATGAAGATATTGATAAAACCAATAGCAGGCTTTCACTTGGCTGCCTAAAATATTGGGAGGAACTGTGATAAGATTCAAGATAATGTGCCCATAAAGACTTGTTTAAGAAGGAAGCGTCAGAAGATAAATTAGGATGGATTTCATTATTTTTTGATTCAGTATTTTATTTAGCTTTCTATTTAGATATTTCCCTTGATTTTATTTATCTATTTAATTGTTTAGATTTTATTTTATCATTCATTATTTTTGATATTTAGATTTTATCTAGTAATTTAGATTTTAGGAGATTCTAATTAGTTATCTAGATTTTATTCAGTATTTTATATTGTATTTAGCATTATAAATATGACTAGCAACTTAGAAGGTAGCATATCATCATCAATAAAACTATTCTTGAACCCTTTGAAGATTTTCTTAAGCGTGGCTATTGAGAGAAATATAGAATGAGATTCTTGTTCTATACCATCTTAATAGATTTATTTCTTTTATTTCATTTTATCATCATGAGCACCTATCAAACTGGTTCTTGCTAGTGCATTTATTTTGAAATGCTGACCGGCCCTTTGTTATCTGTGGGACATACTCCATTGGGCTTTTGGGTATGCAGTCTGGGCCCAGCCCCCTCTATAATTCTATCAGGCTCCTATAACATTTGTTTAAAAGAAACTCATCCAGTTCAGTTAAAGAGGGGAACAAGCCTGCCTTTTAAAGCCAATTTCTTGATATTATTACCATTATGGAAAGTTGTGAACTGCTTCCTATTTTCCTCTAGACACAAATTTAGCAGCGTCCTAGCAATGAGCAGTTCATACTCGTCAAACTTTCAGGAGAGAAATTTGGATCCATCTTAGTAGCAAAGCCACTTTAGCTTGGATCCGATAAGTGAGAATTAAGATAGCAGCCAGTGAAGGACTACGTGCATCTTGGATAAAATATTTAGTCCAAATTGGTGTGGATAAAAATTGAGGTACCAACATGAAACTTGAACGGAATTACATGTTCTAAAGTAATATTTTGGAAAATAAAAATCACATGTATCGTAAACAGGTTTTCATGTAGCCTTTAATGAAGTTGACGGTTAAATATATGTACAAAAAAAGCTTAAAACTGTTTGGTTGGAGTAAAGGCTGAGTTTAATATTTTATGGTATATTGTTCCTGTCAATCTGATTAAGCTTGTTCTGCAAAGTGGACATTGATCCACCGTGGCAAAGTTGTGCCGGTGCTGCATGCAATGCAAGTTGCAGCCAGGTAATATTTGTATAGAGTTGTGACCTATGAAGCATGAACACTAATACACAAATAAGCCAGGGATAAAGTCTGGAGCATGCCGGAACTATTAAAGCTTTACATCATGTGTGTTGAATGGTGCTGGCATGTGTCATATATGGACGAACTCCTTTAAGGTGTTGACTTTAGGAAGACCATATTATATTGCTGGTATCTCGAAGGTTATGGATTCATGCCCTATGTGCAAGTAAAAGCTATTTGTTTTCTTTTGAATAACTGATGTTTGTTTACTTTACAGTTTTCTCAAGGATTTATTTTGTTCATCCTAGAAAGTTGACTTTTTTAAGTAAACATAAATTTGCTACTTACGTGTTTGTGCCTTGTTTTGTGCTATGTAGAGCAACAATGAGAAATTGTTGGAGAATCCGTACCTTCAAATGCGTGGAATAATTCAATTGGCAAATGACCTTGGAACTGACTTGTGATCTTGCTTGACCTGGCTTTCTGGGGGCTATATTTATTAATTTGGAGTTGTGCAGAAGTATGGGCATTAATGGGCATTGAAGCTCTGGATCTTTCATCATCTACTATTCAATAGATGGGATTGAGACACCTATATCCAGATGCAGTTTTGTAAGCTTCCTTTCAGAAACAAGAATATTAATGTTTTTCAAACTGGTGGAGCTTGGAAAAACGGGCCAGCAGGATAAGGTGTGCTCTTACATTGGATTGTTCTGAGAAATATTTGGCAATTAGGAAGATAAACAATTGCGTGCTCTAAGGCCTTAATGCCTGTTGGTCTCCAGTCAAATTACACGTTTGGTGAGCCATGTTATATTTTGCTATCGTCTCCTGTCCTCAGCTTGTGTTGGAACTGTTGAGGGGCATGTTCATTTGGGAAAACCTGTGTAAGTTTGCTAATGGACTGAGAGTCAGGGATTGGTGGCATTTTAAGTGAAAACCCTTTGTCAAGGAATAGCTTTTGAGATCCTTCAATGTGGATACAGCTGCTGAATGTTACTGATCTGGGCCTTGACGTATTCTCAGGTAACCCCCTCCTCCCCCAACCAACCCCCCCCCCAAAAAAAAAAAACAAAAACAAAATGTGTTTGGGTGTGTGTCTGATGGGCATCATTATATTCAATGGGGGTCCTGCGGGCTATGGATTTCAGCGTTAGCATTTGGTGGGCCATCAATGAGCCTCGTAATTTTGTAGGTCTGTTAATGCATGCTGATTTATACCTCCATAGAACACCGTTATGCCTGAATTTTACGTGTCGTTCCAGTTCATAAGCCTTCTTTTCTGTCTCTGGCGGATGGGGTTTTTTTTTTTGGAGGGGGGGTAGATCTGTCATTTTCTTTTTCCAAATCGCTGTAGAGGGAAACTGATTTATTTCTCTCTCAAAATTCACACCACGGAAAATTACCTTACAGTTAGTGACATGTTTTGACTTCAACTAGCTTGTGTGTAGATGTTGCTGGCAGGCATGTACTACATTCTGTTGAGATTCTGCATAACTTCACGAAGGTTGTTTCTTCTGTATAGCATTGGATTTTCATGGAGCCTCCGTCAGTTTTTTCTTGTCATTTATGAAGTTGGCCTATATGCTTACCTTTTTAACTGGGCATACAGGGCCTTCAAGGAAAGAGCACTCCAGATTTGTACATTGTCACGGTCCAATCCAATTTGTTGTTTGGGGCATCATAGGATGTCTACTTTTTAGAGGCATCCTATTTGGTCCTTGTTGGCTGTAAATATCTTACCTCTTATCCATCTTTTCTTCTCTCTCTCTCTCTCTCTCTCTCTCTCTCATTGATATGACACTTAAATTGCGAAAATTGTAACATTTCTTGAGAAATTATGTAGATCTTTGTAGGGTTTTTGCAGCGCAAAGTTTTATAGGGCAAGTTGGTTTGTGGTTTGATAATCTTGATTCTTGTTTATGCAGTTAAAATGTGCAAGTTTTGGACCATGATGGAATGTTTTTGTCATTTTATATCAGTTTCTACTGGATACCAGAAATTTATTGGTTGTTGGATGAAGACTAAACATTTATTTTGGAGATCTCGCGCGCGCGCGAATGTACACTCACATGAAAAGTATTTTTTTATTTTTTAATAAACCATGGGAGAAGTATCTTTGATGCTAATTTGGTTGTTTTAAATTTTCAAAATCAGATTTCTCATTTTTTGAAGGATTTTCCATCTGCAAATTATTGCAGGGTTAAGATATCTATAGACATAGTAAGGAATATTTGTCATGTATTTTATTGAGTTTGTGTGCTTCAATTGGAGTTGGATCCCCCGCAATCCCTGGGGAGCTTCCAAAGCTATCTGATCTCTTAGTGGGGGGAAAATATAAAAAGTTGTAAAGGCGTGAATGTATGGAAGAACTTGGTTGTGTAGCAATTTATGTTTATTATTACTGGGTTTTTGTTTAAGCTATGTTAAGTTTAATTAGGGTTTTTTTTTTTTTGGCATCGAGAATTTGAGCATGAGTCAGGAGATCATATATTTATAGGGGGCTGTAAGACTAACGTTTTGTTTTTGGTGAAACTGTTAATCTGTTATAGACATTATCACATTGTGATGGGCTGATGGCCCTATTCTCGCGATTTAGCCGAAATGTAAAGTATCATTCATACGCGGAGATTCGTTGATTAGTTTCTTAGTGATTTCAATGTATTTTAGCCTTTGTTTATCTTTTCATGTTGATAATTGATTTTGGTAAAATGCAATGATTGATTTTTATAATTTTATCAATTTTTTTAATCCTTATAAATTTTTTCTAATGTTTTCAGTTCTTATATGAAAGCATTTAAATTATAAAGATTTAAGGAATAAATTTTATTCAATCTTATTGAAATTATAAAAATTGAAAATATTAAAAAAAAATAACACAAACTATAAGCAAAATTGATAAAATTATAAAAAATGATAATTGTGTTTTCCCATTTGTAATTATTTTTTAGGATTTTCTATATAAATATTTAATTTAATATTCAGTGTTATTAGATTTTTATATATGTTTTTATGAGTTTAATAAGTTTAACTAAAATTTTAGTTTTAAGACATTATAATTAGTCTGATATATCATATTGTAATCATTCTCTTTTAAGGAAATCGGACTTACCATGATCACTCATATTATGTGTCTGTTTAGTTTTTAATTTGTTAAAAGTTTATTTAACAACAATTAATTTAGTGAAAGTTAATTGTTAAAATGAAATCTGTGTTTAGATATTTTTTTTAAAGTTTAGTATGATAAATTGAAAGTTGTTTAGATTAATGATAATTTATATTTTTAAAATGTATTTTTGAATATGTAATAATTAAAAATTATATTAATTTATTATAATTTGTAATTTTTATTATACAAACATAATATATTAAAAGTGTTTACAAAATGTGAAAAGAAAATTAAAATAACATAAAATTTAAGATATTAAATAATAAAAATAAAAAATATATAGTTTAATATTATTTCATCCCAAAAGAACTTTTAGAAAGTAACATAATGAAGCTTTTAAATTTTTACATCTACCTCATTCCAAAAGGACTTTTAGAAAGCACAATTGATTTTAAGGTAAAAGGACAAAAATACTCACAAAGTGATCAACTATAGACACCCAATATTCTAAAGTAAAGAAAAGGGCAAAAATATCCATGAAGTCATTGATCAAGAGTAAAAATACCTATAATGTTATTAGAGTTGGTGCAAAAGTGATCAATCTATCAAATCTTTTAAATGTTAACCATTTAACTGATGTAGACAAAAATTATTTCCAAATGAATTTTTACAAATGTTGATCGATCATTGTATAAGTACCAATCTATCAAACTCAATACCACATGGTTTTCTTCTATCGTCATGTATTTTGCCCCCTTCCTTTCTCTCTATCCACTCATTTTTCTCATCTACAAAACTTGAGATTTAACATAATAAGATAAGTTATACAAAATTGAAGATCAAGATTGAGCACATTTAACTTAAGAACATTGTCACAATCTTAAACAATTGCATTCGTGATTGGTTCAAAATTTTCAAATGCGTCATCATTGTTACAAAGAAACAAGTGATTTAATTTGATATTTAGTTAAAATGACATTTTCTCACATAATATTCATACAACGACTAATTAATCTCTAAAGAATTTTATCAAGGAATATTTTTTGTCTACACTAGTAAAAAAAAAAGTCAATTTTTGCTTAAATGTCAGCTAAACGATCAACATTTAAGGGATTGGATGAATTGTTCACGTTTGCACCAATTTTGGTAAGATTATGGATATTTTTGTTCTTGACATATGATTTCATGGGTTTTTTTGCTCATGGCTGATGATTTTATAGATATTTTTACCTTTTCATTAATCTACGTCAACAAAGACTGACATGTGACATGCATATTCAGCATTTAACGATCAAAGTTAATAGTGTTAAGTCAAAGTTAACGGCCTGGTTATTTTTACATCCATCCATGTAATATTGTAGATATTTTTACTCTTTTCCTCACTTTAAAATACTAGATGTCTGTGGCTGATTACTTTGTGGATATTTTTGTCCCTTTACCCTTAATTTTATTAAATTACAACCAGACAACTTAGTGAAAAAGTGCTTTTCATATATGAAAAAGGGAGAATTACAATTAGATCCCATACAAGAAAATTAATTACTGTAAGGTCTATTGATAACTGAACTAAATTGAATTGATAATACTGCATTGACAACACAATCAATTATTAATGAATCTTACAGTAATTAATTTTTTTGTGTGGGATTTCAATATAATTGTCCTTATGAAAAATGCAATAAGAAAGAGACACATATAAGTTAAATATCTTCTTCATATTCATCTTTCCCTTCTCATTCTTTCTTAACAGAAAAAACTCTTCTATTTTCACTATTTTCTCAAACTCTTCTATTCTCTCATCTATTCTCTGTCGTGGGTTCTCGATGCATCTGGATTTGGCATGATTTTCAATGAGCTTTATTTAATTTATGAATATCTATTTTTGACATTATCGAATTTAATTTAAGTGGTTTTCTTAGTGTAAATTTTTTTACAAACATATTTTAAAATTTTTATCTTATATAAAGGGATGAGGGTCCATTCAGCTTTTTTTTTTTTCCTTTTTTGTGGCCAATCATTCCTTCCATATTACTCCCTCCCTCCCAAATTATAAAACACTTTTGAATGAAATCTTACATATCAATAAATCTCATTAAATATATTTAACAATCTTATTTTTTTAAAATAAAAATATAAACTTTTAAAAATATTCATAATTTAATACATTAAAAAATGGATAAAAATTAATTATAGAGAGAGAAAAGGTAATATTAAAAATGATACATTTAATGGAACCTTAGTCTACTCAAAATGTCTTATATTTTGAGACGGAAAAACTCCTTTAAAAATACTTTATAATTTGAGGCGAAGGGAGTACTAATTACTATTGATTATTTTGATAATTTTTTTAATCATTTGATTATATGTTTTAAAATAGTCCTTGTGAAATAAAAAAAATATGAAAACGAGAATAAAAAAGAAAGTGCAGGGTCATTTTAATTTCTACTTTTAAAAATTATTTTCATATTTTAAAATAAAAATATTTTCAATCAATGTTTTACATTTTGAAAAATGATTTTTTATTTTTTATGATAACATATTTAGATGTTGCTTTATTTTCCATAAATCTCTAGAACACTCTTATTTTAAGCAATGGCATTGTTGCAAATAATGTCAATTTCAGTTTCGGCCTTTTCCAGCATTATCCCAACCCTATCTAACTTTTCCTTCCCTCTTCTTCGATCTCCATTTCCTCCGCAGAGAGCAGCCGCCGTCGTGATCGTCGGTCGTGAATCTAGCCGCCGTCGTGATCTTCTTCGACCTAATTGAGGTGCGTTTTTTCTTTTGCTCCTCTTCACATCGTTCTCAGCCTTCCCTTCCCTTTTGCTGGCCTTTTTTCTCGGCCATCCCATTTAATTTCACTCTATTTCTGTTTCACTTTTGGGTTCTGCTAGTCCGTTGCTCTGCTCTGTTTGTGCATCTGATCTAACTTGGATTTTTGTTTCTCTTTTTTTTCCCCTGCTGGTATTAGATTGAAAACTGGTTAATTGAGAGAATGAATAATGCACTTCAGAATAATTTCCTTGAGAGAATGTTCACTTCTTGGATGTCTTCATTTTTTTAAAATCTTTAATTGAGATGAGATTCTTGAAAATAGGTTGATGTTGTTTTTAACAAGACGTCTATAAATATATAGTAAAAATTCAGAAAATAGTGATTGATGCTATTTTCTGCTACCCGTCCCTTCCTTTATTCATTATCTATGTAAGTAGCTGTGCAGAAAATCTTCTTTTTGTGTTAAATTTGGGAACAACTGTCCCATGTGATCTATGCCCATTGGCTGTAACAGCTGCTGAGCCATGGATAAGGTGCTGGATTCTGTTAAGATATCCTGCTTTAATGCACAATTGGTTGTAAAGAAACAATAACTTCAAGAAAAATGACCATGAAGAGTAATGCATTCATGCACCATGTACTTTGAAACCTTTCAAGTCTTTGTTATACTTTTTCTGCTACACAATTTGGTAAAACTCCAATCACCTGCAGAAATCATGAAACTACATTATTAAGTGATTAAGCTTGACAAATCACACTTGGTTATTCAGAAGCTGTTGTTCTGTCTTCATTATCATTTAAATCATTATCACTGAACTTATGATTTTTTTGGCTTACATACTATGCTTAGAGATCAATCACTGAACTAGTTGAGGTGCTACTCCTTCCAAGAGAAAAAAAGGATCAATTGCTTCAAAACCTGATGAGAGGCCCAATGCTTTTAAATAGGTCAATATTAATGCGTAAGCTATTCAAATGAAGAGTTAATCATCATTAGTATGAAGCTAGTACATATCCTGAGTAAAGGACACCCAAAGACGAGTGATGATTCTTATGACAATAAATATTGACTTCTCTTTAGCGAACTTCTGTTTGACTTGTACCAGTAATGGAACCGTCTTTCTCTTGTGAATGCTGAACGCTATTTGTTTGGTGACTGATTATTTCTTGATAGTTTTTGTCTGAACTACTGATTGGATAGCTTTTCTGATGTTGGTTAAATATTAAGTAGAATACGTATCGTTTGGTAGAAAATTTGGCAATTGCCCTTCCAATGTTGTGTTTCACTTGACAGATAGGAAAATGCCTAAAGTAAAGACAAATCGCGTTAAGTATCCTGAGGGCTGGGAATTAATTGAACCTACCCTTCGCGATCTTCAAGCAAAAATGAGGGAAGGTAATATATGTTTTGCATGCTTTACAAAAATTTGATTTTGTTTTCAGGACTGTTTTATACTGTTTATTTCTGTGGCAGCGGAGAATGATCCACATGATGGTAAAAGAAAATGTGAGACATTGTGGCCTATATTTAAGATTGCACATCAGAAGAGCCGCTACATATTTGACCTTTACCACCGGAGGAAGGAAATTTCAAAGGAATTGTATGAATTTTGTTTAGATCAAGGATATGCTGATCGCAACCTGATTGCAAAATGGAAGAAGGTAATTCTCATGAATTTTTACTATAGATAATATTTCTATTGTGCTTAGTGCTCTATAACATGCATTTAAAGGTTGTGAGCTATCCCTTGGAAAACTCTGATTATCCCCATTAAAACCATGTGGAGTTATGTATATCTTGACAGTATGAAAAATTAAAAATTCAAGATGATCTGAGTCATAATATCATTTTGATAAGGACAATATATGGGAAAATGAGAGTTCCAAACTCATTTGCTATGATTAAATGTATAGTTTTTGACAATTACAATTAGAAAATGCAACAAATTTTTAGCACTTCTATTCGTGCAAAGGCGAAATTTGTTTCAACGTATATTTCTCTCTGTCTCCCTCTCTCTCACTCATTTGCATATTCTTTCCAGGTTTAGACTTAATAAGCCCTTTCCTTGTTTGAAATTGCAGCCTGGTTATGAGCGTTTATGTTGCTTGAGGTGCATGCAGCCACGAGATCACAACTTTGCCACCACTTGTGTTTGCCGAGTACCCAAGCAACTGAGGGAGGAGAAGGTCATAGAATGTGTTCATTGTGGTTGTAGGGGCTGTGCAAGTGGAGACTGACTGGTGATTTGTCTCTCTTGTTTACAATCCGAATTAGCCTTGTTTCAAGGTTGTAAGGATGATAACATGATAACTAACCACTTAGTTTAACTGCAATATTTGACAGGACTTTGTACTTTAACATTGATTACCTCATGTAATATTTGTTTTACTTCAAGCGTTGCATGGTTGACATAAACTAAAATTTTTGGGAGAATGACAACTAAAAATCTCATAAGAAAATTAATATTATTTTAAGATCTCATTATAATTTAAGTTCTCAATTTTTTTTAATCAAAAAATAGAGCTAAGGTTCTCAAATTTGGTACCCATCTTCTTGTGTTTTAATATTGAAATGATAATGAAACTTTTAATTTTTTTCAAATTTGTCTTAGTGGGCAATTAAGTCTTTCAAATTTAATTTTTATTGATTTAGTCTTTTAAATTTATTCTAATTATTAATTTGGTTTTTATTATTTAAGTAGGAGGCAATGTTGTTAAAATATGTTAACATGAATGATATGAATAGTGAAATATTAAAGATAGTCATGTAAATTAATAAAGGGAAGTAATTATTTATATAAAACAAACTCAATTTTTTTAAAAAAATAAAAAGAACAAAATGTAATATAAACGACTAGATTGATGAAAAAATTTAATTAATCTGTGGGCTTTATTTTTTATTTCATTAGCTGTATATGTATCTCAAGTTATCAAAATGTTTTATATATTATGTTAATTTGGAGGTAAATTTGTATTTTTAAATTTAAAAAACTAGCATGATAATTTAAGAAAATATAAGGGATTAAATTAATAAAAATTAAATTTAAAAAAACAGATCGATGATTTAAATAAATTTGAGAGAACAAAAGTTTCACTATCTCAAAAATATTTAAAAAAACCTTGATTTAGTATCAATCTTCTTATTCTCCTAATATTCTTTCCTGCACTTACATAGGAAGGTTAATTATATGAGAACATTACAGGTGGATAAAAATGATATGGTTACCGGAATTTTAGTGTTTTATGTGTACAATAAGTGTTTTATAAATATTTTTGTTGATTGTAATCTATGTACGGATACCAATATGCGTCTTTCAATATTTTTATTTTTAAAAATATAGGATATAATATATTTTTGATACATGTACTTATATTTATAAAAATAATAAAAAATATTAAAAATATAATTGCTTTATAGTAATATATAAAAAAAAACGTAATCATTAAATGTATTTTTATTCTAACTCTATCTAAAAAGTAACTAATATCTATAGTGCTTTATGGCTAAAGCACTATATAATATATGTACAAACAATGCCAAGAACAAATTTAAAATTAACTAATATCTAAAAAGTATTATATTTTTTTATTTATACCCTTCAATTAATGTTTATTATTTCAATTTTTCCAGTCTTTTGCATACAAATGATTGCTCATTTTTTATCAAGCGCATTCAGTCTTTTATTCATTGTTTACAAGTATTTTAGAAGAAAATTATGAATTACACTTAAAATTTTATTTCATGTAAAAAAATAAATATAAAAAATAAACATAGATTTTCTTTTATTTGAGGGGTATAACATGTCGCTCCCTCTTTATGTACATGTTACGGTCTCGTAAAAATGGTTTTGTAAAATGATTTTGACATTCTAACCACAAGTCAACGGAGCATTATCTATATCCACTTACTGGGTTGTCAACTTGTCATGTCATGCTTTGACATATAATTTAGATTTAGATTTTTTAAAAATAATGAAAAAGGCAGGTATTGATGACTTAATATTGATATTATAATTATTAAATCATTGATATTATAATTATAATTATAATATAATTTATAATTTATAATTATAATTTATAAATTTATAATTTATAATTATAAGTGGGATAGAACTCGGAGAGTTTGTAACTAAGACTATGGGCAGATTTAGAATCTCATTCAACAGTTTAATTATAAAAGATATACCTTTTAATTTTTAATATTTCAAAAAAGATAATTTCTTGACAAATTCTATTCTTTATATTTATAAAAAAATTCAATGGTCTAAATTTTCGTGATTATATTTTATTTTAATTTTACATAACAGTTAAAAAACAGCAATTTTTTTATCTATTTTTTATCTCTTTAAATTAAGAAAAAAATAAAAGTACAAAAAATTATATAATGAATATAATGTATCGGCTTCACGATTTCCAGTGCGTTTTTTCCCTTGGGATATAAATCAACTATAAACCAACGTAAAATTATTATTATTATTATTATTATTATTATTATTAAGGATAATAAAACTTTTAGTTCATTAGGTTTACCTCAATTATTCATTTAGTTTATCAAATTTAATTTTGATCAACTTGTTCCACTATGATTTCTAAAATATTGCAAAAAAGATAATTTCTTGACAAATTCTAGTCTTTATATTTATAAAAAAAATTCAATGGTCTAAACTTTCGTGATTATATTTTATTTTAATTTTACATAACAGTTAAAAAGTAGTAATTTTTTACGTCTACTTTTTATCTCTTCAAATTAAGAAAAAGAAAATAAAAGAATGAAACATTATGTAATGAATGTAATGTATCGGCTTGACAATTTCCAGCGCGGTTTTTCCTTCGGGATATAAATCAACTATATACCAACATAAAATTATTATTATTATATTATTAGGGATAATAAAACTTTTATTCCTTTAAGTTTATCTCAATTATTTATTTAGTTTATCAAATTTAATTTTTATCAACTTTTTACACTATGATTTCTTAAATTGTCATCTTAATCTTTTTAAAACACAAATTTACTTTTAAATTAATTCATGATATGTTTGGATATATATGAATTTGTAATTGAACCAAATTCCCTGTTTGACATAAAAATTTATGGATTTGTACTTTATTAAATTCAAAATTTATTAATTCTTTCGTAGTTTGAAATTCTTTTTAAATCTTTATTATTTCAAATCTCATAGTAACTACATTTGTTATTTAAACTATTTAAACAAAAAAAATAAAAAATACAAAATTGAAATGTGAGATTTAAAATTCAAATTTTAAATTCAAATCTACTAATTTAAACCCTACCTTAATGTATAAACTATATTGATGACTTTATATATATATAGTTAAATGAAAATAAATTAGTTTAATTTTAACTATATAATTCCTTATGCGGTACTTTGTTCTTTTAAAAAAAAATTAGAGTTTTTTTCTTCCTAAATAATTACACTTCCTTTCATTAATCTACATAACTTTTATCAATATCCTCTTATTCATATCTCCAACTATCTCTTTTTTAAATAATAAGGAGATAAAAATTATACAATAATTGAAACAAATTTAAAGCATTAAATCCCATGTTGTTGTTTTTTGTTGTTAGTGTTGTTGTCTATTGATAGGGAAAATGTCATGTAAAGATTCTTCTAGTGTTTTAATATCAAAGAAAGATTCTAAAAATTTGAAATATCATTGCATTCCCTATGACACATATGAAAATAAGATTTTAGATGAAAAGACCTAATTATTCTGATAACATTTTACCAGTCTTACTTACATACTATTAACAAGTTATCATACATAATTAATAAGCACACACATTCATTCATGAATTAGTAAAAAAATTTACAAGCCTAGTTTATTGTTTATGACAGAATGATAACTTATCAATAAAGAAATATTTTGTTCAGTCATACTAGAATAAGGTTTGTAAAATTCAACCAAGTGTGTCAGTTTTTATAACTTATTCATGAACAAATGTTAGTTTGTTAATAACATATGATAATTTGTCAATAATTAAATGCTTTATTATTTATACGGAGCAAGACTTGTAAAATTAAATCAGACCTATTAGTTTTTATAATTTGTTCACAAATCTTATTAATTATATATAGTAATTTGCTAATAACCAAAGTTTTGTTATTTATTGTAATAAAAAAAGTTTTGTTATTTATATTCAAGCAAGACTTTTAAAATTAAACAAGACTTATCAATTTTTATAACTTATTTATTAATAAAGGCCCACTTGTAAATTATGCATAGTAACTTATCAAAATTCAAATGTTTTATTATTTACACTAGAGCAAGACTTATAAAGCTAATTAAGTATTTTCCACCAAAATCTTATTTTTAGATTGGTTTTAATTTTTAAGGGTGTGCAATGATATTTCAATGTTTATAATGCTTCTCTGTTATTAAAACGCTGCCGAACTGTTTCAATGATATTTCCCTCTTCATTATTAGCAGTACAAAGTTGAAACCGTATGAATTGCAGGGACACGAGAACAGAAAAATAAATCTGTTGACTAGTGGGCTGGCCGTCGATTCTCTACGCGTTGCTTTACTTCTCTGGCAGAAAAGCTGTGAGAGAGAGAGAGAGAGAGAGAGAGAGAGAGGAGTCTGTTGAGCTTGGGGGCCGGGCTATGGCGTCGGAGTCTGCAATTGAGATCCTCAATCTTAACGTGCCCTCCAAAACCAGAGAAGAAGGCGAGCTGTCTTCCTCCGGCGACGTATTGTCTTCTCTACCCTATGTCATCTTATTTTTTCAACGTTGGCCATTTCTTTTACTGTAATTCTTGTTCGTCGACTTGCCTTTTTCCCCTCTGGTGTCGTTAATTTGTTGCTGTTTAATTTCTGGGGAAACGAGGGAATGTGGCAATAATATGGCAAAAGTTACACTTTATTTTTGGTTTGTGGATTCAGTTGGTTCATATATGTTGTTCATGTTAGTTATCTGCTCTTTTTTTTTTTTTTATCAGTTTTTCATGGATTTTGTTTTATTCTCGACGAGGGCCGACTATAGGATCCGAGGTTCAGATTAACTGCGCTTAAATCTCTGGGACCAGGCAGCGCTCTTGGATTTCCCCCCCCCCCCCGTTTTTTCAATTTTCTTGCCAGTTATGATCTTGTTCTGTAATTTTGTTTTCTTGGTAGGAGGATTCCTGATCCTCTTCTTTTGTGTCTTTCCTCAATCTCACTATGATCCAGGAAAAAATTGAGATGCGAGAGTTGGACAACCCCATCAATACTTATTTTGAACATTTGGTGAAATGAATGTGTTATTTGGTTTTCTTTTTCATGTATTTTTTAATTTTAATGGGTATTTTCTGTCTACCAGGAAGTCCCTACTTGCACCCGTGGAAAATCTTCCCCCGCAGTAGTGTCCAATCCAGTTTCTCAGGCCCTCAATGGTACTGTGGGCGTTCAGGGTGGTAAGTCTTGCTAACTGTCAGCTAAAGGAAAGCTGAAGTGCTTGCTTTTTGGAACTCTATATTTGCTATCTGACTCGTCCAGGCTTCTGTTGATAATATGCCAAAATCTCATTAACTATGTTTTATCTTACTTATGGAGTTGGAAACTGCACGTATCACTGTAATGTAGCTTGTTGTAAATGCTGTCTTGGTGCTTTTTGTATGATATGTAGATTTCCTTCTCTTCTGGTTGGTGTTTACCATATTCGAGCTTATTTTATAACACATCTTCCAAATTAAATTGCAGTCTTAAATATTATACTAGGGTTGACCTTTTTGTCGCAATATTTCTGCAGGCTCTAACGGTATACACGTGCAGAAAACCATACAATCAACTTCTCAGAAGAGCTTTAACAGGAACCAATTACCACCTAAATCTTCTATGTGGCCTGCTCATGCAGGCAGTGATAAAAGTCTCGTGATAAGCTTCTCTGATGATGATAGTGGCAGTGATTCCGAAGACGGTAAACAGGATAAAGCTGTTGAATCTAAAGGTAATGCTTCCAGATTGGATAACAATCAGAAGCCACCTGCTTTATCCTCTGCAAAATCATACAAGTTAGTCAATGGTGCTAGAAGTGTAAACAAGTCATTGCCCAAAAGATCACCTTTAAATCACACATCTTTCTCATCAGCAACCAAAACTCATGGTTCTAATTCTAAGGTTGCTGGACCCTTCTCAATGGGTCAAGGATCTCGATCTAGAAATTTCTATATCTTGAACAAAAACTTAGCAAGGCCAGAGCGTAAAAATGAGCAAGGGGTGGTATCAAATAACAACAAACTTCAGGACTTGCGACAGCAGATTGCAATTCGAGAGAGTGAGCTCAAGCTAAAGGCAGCCCAGCAAAATAAGGAGCCTCCTTCATCTTTGGGAAGGGATCATAATGCCATCAAACTGAAGAGTGTCACAGCTAGAAAATATGCTTATTCAGAGAACGTGCAATTGGAATCAAAGGAACCGGATAAGAAACGATTAAAATTTGGCAGATCTTATGCTACCCCTCAAGCTATTGAAAATCTGCCAGAGGTCCCTGCTACTAAGTCTTTGTTGCCAGCAAAAGAGTCTGCATTGGAAAATTGCAATCTACAAGAGAGAAATAAGGTTGATCATGGTGTGAAAGAGACTCAATTATGTACAGGAGAGCCATTAGTTATCAAATCGCAGGGTCATGACAAATGTCTTGACATTTCATCACAAACTATGCAATCTAGACCAAGATCTGGTAAGTACTTGTCTTTATATTTCTTGTATACGTCCTCATTAATAGAAGGAATGCCTTTCAAGTAGTGTTTTCTTTTAATAACCCATTGCCTTTTGTAATGTGGTGGAACTCTATTTTCTAATGATAAGATCATACAAAGGGGCTATCATGTCAAATTCGATGGGTTACTTTAGACTTGGCGAAGATTTATTTGCTGCATGTAATTTTACATTGGATGTATTTGTTTTTCATTCGGCATTTTTCAGCTTGCATAGACACTAGTGTTAAGTTTTAGCTGGAAAAGTTTACTGGGTTGCGCAAAAAAGTCAATGCTTGTGCGGTCTGTGGTTAACTCGTTATGGCGTTTCTTTTCATTTTGGTCAAATTATCACATAGACATGTCATAAGAATTTGTGAAATTTGTTGTCAAAATTGCTGGACTCTATTGGAAGAAATGAATTATTTGAGTATAATAAAGTGCTAGTTACTTGATTGAAACTTAGCCCAATTATCTTCCAGTATATTGTGTTGTAAGCTCCTTTATGTTGAAAATACCTTATGGTGTTATCTTAATGTACAGGCACCTATGTCAACAATAATTGCAACCAGATGGACAAACATAATAGGCTTGTTGACCCTTGTGTTAGTTTCAACCAAAGTGGTCTTCCAGCAAATTTGATCTCCAATAGTGTTCCAACAAATACAGTAAGTTATAATTTATTATACCTGGCATTTTCTTTAGTTAGCAGCTTGACTGAAAAACTTTACTGCTGCCTTTTCCATTTAGTTATTGACTGTCACACTTGTTCTTGTTCTTTGGCGAGTTTATTGATCAGAAGTCTTTTGCGATTAGAAAACTATAAATGGACTCTCTCTCTCTACTGATTGATTATAATGTGATAACTGGATCTGTTTAGTTTATAAATGCAGCCCCTCTTCATTGTTATTTTAATAAGAGTTGGAGGCACCTATAGACAAAATTTAGATCTTATCCCCAGTGTTTCTACTTCTGCACATTGTTTTGATTTTGGAATATCTGTATGTGATGCTTCTGTTTCTTTCAACAATGTGGAATATTATTGAGTCGGTTCATGCACCAAATTCCTTGAATAAAGTCACAAATGCTAAAAATCTGAAAAGTAGAAACTGCTATCTCGAGATAACAGGAATGGGGTTCAACAATGCAACTCAGGTTTTGTTATTGTGGTCCACATTGCTGATTAAAGGATTTCGATATATGTCACGCCTCTAACCTTTGTTGTTATCGACTCTCTTTGCTTCTCATTCAGGAACTGTTAAACAATTTTAATGATCATGCAAATGACTCAGAGCATAGCAACATAGATTTAAATTCATTTTTTGAAATGGAAGAATTCATTGACAAGGAACTGGAGGAAGCACAAGAGCACAGGCATAGGTGTGAAGTTGAAGAAAGAAATGCTCTTAAAGCTTACCTGAAAGCTCAGAGGGCTTTGATTGAGGCTAATGGTCGTTGCACCAATCTTCTCCGCAAAAGGGAAATGTATTCAGCCAAGTTAAAATCTTTAATTTTAAACAATTCTGGTTTTTCTTGGTCCTCTGGGCAGCATGCACATCTTGATTCAGGGCTGGATTACCTTCCTAGACATGGATATGTAATACCCACGTCAAGTTGTCAGGGGCTGACTGAATTCAATGATGTTAACCAGCCAGGGTTTGATACAACTAATCAAGATGTCAACAATGGACCCTCCAATACAATGTATCACCGTATGAATGGAGTGAATTTGGGGTCTGAACCTTGCAGTGAACCAGATGCCAGTACCTCAGAGCCATTGCCACGAATGGCCAATAATACTGTAGACAGAGTTAATTCTCCTTCTGATGAATTAGATGCATCTGCTAATGATAATGAAGAGATGTCTCCATCACATGTGTCTACTGATCACGGCATTGTAAATCAAAGAAAGCAATATTCTAATGCCAGCCTAATGGACAGAGATACTTCATCAAATGCTAGACTTAGTACTGAGGATCCTCAGGATTCTTTGCTTCTTGAAGCAGCATTAAGGTCAGAGCTTTTTGCACGATTAGGGACAAGAGCTTCAGAGAGTCACAGTACATGTAACAACCTAGGGCTGGCTGCCAAACGAGGGTTTGAAAACGAGCATAGGCAGATACAAGATGGAGTTGTTCCGTTATCTAGAGCAGAAGATAACACTTTTAGAGGTAATTTTTTCCAATAGAACTTGCCCATGTATGTGTATAGATGCCTATTTGTTGTATGTAACTTAATTTCGTGAAGTGTGAAATTGATATTTGATTTGCATTTGATAAATCTACTGACTGTTGTATAGATAGACAAATATTGCCTTAAGTGATTAACAGTATATTCTTGGAGGAATTCCAGTAGATGGTTTTCATTGGTTGCTTCTAAAAAGCTTGGAGGTGGGATTGCTTCTTGCATTTCTATAGAATTTTTGGGGGCATACTTTTTTGGGAGGTGATTTTGATGGAATATTTTTGTTGGGTTAAAATTATGTACTTGAAGAGTTTTCACAAACAGGTTCCTTGGGTAGTCCTCTAACGTTGCTTTCAAGTTAGTCTAATATCATTAGACAAATAAGGAGAAAAGAAGACAAGGCTGGTCCATTTGTGAAAGATAAACAAAAAGGGGGAAAAGTAGGTTGCTTTTCTCATTTCTAGTGATGCTTGATATTAATTTATTTTGAAAGCTGTCTTTTAGATATAATCACTGAGCTTCATATGCTCTTGCCATGCTTGAAATTTAGGGGAAATGAAACTCAAATTCTAAAATATGAATTTAATGGAAGTTAAATGAATCCCAAAAATATTTTTGAAAGATGAGTTGCAAATATTGGTTTAGACAGATGAAGATATGAAAGTTTTGATTGCTAATCAATGAAAGTGGCTTGTAAAACTTAAATGCCTAATTTGTAATGAAGACTCTTATATTTGCAACTGTCTGAAATGATATTTGCAACTCATTTTTCAGCAAAAAGTTTTGGGACCTAATTGTCATTAAATATATCTTTGGGGACCTAAGTGCCATTCCCCTTAAAACTTATTTTGGCTCGAAACATTAAATTTCAATTGAAAACAAAGCAGTGTTGCAAGGGCTTTTAGATATTGTCTATGCCTTGTAGTGTTTTACCTTGCAAAAATGTTGGACCTACTTGGTTTGTTTGTTGCAGAGAAGCAAGCCATTGACATCTTGATGTATTGGTTAATATTTAGGGCTTAGTCAAAGGCATTGTTGTTCTCAATTGCGATGTAGTTGATATTGGTTCTAGACCATCAAGTATTGATCACCACACAAGTGTTTTTGCATATATTTTTATGTCTAATTTTCAATTTTAATTCTAGGTAATGAGAGTCATGAAAGCAACATTTATCTGGATCCTGCGGAAATTCAATGTCAGCAAAACACTTGTCAAACTTCTTTGATTTCCAACTGCAGTGCTGCTTCAAGGGATCAAGGGTCTCTTGCTCTTCAACTTCACCGCTCAATGGGTGCAATGAAGATATCACCATTGATTTTTAGGAGTGCATTTGGTCACCTGAAGCAAATGTCAAAATTAAATTCGAAACATTTACTGAGTAAAAATCAGTGGTTCCCTGTTAATGTTGGTAAAAATGAGAATAATAGTTGTCATGGTTCTATTAGAACAGAGAGTAGTAGTATGTTAGCAATGACAATGCCTACTGCTGGTTGGAATTTAGCTTCAGAAGAAAGCTCTTATAGCTACAGTCCTGCTGTTGATCCATTTTGGCCACTTTGCATGTATGAACTCCGAGGTAAATGCAACAATGATGAGTGTCCTTGGCAGCATATTAAGGACTATAATGACGAAAGCTATCAGAACCAACACTCTGATAATGATGATGCAGGTATGAAAAAATTATGGTAAATGGTGATTTAAAACCTCTGTTTTGTCCTTTTTTTTTTTTAGTATTTAAACATTTTGATAGTATGTGGGGATTAGTATCTGTTTTTTATATGATGTGCTTGGTAGCTGAACAAGGTAACAAAGTATTGTTTATCAGAGATAAGTAGGCTAACAGGTTGGATAAGTAGTGAATAATACTTTTGATAGTGAACCATTATGTTAGATAATACATTGTCTCAATTTGATCTCAGAGTTTAAATGCCTTATTTCGGGCTTTCAAAGAGTATTTTGCCTTTCTTTAAACAAAAAGATTACTTTTCCTTTAATATTGTCTTCAGTCTTCATCATAAACCCATTAGTAGAGGCAAGTAACTTGGTTATTGTGTAGCTAACGTGGCTATTCAGTCCTCAATTTTCATTCTGAAAAGGTCAGCAAACACACAAAAAATGGTATGTTGTGACTACCTTGAGTTGTATGATCTTTTTGTCTCTGTGTTGTAGTGAGAAATGGATAATTAGCGTATCCATTGGTAGGCTTACAGTGGCAACAATATTGAAGATAACATTCTTTCAAAGACTCAGATAAGATGGTTAAAATTTGGGGGGGCTAAACTGAGGAAGGCTGTATCATTGGAAGGCCAAAATCTTTTTACTTATCTTTTGCAAATGATGACTGTCATTCCTTCAGTTAAAAAATGCTTTTGGGAAAACTAGAACCTTTACTGGCAGAGATCAAGAATTGAGTTGACAATACCTTCATGGTTTCTTTTCCTTGTATTTTTTTTTTGGGCAGATTGTCTAGGTGGATTAACATTGCATCAGCAAAGTGCGACAAAAGTTTCCAAAAGTCACAAAGCTGCAATTCTGCCAACTTATCTTGTCGGCTTAGATGTTTTGAGAGCAGAGCAACTTGTATATAAATCTGTCCTAACATGTAGAAATACTCAGTACTGGCAGAAATGTTTCAGTATAACTTTAGCTACTTCAAATTTGCTTGAAAATGGCTTACAAGAAGATGGTCGATTCTTGCATGGTGGTGAACGAATTGAAGTCCATGGGACCTGGAACAAACAATTCTCTTATTTACAGTGGAAAAGAGCGGTGGTTTGTTGCTTATAAGTTCAAGCTCATTTTTCCTTTCTTGTGATGCATTGCAATATCTGTTCATTTTAAGTTATATTCTCTTCAAATAGCTTTCATTCTAAGCTTATCAACTCTGTCCCTCTCAAAATTAAAGTTATCCTGCTTTTTATCATATGAAATTTCTCAAATATCATAAGCACGTTCATATCTTGAGTATTTGTGCATAGCAACAGGTGCAGCTTTGTTTTCTTTTTCCTTTTTTTACTTGATGAAACGGCCCAAAAAATTTTGCCAAGATTTTGGTCAGCTAGTCAACGTTGCCTTCAGTGAGGAATGAGTGAGAAAAACACTTGTTTATAGGAAAATGAGTCTCAAATTTTACACAAAGACAAATTCTTTTGGACTATAATATAATTTTGACATTAATCCTGGCCTTCTGTCAGGTGTGACATAACTTGGAAATGAATTTACATAATTTGAATTGATTTCTAAGTTCCTTCAAGTCAAACTGACCTATTTATATATTGTGTAAATAGAATAAAAGTGAACAGGCTCTTGCTGATAATGAACAAGCTGTTGAAAGGGCACTTCTTGTTCTCAACCAGGAAATTAATAAATTAGAGGGTGTGAGAAAGGTAACGGTTGTCTCACCTTGGGAGACTTGATATATGATTGTATTCTTGTATTTCTTTCCTCTTCATCTCAAATTTTGGATTTTGTAGGCTCTATCTGTGCTGTCTAGAGTTTTAGAGACTGATCCAACATCTGTCGTTATCTGGATTGTTTATCTGCTGATTTACTATGGAAATTTGAAGCCAACTGGAAAGGATGACATGTACTTGTATGCGGTATATTTTCTACTTATACGTGGCTAGAGATTTAGGAACTTTTGAGAATATAGAGACCCCTATATTTAAATAGGAATAGTAAACACTGGAAATGTACTGAAACAATTAGTATATGTTTTCCGTTTTTATGACATTAGTCATAGGCAGCAGAAATCACACCTGTTGGGCACTTTTGGATTGGTTGCATTCTTTTTCTTGATGCTGATATGTATTTCTTGATATAAGCCTTCTCAAGCCCTATGGTAAGTTATTTGGGACCATCTGACTGCAGCAAGCCTACAATAATGACTCTCTGTCTTGTGCTATGTCACATTTTACTCCAATTCTTTGCAGTTATACGTTCTCTGGCGCATATATCATGCACAACTTTTCTGATTGTTGAAATTTAGTGTTATAGTTTAGTGAACTTCTCCGTTTTTTTTTTTTTTTGGGTCTTGAACTCTTAGAGATAGATATAGGGGATAACTATAAGACACCTAGATAATATTAAACTCCAATAATCTTAATCCTTTGATTGGCCTCTTTCTTGGCAGGACTTGTCCTAGGTTTCTAATCACTTCCCTCAAACTGAAGAACGTAGAAGTTTGACTATTATAATCAACTTGAAGACAAAAAGAGATCTAGGCTTAGACACTACATCACAGCCCACCTAATCAGTTAGTCACACAACCACTATACTAGAACTTCGACAAGTCTTACTTCGTTAATTGATGTCCTCAGTGGACAAATAGCTTGCAGAATTCATCAACATGGTTCCCAAGTGTGGTCTGCTCCACATTCTCCTAGATCCTTTCTTTGGCAAATCTCCTACCACAGTTAGATACACTACTTAGAAGAACGATATAACATCTTTAGGATGAGATAATTGTTGTAGAAAGCTGTTCCTTACTCTCCGCATCTTTTTATCTTGTAGTGTTGGTACAATCCAGTGAAATGCTTTACCCCTTTTTTTGGGACTGCTGAGAAAAAAGCCCATTTCCTCCTTTGCCCATACTTTGTTCTAATTTATTTTCTTTAATAGAATGTTAGTTTTCCTTTTTGAGAACTGATTATAAGCTTTCCATGGAAAATCTCACTATTGTTTGTCAGGTCAAGCATAATGAGGGATCTTATGTACTATGGCTAATGTACATTAACAGTCGGACACAGCTTGATGAACGGTTGGTGGCCTATGATGCTGCCCTCTTGGCACTCTGTCAGAATACATCTACTGCTGTCAAGGATGGTATACATACAAGTGCATGCATCTTAGACCTGTTTCTGCAGATGATGGATTGTTTATGCATGTCCGGAAATGTTGAGAAGGCCATTCAGAGAAGTTATGGAGTATTCCCTGATGCAACAAAATCCCATGAGCTCCATCATCTGTCATTCTCAGATATACTAAATTGCTTAACTTTTTCTGACAAATGTATCTTCTGGATTTGCTGTATTTACTTAGTTATGTACAGGAAATTGCCTGATGCTATCATACAAAAGTTTGAGTGTGAGAAAGATCTTGACATTGAATGGCCAGTTATCCATTTATCAGAAGGAGATAAACAGATGGCTGTTAAACTTGTGGAAACAGCTGTTGAATCCGTTGACTCTTGCATCTATAATGAATCAGCCAAAAGTGAAGTTAATCTGAAGTCTGCTCAACTTTTTGCTCTCAATCATATTAGATGCATGGTTGCACTGGATAACCTGGAATGTTTAGGGAGCTTGCTGGATAAATATGTTAAGTTGTACCCTGGCAGCATTGAGTTGGTTCTAGAATCAGTTCATATAAAGAAACATGAGAATGGGATTGACAATTTCATGGGATTCAAGGAAGCCATTAGCAGATGGCCAAAAGAAATTCCTGGAATCCAATGCATTTGGAATCAATACATTGAAAATGCAGTCCGGCATGGAAGAATTGATCTTGCCAAAGAAATTACAGTCCGATGGTTTCAATCTGCTTGGCAGGTTCAGGAATCCCATAATGGAGAAATGGATACTACATATGGTGATCATTCTTGTAGTTCTTTGGGACCTGATTCAAAATCATTTCCAGACACTTCAAGCTCTGGTCTTAGCCAGATGGATGTAATGTTAGGATTTCTTAATCTTTCTCTTTATAATTTTTTTCAGAATGATGAAACAGAAGCTTGCATAGCAATTGACAAGGCAAGGAAAGCTGCCAATTTTGGAGGTTTAGATAATCGAATGAGAAAGCATGCAATGTTTTTTCTCAGTGATGCATCATGCCTAAAAGATAATGGTCCTAATGGTGGTATCAAGAAAATTTTGGAGATGTATAATGATCGTGCCTTTCAGGATTTCATAGCTCCCAAGCTGATAACAAGAAATCTTTTTGACGATGTCAAGAAGCCTAGAGTCCAGCAGCATATTAGTAACTTATTAAGTCCAGTTTCAATCGATTGTTCAGTGCTAAACATGATTCTTCAGTCTTGGTATGGTTCATCACTCTTACCTCAAACATTCAGTGATCCAAAAGAACTGGTAGATTTTGTTGAAGCCATCTTGGAGGTGGTTCCCTCCAATTTCCAATTGGCAATTTCTGTCTGCAAGCTTTTGAGCAAAGGCTTCAATCCTGCTAGTGCTGATCAAACATCAGCCAGTCTCTTGTTCTGGGCCTGTTCAGCTATGGTCAATGCAATTTTACATGCCATCCCAGTACCTCCAGAGTATGTCTGGGTGGAAGCTGGCTTACTGCTGGACAATGTTATGGGCATTGAGGCCATTTCTGAGAGGTTTTATGGAAGGGCTCTATCAGTGTATCCATTCTCTGTACGGTTGTGGAAATCCTTCTGCAACCTACACAAGGATATTGGAGATGCAGGTGATATTATTGAAGCAGCCCAAAAAAGGGGTATTAGTATTAAACTTGATTAACTTGACAGCACACTATTATTTCCTAGAATGCCAGATTGTTAATGGTAGGGTCAATACAATTGTGTTCCTTTTGGGCCAGTTTTTAGTCTTTCAATTGGAGGCCCGGACGTAGGTTTTTTGTATTGGACAACCACCCTCAGTTTGAATAGCATTTAGCATTTGGCAGAATGTCGAAGACTTGGTTTATACAAGGTGTGAACTAACATCACTTGTACAGTGCGATTTGGGGCAGCTAGCTTGTTAGTTCCGTTGGGTGGGTCTGAAGTTTTGGTGACATTTTACTTGTAGGATATATTATTCCTCCCATAAGAAATAGATTATACTAATATTTTGATCTTGTTTTTTTCTTGATTGTTTATTTAATTTGAACGTGAACAAATGTTTTCTGTTGAGCTCATGTACCCATTTATATGTCAATGTACGTGTTCTTTCTGCTGATAAATTTTCCAATCGTCAAATTTTAGAGGTATGTAACATTTTTTTTTTGGAGCAAATTAAAGGTGTGTAATATTAAATAATTACATTTACAATGTTATCTATGTTTAAACGTACTCATGATAATTTTTTTTTTTTAAAGTAATTGTCAAATCTTTTAGCTGTATAGAAGATTCATTCTCTTCAGTATATGTTCTTTGCTCTT
The DNA here is from genome assembly GCF_029017545.1 of Prosopis cineraria. Classification (NCBI taxonomy): domain Eukaryota; kingdom Viridiplantae; phylum Streptophyta; class Magnoliopsida; order Fabales; family Fabaceae; genus Prosopis; species Prosopis cineraria. The sequence goes on from NW_026555332.1 coordinate 7,171,987, forward strand.
AGATGCATTCCTAAGCAATAGACAAATACGTGTTGTATACAAATCTTCAGCCTTCCAAGTGCAAATCATCATCATCATCATCATTATTGTGTTGTTAAACAATATTACACTCAAATATGAATCACAATTAAGTCGTCACAAGTTCACAATACTCAAATCTGGAAAATCCAGGAAACAGAAGCCACCATGAGAACTAACATAGCAGTAGCGTCCGTTCCAGAATTCTTAGCCCCGTTTATGAGAGGAGTGTTTTTTTGGGATGCTGTGGTCTTCCCGGAGGTAGCACTGACCGGACCGGCCACTGGCATTGACCTGGCCCGGGCTTGAGCCGGGGAATTTGCACTGTTGCCTTGGACATGAACATGGAGCTTCATCCCTCCAAGGCAATACAGTTTGTTGCCGCTCACAAAGTACCTGTCTCCAGGTTTCGTTAATGGCACAGAGGTATTCCCATTGCCATAAGTTGCCAAAACCTTGTTTGTGTTGCATGTCTTGTAGTTTTCTCTTGTAACCTCATCCACACTATCAGATGATGAGTATTGGAAAACTGCAAAATTAAAAAAAAAATCATATTTTTTTCTTTTTCTATGAAGAAATCAAAATAAATAGGAAAAGCAACCTACATTTAATCCTGATGACATGTCAGGAACCATGTCATGGATAAACTCAGTTTAACCATGCATAATTCTCTTCTTCCAATATAGTTTGTTAATTTATAAATGTTTTACAATGCTTTATCTTCTTCTTTTGTGTTACAATAGTTTACGTATGTTAGCCCATACATTACTATTGTAGAAAGGATTTTTTTTAACCGGTATAAAAAGTATATCAGTTATAAAACGGACTTTCTATATTTCCAATAGACCTCATGAGTTATAATGTTGAAGTTCACATTGGTATTGAATTTTAAGTAAATTTATATACAATATAAAAGCTTTTAACAAATCGCACCATTATAAAAGAAAACCATTAATAAGATGATTCATTTTTCATACATTCCATATAATGAGACAGCTCACACATTAGTTTAAAAATTTTAAAAATATGTTAAAATACACATTTAGTTTTTTAATTTTATACAATATTTTATTTTGATTCCATAACTTTATAAAGTATCTTTTTAATTTTTAAATTTTAATACTGTTAGTTTCATCAACAATAAATTAAATTTTCATATCAAAATTTTAAATATTGATAAAATATTATTAAATATTGACATATTATGTTTAATTTTTTAAAATAAAAATAATTTGCACAAATACATTTATTTGAAACTAATGGTATTAGAATTAGAGAATTAAAAAGATGCTTTATAAAATTAAGAAATTAAATTAAAATTTCACATAAATTTTGAGAACTAACGGTGGCCCCAAAAATATAATGATAAAATGCGATGTACTTCAATCTTGAAGAAACTAAATTTGAAAATAATATTAGAAAAACGAAAGCAAATGTCCCAAATGAGGGAACTAATAATAATTAGGTCTCTGATGAAACTTTTTGAAAAATGAGTTGTAAACATTGATTAACTCAATTGCAAATTAAAAATGAATCTTAATTATAAATTAAGAATTATATTTAAAATTTAATTATTTATAATTAAAACTCGTAAAATTTATATTATTTGAGTCAATATCAACAACTTATTTTTAAAATTTTTTTATCATGAACATAACTACTATTAATTCTATCTCTTGAAACTAACTGTCATTCTCCCATTCTCCCTCTAAGATTTGTGAATGATCAATTAAAAATTCTGCTTCAGAAGATCAACAAAGTTATAACAGTACTTACGAAGAACATCGCCGACGTTGAATTTCTTATCTTGAACCCAGGTACCAAGATTTGAACTGATATCCCAACCTGAGTTGTCTCCGACAACGTAGTTTGTGGCTGAGCATCTCATAATAACAAAACCAAAATGAAAAAGCAAAGCCACAATCATCATCAGCTTTGCCATCTTTTATAATTGATTCAGGCTTAATGATATATCAGGAAGAATTCTCTATGTTTGATATATCGATGAATTATCAGCAGGCAAACACAAATGTGTATCAGTTAAATACCTGAGGGCTGCTCTTGATTAGATCACCTAACTCCTGAATTAATGGATCACACTCATTTATTTTATTTATTTGTTTGGACTTTTTTCCACGTAAAGTTATTAGGTATGAATAATAATGAAATGTAGATATTCACTAATCTGCTGTAACAGCCACCTAGAATTGCAATTCCCTGTCATATCTTGGCCCTCTTGGATTATTCGGAAAAAGTGAAAATTTCCATTTACTTGTTTGGATCCAACAATTATGAGAGAGAGAGAGAGTTAAGGGGTACCTTTAGTTGTTTAATTTTATATAAGGTTTCATTTTGATTCTTTAATTTTATAAAATGTCTTTTTAATTATTTAATTTTAATATTGTTAGTTTTATTAACTAAAAAATTTTAACATTAAACTTTTAAATATTGACAAAATATTTTTAAATGTTAACATAATAAGTTTAATTTTTAAAAATAATGATGATTGATATAAAAAATAATTAATTGAAACTAACGGGTTTAGAAGATTAAAAATATACTTTATAAAATTGAGAAACAAAACTACCTCATATAAAGTTAGAGAATCAATGGTACACTTTATTTAGTCAAAACAAAAAAATAAGTTTTCTTATGAATCAACCAGCTCTCAAAATTTCCATTTGGCTTTTAGTAGTTAACTAATTCATGATTCATGATTCATGGATAATGATAATTAAGATATTAAATTCTTAAAAATGTCAATATTTTTTCATTTATACCCTCACCAAGCATCCTATATAAATAGTAATAAAAATTTTAATGCATGATTTTAAAAAAATAATAATAAATGAAGTAGGGGTATATAGTTAAAAAAAATATAAAAATTATCTAATACTTTATATTTTAGATCAAGAAAGATTTTTAAAAGATATCCAAATTGTGTGATTTGGGTAAATTTTTCCAACTATGATTTCTCTGTTCATGAAACCTTAATTAATTGAGTGGCAGAGTCACATTGTGATGGGGGTGACAAATGCATCGCTCATGAAAAATAATAAATTTAACGTATGGGCTTTAGCATTTTGCATCTATCATACGCTTGAAATTTTAGGTTATTCACTAATAATAAGTTTTACTGTTTTGTATTCCTACACCTGAGTTTTAAGATTTTCCATCTCCTCACTTTGGGGTTTTGGAGCTTCACCTTTTTTTTTTTTTTACTATCTAAAAAAATTTAAATGAATTGGATTTCACGAACCTTTTAGTTCTACTTTAATTCAATACCTTGCTTCAAATACCATTGATACAACCCCTTTTAATTTACACAACACTTTAGGATTACTTTTAATTAAGTGTCATTGATAAATGTATGTTTGAATTCATTTGCTTAACCTCTTTTAAGGGAGAATTACAATTGGATCCTAAATAACAAATTAATTACTACTTCAATCTCATTTACAAATCAAGCTTTCATATTTACACATTAAACTCCAACATTTACAGTTGTGGGCAGTGACGAATGCACAGGGGGCAAGGCTTTGTATTTTTTTTTTTAAATTTCTTTGTAAAAAATGTGGAAATTAGTTTTTGCTCCTCCCATATTTTTTATGGTTTCAAATTTTGTCCCCATGTTGGCAAGTCGTCATTGATTTGGGTGATTAGTTTTAATTTTTTTTAATCTGAGATTTATATGTAATTATCAACCTTTTCTAACTAGTAAGCATATGTCCAGCCAGCAAACAATGCTGGCTCCAATTAATAACTTTTGTTTTTTAGTTGTCTCATTACGTTAGAGGATGGGATTTGAAGGATTAAGGATGTTGACAATAGCAGCTTCTAATAAGTTCAAAAAGTGATTACAAATATGCTTATAATAAATGGTTTGTTCATAATGTCTTCACTTTTTTTTTAATTTACGATTTTGTGGATTAATAAGTATCAAATTCTTAATAATTGGATCAATTTTTATTGGTAGTAAAATATATTTATTTGGTGATCATATTTAATTTGCACCATCATCTCATTGGCCATATGGTAATTAACAAAAAAAAAAAGATGACAATCAAAATGCCATTTTTCACATTAAATTGAAATGAAGAGTAAGGCAACAAAATATTTCAACGTATGGAGTATTAATTAATATGTTATTATTAATTTCACATCCCTTGATTTGATAACGTGTAAATTGGGAAGGGTGGTAGTTGAATGGATGGCAAGAAGTTGAGTTGAGTTAGGTGGTCAGCACTGAGCAGTTGAACTGTATTGCATGGCAAGTGGCTTCATTGGTTTGACTTTTCACTTTCTATCATATGATATCATCAAATCAAGAAATTTAGTGTCCATTACAATTCATACCACCTTCAACCATAAATCCCTACACAAATATTGTTGTGCAAGGTTATGGCACCTATATTAAGAAAATTTTAATTAGTGCAAAATATAATTGCTTCCTCCATTTATTATTAATTATAAGGCATTTTTAATTAAGGTGGTATTCACTCAGTTCTATTTATAAGTCACTTCTAGTATTTTCACCGAAATTAAAAAAAAACTTAAATTTTATTAACTTTATCTAAAAATTCAATAAATTTTTAACTTTATCCCTATTAAAATATAGGGTAAAAGATTATTTTTATCTATCAACTTTATCAAAATGGTCACTAAGGACCATATATGAGTCAATTATATTCCTCAACGTTAAATATTCCCTCCTTTATCACTCTGATATTAAAAACATTTAACGTTCGTTAGTCATTAATGGGTCCCTTTATTTTTTAAATATTTTTTATCAATATAAGAGTCATTGTTGCTTCTCAACTTTTATTTAAAGGGTCAATGGGCACCCTAAACTTAAATATTTTATAATAAAAATAATAATAAATGTAATGCAATGAATCTTTAAAGTTAAAAAATAGAATTAATCCATAATTGAGTTTAGAGTCTCCAGCGACCTTTCAAGTAAAGCTGAAGCGCAAAAATGACTCTTAATCCTTAAATATACATATTTTAAAAATAAAATACTTTAATATTTAACAACCTTCCCAATATTTAATTTGGGCAAATTGGTAAAGAAAATATAATAATCATTGAGGTACCCTATAAATAAGACCAGAGGAGTATGTTTTAATTTATAAGACATTCTGAATAATGTAATTATCCCAAAAACACCCCTAACAAATAAAAAAAATTGTTTGACCCCATTAATTTATTATAGTATAAATTGCATTGAATGAAAGGTATATTTGTAAAGATAAAATTTTTTTAGGGCCATTAACTAAATATACCTTATGATACTTCTCGAGTCCTATTTCTAAGTCACTTTTTAACACATTTCACTAGAGTTAAGAAAAACTTAAAACACGTTAATTCTGTCCAAAGTTTAATAAGTTCTTAATTTTACCCTTATTAAATATACATTTTCTCTGGTATAATAATTGATTATGCTAGATCATTGTTATGCGTATATAGGAATTGTTTTGCATCTTCAAGTTTTATGTAAGGGGCAAAGTTTTGTGTCCCATTTTTTGGCTAGTCTTGCTATGGTACGGTTATGATAAGTAGCTTTTCAAGTTACTATAAAGAGGCGATGGATGATGAGTAAAAGCGATCTCTTGTTACAAACTAGCTGTTTAATCCTTGTGATTGATGTCATCTCTTTTCATTTAAAAGAAATTCCCCCGGGGGGGTGGGGGGACACATGGGAAAAGGCACAAAATTTCAATCTTCGAAAAGATAAGTATTGAATGAGATATACTTAATGTCCAGGGTTTCAATCCTTGTTGATATATAAATGAAAAAAAAAATAAATTAAAGAAAGAAACTGTGAGTGAGCGTGTGAGAGAGAGAGAGAGAGAGAGAGATCACTCAATTTTCAATCTCGCAAGGATTAATGTTGCAAAATTTATCTGGATCTCTAATATTATATAAATATAATACTAATTTTTTATATTAAGTATGCTTAAAAATAGTATAAACCATTAAAATAGCTATAGTCATTTAGTTATATATTTCTTAAACTTATATATTTATAATCTATTTTTAATATTTAGATGTAAGACTTCTTTAATGTTCTAATATTCTTTCTATTACTTTTTTATCCCTCTTTTTGTTTATTTTCTTTTTCTTACTTGAACTTGTACTTTTTTTTAATTTCAAAAGCTTTAGGTCTAGTCAATTTTTTTTTCTCTCCTTCTCTCTTTCTTTTATTTAATCTCTTTTTTTTTCATCTTTTATTCTTTCATTTTCTCTCTCTCTCTCTCTCTCCTCAATTGAATGGCCCATGACACCATAATAAATTTATTATATTAAATATACTTAAAGATAGTATACTCTATTAAAATAGTTTAAATCATTTAGTTAGATACTTCTTAAATTTATATATTTATGATTTATCTTTTAATATTTAGATATGTAACTTTTTTGTATTCTAATATAGAAGATTGAATGCAAGGTTGAACAAGTAAAAGGAAGAAAGAAGATGAAAGAAGAGAAAGAAGAGAGGTTGAATTAATGATGAAGTAGAGATAGAATATTATTAAATAAATAATAAATAGATATATCAGAATTGAGAACGATCATTAACATTATTATTGGAGGCAGGAGCAGGTGATCGGGGAGAAAGGCAGGAGCCACGCCAAGTGGAGCGACTGGTGAGATGAGAATCCAAAAACAAGACTATCACTGTTATGTCGTCATGGAAATGCCTCCTCACTCCTCTCTCTATCTTCTTCAAGTCTGAGTATCTCATCTCTCTCTTCTTTGCTGCCTCGCACATCGCCGCTTTCGCCAGCCTCCGAGCTATTCCCTGTATTGAATCAGACGAGTATGCTCAAGTCTCACATCGAATAAAATTAGAAAAGGACGAGAAGTGAGAACAATTGAGTTCGATCACTTGTTACATATAGGGATGGTGCACATCATCACCACCGCACCTTCTTTTCCAATGTTTTATTGAGCTAGGGTTAATTACTCAAGTGTCTCAACTCATCAGACAAGGAAGAGAATGGCAATTAAGTTCTAAAAGAGAGAATTAAAGATGGTTAGGTTTTTGATAAATTTTTCTAAAATATAACAAGTTGCAAATATCAATTCCAACAATTGCATATAAGTTTCAAATGCAATTGTCTGAATTGATATTTAAAATCAGTAACAACCATTAATACAACATTTTCCCTCTCAAGCAATTAATAATGCTTCTATTTATAATAACACACCTTTTTAATTTTTTCTCAAAAATGAGTTACAAAGAACATACGCCATATCAAAGAACTATCAATTTATAACTGAGATTTCGATTTGCAACGGTTAGAATTGATATTTGAAAGTGAGATGAATTATTGGAAATTAATTAATTAATGAATTAATGAAGACTGCCTACATTGCGGGGATAGTTGTAGACAATGTCTACAGCTTCTTGATTGGTCAAGTGTTCCCACAAGCCATCTGATGCAAATATAATGAACCGATCGTCTGGGTGGTGTTTCTGCACATGCACTGTTGGTTCTGCCTTCAGGATCGGCTTCTCAAATGGTTCTTCTACTCTGAATTTCGCCATCAGAGGCTCTTTGTTAAACTCTGCCCTCTTTAGATATGCATCTCCTATGGATCTCGAAACCTGCAATCAATACACAGTATCAATTATCAGTTAATAACATTTGGTTTGAGGAAAACGTCTGATATATAATCAAGCTCTCAAGTGTACTTGAGAATAGCTCATAATATCAACTCTGAAGTGTGTATTAATTAAATTCTAGCTATATATAAGCTAAGCAAGCTGTCATCAGCTATCACTAAATCTTACTTCATGCTTTCTTGCATGTTAGCTGTCACAAAGTCATAGCAACAAGACCTAAACGGTGAAATCTAACCCTTCTTTATTTGACCTACACGTTATATAGTATTTTTATCCTGCATATCCTATATATCTTTCTCTATCACACACACATCTGTGTGTATTATCATTCATATATGTACATATGCATGTATGATATCAGGGATTGTGAAGACATGTCTCTGGTGGACAAAATAGTTGTGTATATATACTAAATTCGAGTCGCCAGCGATCACTAAATTTTACTTTAAGGACAATATAATGTGATTTCCATGCTCCATGCCTGTTAGCTGTCACAAAGTTATTCCCCCCAAATTCTTTCTTTATTTGACCTAGCTGAGTTTTATAGAATTTTTATGCTGCATATCCGATCCTATCTTACACATACACACATCTGTGTGTATATTATCATACATACATTTTTGTACGTAAGTATGATAGGAGGGCTTGTTGAGATATGTCCCTGGTAGACAAAATATCATAAGGACAGGACGCTAGTAATGTTTGAAGTAGTCCTTTGTTTCTAATTTACTCCAATAATATTTACATTCTGCAAAGCCTTTTCTTTGGTTTCTTATTATATCCTATCACATGATAGAATAATGGCTTAATATATTGAATCTGGAGATTTACATGTCTCAGCTAGACCAAATATATATCTTTCAGAATAGTGACTTCTTCTTCTTCTTCCCTTCAGGGATGCCAGCTTTCAAACTCGTCCCATGCAATTTAAAAGAACATATATATTGCATTAGCTAAGGATAGTGACATCAGTCATGCCTCAAGTGACAGAAAGAGAGATAGAAAAAGCATACGCGCACACGCACATACCTGAATGATGCCCTTGACACGCCAGACCCTGTGTTTGAGAACAACGATGTGAGGATCATGTGGGTGAGAGGAACGCAACTCGTGTCTGACAGATTCCATGCTGACATTGTGCTCAGAAGATAACTGAATGGCTTTGATTTCTTTATGTGCCTTGTGGAGTCTGCCCAACACAGCACGAGAGTCTCCTGCATTTGCAATGAAGAGCATGCCGTTACAGATGATGCCTATCAAACAGCAAGATCCCACTGACGCTAACAGTGGCTTCTTCATCCACTGCTCCTTCACTTGGCTTAGAAACTCCTCTTCTGTTTCCAAAAATGCTTTCTTTATCACTTCTTCCGACATCCCTTGATTCTGTGAAGTAAATCCTACACACACACACACTCCATTATAATAACTGGATATGCATAGATAAAACATTACTTCTCATATATATACTTGGTTGGGGGGGGGTGTTTAAGCTAGCAGGGTGAGTTTGTTTATGGTGATGTAAGTGTAGTGGAGTTATGCATGGAATATTTAGAACCAAAGATGAGCATACAAGTAAGAAAATAAAAATTTGAAATGTCTGTTTTGTATAGCACGGATACTTCAAAAAAGTAAACGTACCCGTATCCGATACATATCCAATATGATACATGTAGAATACTTCTGCATACGTATCTCATATTCTAACATTTGTGATATGATTTTTTTCAATAATTTTTTACTATATTGTTTAAAAATTTGAAAAAATATTTAATATTTTAGTTAATTACTATAAATATCCTTATATTACTTTAGAAATTCTTGTTTAAAAATCAAAATACCTATACTTATATCATAAAATGTTAAAATATATATTATAAATATCCCCATACCCGTATCCTAAAATTTGAAAATTTGCCGTATCCCCATATCATGCTGTATCGTATTGGATACTCGTACCCATATCTATGCAACCTAGGTTTTGTCTTCTCTATTACCCTTTCTAATACTTAATTAAAATCTCATTAAAGGTTGAGATTCTAAGCATTAGGAGGAGCAACAAAGAGGGCAGTAGACACCTCAAATTTAGAAAAATAGTCATAAATATATGAGATCTTGGGCATATGATGCCTTCTCTGCTGCTTCGCTTATTAATGCACCAAATCCCAACCCTTCATTTAGGAAATTAGATAAAATTGCTCGGATCATTAGTTGAAATAAAGGGTTGAGATTTTGAGCTTACAAACACCCCAAATCCAAATGTATGGCACGCGCACATGTACAAGTTTACCTCAAGTCTTTGCGTGTGTGTGTGTGTGCGTGTGCGTGCTTGTTCCTTCTATTTTAATGAAAATTAAACAAGTTCTGAAGGATCTTTGTTTAGGGCTTTCTAAGCCCAAAAACTTTAACATGAATAAAATCGATCTTTTAAAATACTTTAAAAAGTTGAAGTTAAAGAGAGAAATAAAGCAGTGTCTGTATTGTGAGTCTCATCTTATGACTGAGATCGATCCCGTATCTTTCTATAATCTCCGTGTTAGAGTATCATAAAGAAACCTCTTCACAAGTGGAACATGCTAATGAAGTTAGGGTGAGGGCTAGGGCTATGAAAATTCAACACATATTCAAGTCTGAGGTCTGACCATGTAAATAGAAGTGCAGCAAATGTAATATATAAATATATATTAATGGATTTTTTTGGGGGGGTGGGGGTGTGTGTATGACACAGAATAAGACGAAAACATTGAAATAATGTTAAATTAACGTACTCTTGATGTTCTTGAAAAGGTTGTCATTGACAAAGCCAGCAGCTTCAGGACCTCCATGGCCATCATATATCCCAACGAAGGTACCTTGAGGACCATCTTCTTCAAATGAGCTCAATGAACCTGATTCAAGCTGGCTTTGATCCTCCAGCAAATGATTGGCCTGAACAACAGCCATCGAGAATTCTCCATTCACATGTTTCCCAGAATCCTTGTACCACAATAATCCATCGACACGACCATTGGCATCCCCGTTCTTACTAGAATTATTATTGTTCTCACCCTCAGTACGAGATGATCTCCAGCAAGGTGATGACACTATTCTCCTGATTCTTGCTGTTACCATGTTATTTTACTTGCTTACATATAGTCTCACTCGAAACCACCCTCCGTATAACTTGATTATTCTCGATCAGTTTCTGGCCAATGATCAGGCTCTCTCTCTCTCGCTATATATATATATATATATATATCTACGTGACTGAACCTAAGTCACAAGTTTCCGAAATTGCATGCCTCTTAATGAACACTGCAGGAACCATAATATGGTAAGTTGGGATTCATCACCGAAGATTATTATGTTCGAATAATGTCCGGAAACCTGCATTGATTGTTGGCTATTTTAGAGCAAAATTAAGGTTTTAGACATTCAAACCCATATACGTACATTGAAATTGCACATATATGCAGTGTTTGATAACTTACATGCATATAAGAAAAACCTATACCCAACAAATTAATATGCATGAGACATATCCAGAAAGAAAAAACGCAAATATATATCACATTCATGAGAATGATACATGATAGAATAAACCCAGAACACGCACCTTAGAAATATATATATATATATATATATCGTGAGAATTAATGTTGCAAACCCTTTCTGAAAGAATTATCAGAACCTGGGCTATGAACCTTATGGAAAATTTAAACAAGACTTTCTGAAGAAAGTTTGGGAAGGTTGAAGCCTTGATTTTGAGGATTTGCAACGTGGGGAATCTCTATTATTTTCCCTTAAAAACAAAAAGGAAAATGAAAAACAAATATCAATTTGTTTTGGAAAGAATTTTAATTCATCGGTGAGGAGTTGAATCAATATTCCTAAGGGATTTTGGCATTATTTCAGGTTAATTTGTTGTGGTTTTCTAACTTATTGCATGGAATTTTGACCTTGACCTCCAACAAACCTCCATATTTGGCCACTTTTTCTCATCTTCCTTTCTTCTTAATTTAGTTAATCATTAAAGTTCCTATATTCCAAGAAATTAATTAATTTGATTCATTTATTGATCCAAAATTCAATGTTTATATTGGTTTATACACCATATTCACTTTCTATGCAATCCTATTTTTTGCGCCATTTTTTGGTCAATAAATGAAAGCTTGTCTCATTCAATTGATAAGAGGAACTTTAATTTGAAAATTATTTGCATAGAATTAGAGATGAGTATTATTCACAAGTTGCATATGAGACAATAATTTTTAGAGTTGAGATCTTATTTTGTCCCTATATATTTTTAGGAGCGCTAGGTACCTTATAATTTTAAGTAGGACAATTTTCTTCTAAAGTATTTTTTTTTAAGTCCAAAAATGTGTTTTTGTTAGAAGGCCATTAACTTTATCCTTTTTTGCTAATGCGATATGTGCATAGGGCTTATGTATAGTGATAGGTAAGACTCTAACCTTATTATTCAGTGTTAATTTGCTCCTAAACTCTTTTTAAAGGAGTACTAAGCATCCTAATTTTTTTTTCTAGAAGTATTGAATACTTTCAAGTCTTATTAAAATAAAATTTAATAAATATTGTTAAAATAGTAAATATTTTCATCTTTAATAATTTAAACTTATAAATTACTTTTTAAATATTAACAACTCAAACTAATATTTTTAAATTTATAAATGACTTCTTATTTTTATATATTGATCTTCAATCTTCAAATTGTCACGCCTTATGTGCGTGTTAGAACTTATTTATATTTTAATATTGATTAAGTTTCTTAAATTTTTAGATCATTTTTCTATAATTTTTTAGTAAACTAATGTTTTTTTTCAAAAATATTACACTACTCAAACTTAGTACTCTCTATACATTGCAGTATTAGGAGTAAAATTATAAATTTGACAAATCAAGACCAACAATATTCTAACAAAAATATTTATTTGAAAGATATTGCTTATTCTATTAATATGCTGTAAAAAAATTCCTTCCATAATTTGGAGGTTTATTCCCTTTGTTTTTATACAAAATGGCAAAATATCAAAAATATGAAAATATTAAATTGGATGGTACAATGTTTTAAATATTAATATTTAAATTATAAATATTAAAATATTTAATATTTTAACAATATTTATTAAATTTTATTTTAACAAGATTTCAAGGTACCTAACGCTCATATTACGTTAATGAAAAATGAAAAAATTAATAGTTGACTAATAAAAGAATTTTTTTTCTTCTCAAAGAAATAGTTCAGAAGTAAAATGGTCTGCCTAGCGCTCTTAAAAAATAAGTACATAAGTAAAATTAAACTTTAACCCTAATTTCTACAACTTATGTATTAATATATATAACTATACATAGTGTGTTCAAAATTAGAGTGCAGAATTTGTTGCTTAGACATCTAAATCTAAGTTTTAAAATTTTCCAGTAGTGAGAACATGTTTTGAATTTGATGCATACGTAAATATGAAAGAAAGAGAGAATCTGGATATAATTAAAATAAAAATGAAAATTATAATGGATAATTGTATCCCAAAAAATGAAAAATTAAATATAAAATCTTATGTAACATTAATATTTTGACAGTAAATTATACTCAAATTTCGTGGATAAACTACATATAATTTGAAGAATGTTTTATATAAGGCTGGGTTTGAATAATGATCAACCAATAAAACCATGCATGTATGTTGGTCCATATATATATATATATATATATATATTGCAGCTCAGACTGCAAATCTGACTTGCAACACCAACCCCATACTAAAAAGGTTTGATACGATACACATACGATATTTTAGGATAAGGGAAGAAACTCGAATTCCTTCCTGTCATTGCCAGCTAGTGACGAAGTTTTGAGCATTGAAAATATGCTAGAATCAAGGATATGATAAGATCAATGTCTATAATGATTTGTCAAAAGTTTTTTGAGCTCATTCAAAATGAATATTCATTGAATAATCCACTTGGAATAATTTTGATCAAGGAGGATAGAGACTTTTTTTTTTTTAAGCACAAAGAGTAAACTCTATCAACAAGTATTATTTCCTTTGAGATACCAGGAGCCAAGAATATCTCTTTCAATTAAATTGTTATTTATAAAAAGGCAAAAATTTTAATTCTCAATCACTTATTTAAATGACGAGAGTCCTTCCAAAGATGCTAACTTTAATTGATAGAAATTAAAGATTTTATTATGAGATTAGTAGTCATTCTCTATCATGTCCATGAAGAGATAAATAATTGTGCTAATTATAAGTACACCATTAGGCTTCTTAGCACGCCAACTTTAGGGTGTAACAATTTCCTGACTGTTGATTTAGCATAATTTTGTTTTTCTTTTGCATGGCTTTTAACATAGACTCGCGCAATCACTAAAAAGAAATAATTATCATAATAACTAAATGAACTTTAGTGCATTGCAGAGTCCAAAAAAAGCATACTACTTTTCATAGATTTTATGTTTAGTATTAATATTAATAATGATTAATTGATTGACATTAATTAATAATGATGAGTAAGTGTATAGTACACAAACGAGGTCAGCACAATCAAATGATTACCAAATTTCAAATTTCAAATTATAAGTTGGACTCCGAGTTTGCTTTAAGATATTTCTAGAATTTATTATTGTATCAACATAAAAACCATGTTAACAAATACTCTCTTCGTTAAAAAATATAAAGCATTTTAACCAAATCTCACCCTCTCAATAAAGTAGTTACCTACTTTTAAACTAACCCTATCTTTTCATATTTACTCCTATTAAACACCCTATAATAAATATAAAGTCATTCATCAATAAGGGCACTTTTGGAAAAAAGGTAATGATTACACCTCGAAAGACAAAAATGCCTTACATTTTTTAATGGAAAGAGTATAGGATAAGCATTTAACTTATGGTGAGATTGATTGAAGCTCACAAACAAGATCATTTACCTGGAAATCATCATAGAAAAAGATTGAGAAGACAAACAAAATAACTGGTAGCATACTGTTCTGTTTGGTCTTAACTTCTCTGCAATCTCTGGTTTATGTTTTTGTGATACTAAAGGAGGAGAATAATTATTTACAGATCATTAAACATCATGATACAAAATAATTAGTCGATTTTTCTTATTCTTATTTTAATATTTTACATTGAATCCACCCAAAAAAATTCTAAATTATACTAATTTTCTTAATTGTGTATCTTTTACCTTTTCTGGCCATGTTCAGGTGGAGAGGTCGTTGCTCGTTTTGTCTCTGGCCATAGCTTTTACACTTCGAAAGGATTGCTTCTTTCAGCTTTCGAGTGTCTCGTTGTCCTTTGAACTGTATGCAATGTATCATCGATTGCCAGATAGTTCATTAAGCTGTGACTCTGGACACGTTTGGCCAATCTTCTAAGACAATTTGTGCTCAAATCAACCTTCTGGTGGCAAGTGAGGGAAAGCTCACCTGCAGTTCTCAGATTTACCATTTTTCTTTTTCTCCTCTTTTAAATTTTGCATCACTTCCTGCAGTTTCCAATTTCAACTACAGATTATTTTCCGCCCGGCCATACTCTATACATTGCAGACAACTATAGAAGAAATTGAGGGATCAGAGGCTCCAGTAATTGCAGCACCTTTACTTCTAACATGCAACAGATAATTGATGGCTTTTTCAGTAATAACTTCACCAGGGAACAGCACAGGTATGCCTGGTGGGTATGGACATATAAGCTCCCCAGAAACCTCACCAAGGCTCTCTCTTAATGTTACTCTCCTTTTACTTGCGAAAAAGGCATCTCTTGGTATCAAACTCATGATTATATCATCAAAGGGTGCAACACAGGAGAACACTGTCGTTTCACGTTGTGGAACGGATGCATATGCTGCAGCCAGATGCTTTATTCCTGATACAAGCCTTTGAACATGATCCCTAGAAGTTCCAAGATTAAATGCATAAGTGATAGCTTGGTTCCCAACAAGTTCGCAGACAATTCCATGATCCCTGTACAAGATTTCATCAGCCTCATATCCAGATAAATCAAGCTGCCAAAAACCAATAGAAAGCCGCAAGGGATCAATAGCCGGAAATAATGGAAAGCTTGAATTCTCAAGCACTGAGATGCCTGGGATGTTTTTTAGTAGGTATCGTGCTTCAAAGGCTAAATCAATAGCTTGATTGAAAACAGTATCAGGACTTTCATTTAGTTGAGCTCTTGCAGCATCTAGAGAAGCCAACAGTAGATAACTAGGGCTTGTGGTTTGAAGAGTTTGGAGGCAATGAGAAATTCTTTCCTTAGCTACAATATTACCTGACATATGTAACATAGATGACTGAGTAAGAGAGCACAGAACTTTGTGAGTGGACTGTACGGCCAGATCAGCCCCTAGCTGGAGAGCTGATTTAGGCAGTTTAGAATGAAATCCTAGATGTGCACCATGAGCTTCATCAACAATCAGAGGAATTTTATGAGAATGACACAGCTCAGAAATCTCACTCAAGCTACTGCAGATACCATGATAAGTAGGTGAAGTGATGAGAACTGCAGAAGCTTCATGACCTTCCCTTTGAAGCTCCTGGATTGCATTCAATACCTGTACAACAACAAGCCATCCCACCTATAAGATTATGCAACATTAGAGGAAGAAAAGAAATTACTCGTATTAAGAGAGGTAAGTCAACTATTATGAGCAAAATATTCATCAGCCACAATACGTAAACTTGCTGCCCTTTTAATGGTTTTGACCATATTGTTCTACAGGTTTACATGATAAACTTGTGTTAAAAGCTGAGAGGACAACAGAGAAACTGTCCCATCCCTGTGATCAAGCATAACATTTATCTGAATCACCTGTAATGTGTAGACACCACCAGCAATGTCCCAATCATTGTTATATTCAGGGATGATGTACTTAGGCTGTGCACCTGACAATACCATAGCAGATATGGCTGACAAATGAGAATTCCTAGGAAGAATCAGAAATTTTCCTGGTGAACATGTTGCCATTATTGCCGCCTGGATGCCACAAGTAGTACCTCCAACAAGAAACCATGTCTCAGATGATCCAAATAGTTTGGCTGCTTGTTTTTGTGCTTCTAATATGGGCCCCTGGGGACAAAATAGGTTGTCAAGCTCTGGAAGCTCAGGCAAATCATGAACATATGGTCTCCGCCCAATGAGCTGAGTAAGTGAATCAGGAGCAGCATGCCCTCTGTTGTGTCCAGGGAAGTGAAAACTGGCAGTGTTTTGTTCAGCTGAGGCTTTCAATGCACTGACTAATGGAGGTAGGCTCTTTCGCTTATGCACTGAATTGTCATGGCCCAAAATATGGTCTTCTTTGTCCGATATGGTTGTCACTGCCTTAATGGATGTAACTTGCTCTTCTGCTGGTTTTGATAGGTTTATTTCCTGCCAGACATGTTGAAGGGACCAACCGATTTTAGCACTTGATGGAGATTGATTCAATGAACTCTTCTAACTCAAGGAGAGGGGCCACCATGCGTAAAAGCTTCAAATACATATTTTAAAGTAATTCGGTAAAAGTAGTCTCGCTACTTCTATTAACCACTTTTAAATTTATCTTAGGAGTATCAGCTACAAAACCAAATGAAATCTAGATATACATTGATATACATTGAAAGAGACAATATTGAAGTAATTTGCCTGATTGAAGTTAGAAAGCCGTATCTTTCACACACAAACCACAATTTTCCCATCATATATCCATTTCTATATTCTAGCTTTATGTTTGAAGAACATAACTTCCTAATGGTGCTTGTGTTCAATATCTGTTCTCAATTCATATCTATTGCTATAAATATGACAACTCCGATAAATTCGCTTCCACGAAATCACGAGTCTCCAAATTTATTTTGAACGAGAGTAATTGTCCAGTAATTCTTAATTTCTTATATAAAAAAAAAGTATACTTTTCACCTACATAAATTTAATGGGTGTAATTAACAACTTGAAGTTGAACTTTCCACTCAAGCCTTGATAATTCGAAGTGAATCAAAAATGAGTTGAGTATGAAAGGTCTTAGCCATCAAATAACAAAGTCGTCAACAATCTATCCAATAGTCTGAAGCAAATTAATGAAGCCTCAAGGCCAATATGTTCAAATGCAATCGTAGGATCAACACCGTTATTAATGACATATTGACGATAGTAAGTGAAATTAATTATATGAGAGAAGAGCCCAAAGCGGAATATGAGTAATTTCTTTCCCCCCTTAGGAGCAAAAAAAAAAAACAGAGCAAGGAAAGGAAGGTTTGAAAAGAAAAATCACAAGGAAGCTAACCTGGGAGAAGCGAGCCCGAATTCTTGGCTTTCTGAAAGGCCTCAAACTGAAATTCTTGTGGAAATCAAAATGAAAAGCCTGCAAAATGAAGAGAGAAAAAATAAAAAAAACAAAAAAAACAAAAAAGCTTGAGGGATGGAGATTGTAGAGAGATTCAGCAATGGCTGCTTACGAGGTCCAAAGCTAAAGAACTAGCAGAAACCATTTTGGCAGTAAGACCAACTACAGCCTTACCCCCTCGCTTTGAAATCCCGAGTGCTTTGAACTTTGAAGTACAATGGAATTTTCACTCCCACAACACAGCATGAAAATTATTATCAATCTTCTTATCTCACTTATGACTGTAAATTTACAAACCATCTTGTTAAAATCCCCCTCCTTTGTAATTCTAGTCGGAGGATTACTGTTCTACAGTAGTAGTGTCAAAAAACAGATTATAAAAATCTGAGTGGATCCAAATTATATAAAAACATTTTAATTCATAGGAGAACAGTATTAATTTAAAAAAAATAGGTTATAAAAATTTGTGTAGGTCCAGGTTATATAAAAATCTCTCCCCTATTGTCTAACCTATTTTTTAAATATTTTTTATAATAATTTTCTTTATTATTATATATTAAATAAAAATAATAGATTATAAATATGGGACACACAGTAAAAAATAAATGGTGAATCTGAAACAAATACTTAAAAACCTTCTTCCATCACAATGCAAGACATATTAAAACATTCTCCCCTGTTTTAAGTAATTTTATTTACTTATCTCCTTTAGATTTTATCTGTATTAAAAGTTGTATCTTCTAATCATTTTTAAAAAATTGAGTTCATTAAATCTTCTCCCTTTACCATTTTATAAGACATAATCTAATTATATAAATTTAAATTTATAAAAAATGTATAATTAATTCTAAAATTATATAATCTTTTAATAAAATTATAAAAGTGATAAATTTTATTTTTTAAAAATAAAAAATTTAAAGATTTCAATCTTCAAAAGAAATAAATGGATCAATTTATAAAAATTTAATTTTAAAAAATAAATTACAAGAACTAATTTTAAATTAAAAAACTATAAAAAATTACAAACTATTCTTCTTAAATTAATAAAATAATAAATTAAATTAATGTTTTTATAAGTCATATCCATCTTATAAACCAGTAGCTTATAAATTAATTTATGCACACATTTATTACATTATATGATTCAGGGTATGTTTAAAAGTATATAATAAAATGAAATGCCTGAGTAAAATAAATCTTGAACTCTTACTCGAAAAACACCCTAGATCCTAAATTCTTAAAATGTATAAAATAAATTCTAAACTTTTAAATTCATAACAAATTAAACCTACCATTATCTTTTTTAACATCATTCCTGTTTACGTGGGCCGTAGTTAATTAGCACCACAGATTCTAAATTATTATCCGAGTAGCATCCTAAACACTGAATTTTAAAATTTCAAGCAAATCACTCCCATAATTTATGTATGAAATGTTAATTATTATGCAGACTAAATTAGTCTCAGCTATCGCGGTAAATACATCGTTGGCCGCAACGAACAACCCATAATTTTGTACAATGACGTTTTTGCCAATTTTTTGCAATGTTTTCCAAACAATTAGTTTCTTATACTTTTGTATACTTTATAATATGATTTAATCTTATTTTAAATAATATTTATTTATTTAATGGTGAAAACTTAGGATCCTATTTAAAAAAAAGTTTAAGTTTCATAGAGTTTTATAGACAATGGATACAAAAGTCGACAATTTTATTAACGAATTTAAAACCCAAAGTAATTGATTAATTAAAACTCTTTGATATTAAAATAAGATTAAATCAAAATTATAGAATATATGGAAGCATGAGATATTAATTATTTAAAAAACATTACAAAAAAGTACAAAAAATGTCATTTCACAAAATTATGAGTCGTTTGCTACAATTAACGATGCATTCACTGCACGCAAATCATGCGAGACTAATTTAATTTACATAATAGTCAACGTTTTATACATAAATGTTAGGGATAGTTTGCTTGAAATTTTAAAATTTAAAGTCTAAAATACTACTTGCGTAATATGTTTGAGTCTGTGGTGCTAATTAATTGTGGCCCACAGTGAACAGTAATGGTGATAAAAAAAGATAACAATAAGATTTAATTTGTCACAAATTTAAAAGTTTAGAATTTATTTTACATATTTTAATGGTTCAAGGTTTAGGACACTTTTTAAGTAAGAATTCAGAATCTATTTTATCCATTAACCTCTAATTAAATAAAATGGGGTGAAATGAGATTGGGTGGAAGCCAATAAATCATTCTATTGTTTGGTAGGTTTATTAAAGGAATAAATGATTTTATTTAATTATTATTTTATAATAATTATAAAATTAATATATTTAAATTAGATCTAATTATATTTTTCAGTTTTAAAATGAGAAAGAGTAAGAGAAGGTGAGGAGGAAGATGGTTATTCTATAATAATATTATTTATATCATAATATTTCATACTCAAACCTCAAATTAGGTTTAACAAAAATGAGTTTAAGATAGTAAAAAAGACTTAAAAAGGCCACCTCAGTTATTTCATTTTTTTATTAAAAATTCTCTCAAATAATAGCATAAGGCTTTTACTTATTGGACAATCTGTTTTGAGAAAAGTTTTTATTTTTTAGAATAAAAAAAATTTGTTTGATAATATGTTTTTAAAATATATTTTAGAAAACCAAAAAATAAAATATTATTTCAAAAAATAAAAAAATAGAAATAACTTTCAGATATTTTAGAATTACTGTTTTGGAGAATAAGAAAAAAATAAAAAACACCTATTTTAATTATTTTTTAATTATTAAAATATGTTTTAAAAAAAATAAAAATAATTTCAAAGTCATTCTATTTTATTTCATTTCATCTTAAAAAAAACTCTCAAATATTATTAAAGGAATTTGGTAGCTTAGTGGTTAAAAAAAATTTTAATTATTTTCCTTTAAAATATAATTTCTAGTTACTCCCTTAATTGTTTGCTGAAATAATCCCTGCTAATGCGATTGCTTTACACAAATCTAGATTTGAAAACCTTATCAAAAATTTTTACAAATGTTTTTCCTATTTTTAAAATAATCATAATTTTAAACATGGTAAAAAATATCTAAAAATTTATAATCTCATTGTAACAATACGCGGGAGGGCTGACTGCATGTAGGATATCTGGATTTCATTTGTCCACTGTCTTCCCAAAATGGAAATGGATGATTCTGTTCCAATTGAATTCATCTTCGAAGCCGACGCATCTCGTTCTTCGCCAAGGCTTGCCCAACTGACCGAGTCTCTGAAGCTTGAGCACCAGTTGTTGAGGGTCCCTTTTGAGCACTACAAGAAGGCGATCCGAGCTAACCACCGTGTCGCCGAGAAAGAGATCTCTGCTGTTATCTCCGGCGTTTCTGATGTCACCACTGACGGAAATTTGTCCTCTGGTGATGCTGTCAACCGCCTAAACTCTCTTGTCTCTAAACTACACGGTTTGAAGAGGAAGGTAACTGCTCATGCAAATCTTGATTTGAATTTGACTCAGTTATGCTAAGTGCATAATTTCATCTTCTTTTTTTTTCTGACATTGCGAAGAGTGAATCTTTTTCTTTTTTCATTCAGTTTTATTGATTTCTAAAGTGATGATCTAAGTTAAGGGCTTTTTATTTTCGACATTTCAGTGCAGTTGCAAAAGATTTTGTGTCTGATGTGTTTATTATTAGAAGTCCCAAGATATGACCAGATTTGGAGCTAATTTGCGCTTGTGATTTAAAATTATAAATCAATTTGAGGACAAGCGAAGTCTTTGATGCATCACGAATGACACAAATGTTTTAATTGTAATGTGGTTATTAAATGGTTGAGGAGTTGGTTTCTTTCTTTCTTTCTTTTTTTGATGAAGTAGTAGTATTTTTCATCATGTTTTGTCCTTCCCATTTTCAGTGATTTTATTTCATCCCTTGGTGATTGTCCCGTTGTAAAAAGGTTACTCTTTGTTCCTATAAGCTTACTTATGATGATAATCATTTCAAAATTGGATTAAGTTGGAGGAAGGAAATCGAGTGGAGCATTTGCAAGCACAAAAGTGTCGTGTACGTCTTGATCACTTAGAATCTGCTATTGAAGAAAATATGTCAGAGTGGAATGGCACACATCTGAACCGGATTCTTGTTGATTACATGTTGAGAATGTCATATTATGACACAGCAGTGAAACTTACTGAATGCAGAAAGATACAGGTAGTTTTTCTAATTTTAGATTCTTCTTTGAAGATGGGTTTCTTTTATTTTGTGTTATCTGTAGTGAAATGTGATGTTTTTGAGGAATCAATGAATATGTTATCTTGGGGATTTTTCATATCTAGATCAAACGATAATTATTTTGATTATTCATTATATCCAAGTCTCCTTATTTTTTTCCTGACCTGCATATCATCTGTTCTGGTGCTAAAACACCTTTCAAGATCTTTGACTAACTGCCCATACCCCTCATCACTAAACCAGACCTAGCAGCTCTTATGTGTTGTATTCAACTTGCTAGCTGTGCCAAGGAAATTTATGTTTAATATGCTTTAGTACGCGATGCCAAGAATATATATCTTTGACATTTGGGAATGGAGTTTTGATTGAAAGGGGTTGGGGAGGAGGAGAAAAGTTCTAAATAATTCTTTGGTGACTTCACTTGGTGATGATGCGTGTCTTCTAGATCCAGATTTAAAAGAAAACTCATTGTTTGTAAGTAGTAAAGATCAAGCATGAACTTCCTTGAGAAATCCTGTCCTTATAAATCCTTCATTCCCACCTTAGGAGCATTATCATTTTGAAGGTTGCAGAAGCCATCATGTAAATCTAAAAATCATGATACTTATTTGTGAGGCTGGCCACACTATATTTGGCCCCATTTTAAGAATCTTTTTACTTTGGTGTCAATTTGAATGTCATTGATATTGTAATTCTTTTGTCTATACTCAAAATGCATATGCTGCCCCTAACACTGGAGAAGTAAATTCAATGTTCATAGAACTAACTGGAAACTCCAGGTATTATGAATTCCTTCCCAAAAGTTGAAAAATGAATTTCAGCTTTATTTCCTCTGCTGATGTAGGAGACTGTGGGCATGATAAATCTGAAGTTCAGTTTATGGAAGCACCTTTAGAATCACTATCATCGGAGTTTGATCCTTTACATATGATGGGTAAAATATCAAATAAAGTTACATATATGTTTGAGGAGCATTCAAAATCTATTTGTCGTGATGAATATGGTGATCATCATGAGTGCTAGCAAATATCATGTTCCTGTAATTCTTCCCAGAGTAGTATGTAGCTTGCGATTTGCTTCTTGTGTAACTTTGGATCTGACAGTGGCTATGTTCAATTTTTGTGCATCAGAATCTCGTTGATATTGATATATTCCAGGAAGCAAAAGTGGTAATTGATGCTTTACGAAACAAGGATGTTGCACCTGCCTTGGCATGGTGTGCAGAGAACAAGTCAAGGCTGAAGAAGTCAAAGGTTTGTACAATGGTTTGGGCTTATTTGTAACTTGTGGGTAGTTGACTTTCTTAATAATTTTTTCTACATATATTCTTTTTCCTTATACATGAAAAATGTGTTTATCTGCATTTTTTCCAAGATCTACCCCAACTTCCTGATTGATTTTTACCAGAAGGAATGATATCCACCTTATGGTGCTGTTTGAAAAATTATGAAAACTAGTTTGGGCCAGGCAAAGAGAGATATGTTTTGACAAATTCTATTAATGGAAGGGTTAGATATTGAGCAGGTAGGTGCCTTCTTAGAATGTGTGCTTTAGAAATTTTCCTAATTCAGGAAGCTTTGTTTCTTAGCTTTGGGGGAGCAAGACGTTGTATTCATTAGCTCCAGCATTGGAAAGGTGTAGATGAGCTGAGCTCTTTCCTTCGAAGTGTGAATTGTTATTTTTATCTGAGTTAGTATTGTGAAGATAGCAATGAAGCTTTAGGTACAACCTAGGGAGTTGTAACGAATAAAGATTCTGAGTTTTTCTTATCGAAGACCTAATTATTGGAGTTGTGCGTGCCTTATTGTGCAACCCAAATGGTCAAAATTGTTGGTTCACATGAGGAATTTTCTGCAATAGTCAAACTAATATTTGTTTTCATCTTCTTACTTATTTTCAATATCTTCCTTTTATTTTTTTATGCTTTAATTTGTTATTAATTTCTGATACAAGCTGCTGGGTGGTTTAAATGAAGACATGTTAAAAGAGTTATTTGTGATCGAAAGAAACCTAATAGACTTAAAAGGAAGTTTTATCGAACTGCTATAAGACCAATTATGTTGTATGATAATTAATGTTGGGCTTTAAGGGATAACAAGAGTACAAAATTAGAGTAGCCAAGATTAGAATGTTGAGATGAATGTGTGGGCATACATGAAAAGATAAAATCTGAAATGAGCATATATAAGAAAAAGTGGACATGGCATCTATTGAGGGAAAAATGATAGAAAATCATTTGAGATGATTTGAACATGTACAAAGAAGGTCGTGGAAAGTACTAATAAAGAGAGTAAAATGGATAATCTTGAGTCTTGTAAAGATGAATAGAAAACTGAAGAAAACACTTATGAAAATTGTTGAACAAGATCTCTTGGTTAATAATATTCCTTGAGCTTGGTTGATGATAGGGTATAATGGTGTCGGACAATTCATGTAGTTGATCCTATCTAGTGGGATAAGGCATGTTGTTTTTGTTGTTGTTGTAGTATTTATAATATATATACATCTCTTAGTGTATTCCTAGAACTGTATGCCAAAAAAAAAAAAGAGCCTGATGTAGTACTGAGGCCTTAGTCTCTCCTTCTCTCTTCCTTTAGTTCCCTCTCTCCTTTGTTTTTTTTTTTTTTGCAAAAACAATTAGGAGAAGGTTGAGATGAATAGAGAGAAGAAAGTTGAAAAACTTCTAAGTGACAGGAGCTACTATAAGAATATTAAAGTAGCTGCCATACATGAGAAGCTATAATAGAGTTTTGAAATAATGGGTGATTTGGGAAGATGGATATTATGAATAAATATTATTTTTAATTTATTTTAGATATTTTCTATTGAATAATATAGTTTAGATTTTATGTAGGTATTTAGTTATCTAGATTTTATATAAATATTTAGATATTTATTTAGATATTTATATATTTATTCAGATATCTAGTTATTTAGATTTTATTCAGATATTTAGTTCTTTAGATTTTATTTAGTATTTTATATAGATATAGATTCTAGGAGATTTTATTCAGTTTTATTTAATTATCTAGTTATCTAGATCTTATTGGTTATTTTAAATTGTATTTAGCATTATAAATATGTTTAGCAACTTAGAAGCAAGCATATTATGAATAAAACAGATTTTTGAGACTTTTGGCCCTTTTGAGATTCTCCTAAGCAGTGGTTATTAAAAAAATATAGAATGAGATTCTTGTTTTATATCATCATGATCGATTTATTCCTTCTATTTACTTCTATCAGTTCTATGTTCTTTTAGTAATATTATGAAGTTAGATTCTAATTTCATGTGTTAATAGAGATTTATGTTCCTTATTTCTCTCTACCCATTTTGGATCCTATCAAGCTGGTTGAAGAATTTTGAGTGCTGTTTGTCTGATGTGTAGCAAGGAGATTGTTAGATAAAATTTTAGCTGCTGAAGTTCTTGAATTGAGATTATGTGGCTATGTTGCTTGTGGCCCATTGTCTAGGTTTTAATTTTGTTTGCTTTAATTTTAATTTAATTTTCTTTGTAACAAGCTGAAGTTTGGATAGTTTGCAGCTTGAGGTGGAGCATAGAATAGTGTGTATGATAGTTAGGTCAAAATTTATGATGCACTGGGTTCTTGGTTAGTGCGTCAGTAACCCATTAAGAGTGTTTTACCTCTAATAGAGGCAGTATTTTCTATGAAGCTATGCTGCGATAATTACACAGTCATGCCCATGCATGTATTGTCTAATCCACTCTTTCATAAAAAGAACGAACATATTGGAGTGTGCTATCATTTTGTAAGGGAGAAAATTCAACTGAACATGATTAGCAATTTCTATGTTCAAACAGGAGATCAACTAGCAAATTCATTTACCAGGGCACTTAATGGGATAACAAGTGAATTTCTTTGTAACAAGATGTGAGAAAGTTGTGAGATTGTGATAAGTCGTTGGCACATCCTATGATTTGAATGCTAATAAATAATATTTTTTTTGTTCTTACAGACTTTATGGTTTTCCTCTGTAAAACGAAATGTCTAAAACAGCTTGGTGTTCTCTTTCATTTGTTTCTTCTGCTAATGCCTTCTTTGAATTACTGCCCATATAACATTCCACGAGTACATTAATAATAGCGCTGCACAATTGAGGTGTTGCAGCATGCTTGCTATTTTAATGCAAAGTTTATTGACAACAGAGTAAATTGGAGCTTCAGTTGAGACTTCAAGAATTTATTGAGATGGTACGGGCTGAGAACTATTTACAGGCCATAAAATATGCCCGAAAATATCTTGCACCATGGGCTGCCACCCACTTGAAAGAATTGCAGCGAGCCATGGCTACACTAGCTTTTAAAAGAGATACTGAATGTGCTACATACAAGGTAAGCCTTACCCTTCTTGTTTCTAAGCAAATTTTGCATCAGTGACATAAGTAGTTCTTCCAATGTTGACGGTATTTAACATTATTTGGTTAGCAAGTATATATGTTTAAGCATGGCATTGTTTGCTCGTATGTATGACATTGGTAGATAAATTATGTACTAACCCTTCCAATATCCTCCTTATATGATTATCATCATTTTGTAAGAATTCTCTAATGAATTATAATTTTGATGAAATGGGTATGGAAAGGAGAGAAGGATTGGCTTGATGAGGAGTAAAACAGAATATTTAAATTGTAATTTTGATAAGAGGTCAGTGAGTAGTAATTTGGAAGTGAAATTGGGAGATTAGATTATACCTCAATTGAAAAAGTTTAGATATTTGGGAGTTATTATTTAACATGATGGGAAAATTAATGGAGATGTTGAACATAGGATACAATCTAGGTGGTTAAATGGAAGAAAAGCTAAAGGAGTTATTTGCAATTGTAAGGTACCTAATAAACTTAAAGAAAAGTTTTATTGAACTGCTATAAGACTAGCGATATTATATGATATTGAATGTCGGGCTTTAATAAGACAGCAAGAGCATAAAGTTGGAGTAAAAAAGATGAGAATGTTGAATAGATGTGCAGACATACACGTAAAGATAAAATTCAAAATGTGTGCATGTGGAAAAAGTAGGCATCACACCCAGTGAAGGAAAAATGGTAGAAAATCGTTAAGATAATTTGGACATGTACAAAGAAGACCATAGGATGCACCTGTGAGGAGAGTAGAATTAATAATTTTAAGCCCTATCAAGAGGGTAGAAGACGAATAAAGAGAATACTTTTCGAAGTTGTTGACTGAAATCTCTTAATTAATAATATTTTTAAAATTTTAATAAATGATAGAGTACAATAGCATCAAACAATCCATATAACTGACTCCACTTATGGGATAAAGCTTGTTGAATAATATGCTTCAAAGTTGTGGTAAAGACCTCTCCATTTTCTTTATAATATGGGGCATGAAGGATTTTATATTTCTGTTCAAAGTACTTTTAAGTCAATTTATGTTGATTTGTCTTTTTGTATGATACGAGGTCCATATGAATATTTCTTAGAAAAAATGTGTAACATTCTGACTCGTCAACAGGATAATGATAAAACCTCGGTGAATCTACTGCATTCTCTCTTTGCTCCACGTTTGGCTTGATATTATATTGGTTTCCCCTTCATTTTTCCCCCCTAAACTTTTAGCCTATATTTTTTGGAGCTGGCATTTTACTCCTTGACTTCTTCCTTATATTTTCCAGGTCTTATTTGAGCCAAAGCAATGGGATAATCTAGTGGACCAATTTAAACAAGAGTTCTTTAAGTTAAATGGCATGACTTTGGAGCCTCTGGTCAATATATATTTGCAAGCCGGCCTTTCTGCTCTCAAGACTCCGTATCCATGTACAATTTGCAGCAAATATGTAGTTGATTTCCTTCATCTTTAACCTATAATTGAAGGACCTCCATCTGTCAGCTGTCGACCATGAAACCTAAGCATAAATTTTCAAGCTAAACAGTCATATATTTTAATGTGTGTGGTGTTCACTGGAAAAAAACCAGGATTATTACTTAAACCGAACTCCTATTATTGGATTTGTGGTCTCCATCCATATTCTATTTTGAGATTTGTTCTTGCATCTTTTTATCTTGTGTTAGAATAATATTGGCGAAGGTATATTTGACAAATTAAGTTCATTTTTTTATATGCTAGTGTTTAAGGTTTGACAAATCTAATCCTACCATAACTTGTCAAAAGTATGGCTCTTGCATGCTTGATGCTTTTCATTTTTAACTCTTCCCTCGGATGATTACATGGTTCATACTGAAATTTTGCACAATGCATTTCTTATCTTTGCATTCGCATGCGTATAATGTACGATTCACTGCTGTCTATTGTGCATTTTTTTTCCCCTTGACTTTACTAAGATACTGTTACAAGGATGATTGCACAAAAGAGGACCCTTTGTCACAGGAATCTTTCCAGAAACTGGCCTTGGCTTTACCTTATGCCAAGTTGCACCATTCAAAGCTTGTCTGCTACATAACCAAGGAGCTAATGGACACAGGGAACCCTCCACAAGTCTTGCCAAATGGATATGTCTATAGCGCTAAGGTCCCTATTATTCTGGGCTTTTTATGCATCAAGCTTTTATTTTTTATTTTTTGCTGTTAGGCTAATTCATTTGGGAGAATTACGTTGAAATCTCACACAATAACATTAATTATCACATGGTCCATTAACAATTGCACTAAAATCATTGATAATATATTGACCTTAGTTCAGTTGTTAATAAATCTTGTGGTGATTAATTTTTTTGTATGGGACCTGTATATAATTCTTTCAATTCATTTTGCTGCTTTGCTTTTGCAGGCTCTTGAAGAGATGGCTAACAAGAACAATGGTATGATCACCTGCCCCAGAACAGGTTTAGTTTGCAACTACAGAGAAATTGTCAAAGCGTATGTATCATAAATATACACATTTACGCCAGAATAATTATTGAAATTGTGAATCCTGCCTTGTTGTTTTGCGCCTCCAAGCTACTGAAAGTTTCTGATCTGAGTTGTCTGGAAATTCCTGTGTTAGACAGACCGCTGACCTCACATGGTCAATTTGTCTGCACGCAGGGCTTCTATTCTGGTTTCATTAAAACGTGTACGGGAAGTAAGACGAAGTAGTTTGAAGTTTCGTCAATATAATCGAGTGTCAATGTGGTGTATCCCCTTGGATTGTGCATACTGCATAGATTGATTCAGTTCTGCATTTCTTTTGTGGTGTTTCTACTTACTATGACCTTTTAATGATTTTTGTGTGAAGTAAATTTGCACGCATTCAATATTAGAATAGCTATTTTGAAGTATGAGGCAAAAGGCTTCCCTTTCAAAAAATGTTCCTGAGCAAACAAGTCACTACGGTGAAGTTATATTTAATGGACCCATTCCCACATCGAAGAAGTTATGCAGTCAATAAGTGGGAGTATTCTACCGTTATCAAGGATAAGAAACAGAAAAATGGAAATGAAGTGCCCTTGAACATTTTTTAAAAAACAAAAAACTCAGGCAAATGGAAATATAAATTATTCGTCATTCTGTCCTATAAGTTTTTTTTTTATAAATTAATGAGAGAATGATAGTTAGGTCTTAACAAATTAAATTAATAAATAGTTAAATTCTTGACAATTTTTTTAAAATAAATTATTAATATTAATTTAAATATTTACAAACATAAATATCAAGTATAATATGAGAGTTACCTTTAAAATTTAAATTTTTATCTGGAATTAAAATTCTGAATTTGTGATTATTTAAATTGATATTTTTAATTAATTTTTCAAAAACATTTTCAATTTTTAAAATTTAACTATTATTATACCTAAAATAAAAATAATTTTACAAACTGAAAGGTAAAAAGGAAAATTTTAATAAAGGACCCTTGAATAAACTTAATTACATTCAAAGCTTTTAAATTTTTAAAATTTCACTGCAATTCAAAGATACTAATTTGATACTTCATCTGTTCAAATTATAAAACACTTTTAGATGAAATTTCATTCACTAATAAATCTCATTAGATATACTTAACAACAATATTTTTTTCAAAATAAAAATATAAACTTTTAAAAATACCTATCATTTAATATATTAAAAAGAGAAAGGATAAAAATTAATTATAGAGAGAGAAAGGATAATATTGAAATTAGTGCATTTAATAAAACTTTAATATACTTAAAGTACCTTATAATTTGGAACGGAAAACTCCTTCAAAAGTGTCTTATAATTTGGGACAAAGGGAGTATTAAATTTTTGAGAAAAATGACAAAATTGCCCCTTCTTTAAATTAATATCAAAACTTTCCTACTTTACTTGTTTATTTACTTGCGAAATGTTGTTAGTTGTTCTATTTAACTTATTTCATTTTAGATATTTAAATCATCTTAAGATAACTTGTTGATTCTTATATTATATGTTGTTTATGGACTATTATAATTGTCTTATTTCACTTGTTCAATGCCCTACTTCACTTGTTCATTGTCAAACTTTTGCTTGATTTCATTTCAGAGAAATAAACAAGTAAGTAAGGCAATTAATAACATTCGATGAGTAAATGAACAAATGCAGTAGAGCAATTTTGTTATTTTTTTCAAAATTTAATATCAAATCAAAACCCTTAAATTGTAGTAAAATTTTAAAAATTTAAGAGCTTTAAATATAATTAAGTATGGTCAAAGGGCTTTTATTAAAATTCTTTCAAGAAAAAACTAATTGAGTTTTAAATATAAAAATTAAACGCCAAAACATTTGGCATCTACACGCTTGAAAATAAAAACCGCTAGCATTCATATTTCGATTCTACAAATTTTGATAAGATGTAGAAAATCAGAAATACATTCTAACAATAAATAAACAACAACAAAGTAGAAAATTACAAGTATGATGAAAAAAATACAAAAGAGAAATGATTACCAAAATTTATTTTATCTTCAAATAATATATATAATTTACAAACTCTTAAAAAGAGGAAGAATATAATTTCGTTTTGATTTGATTTATTTAGTTTTTTAAACTTTAAATCGCACTAAGAAAATAAATCAAAATGACCACACAAAAAAAGACAATTAACGAGCCGAACCTTTTTTAAAAAATAAAAAAAAATTAATTTTTTAATTCTCAATTTTTAATTTACTTGTAACTCAGTTTTCAACTATAATCCGCTATGACTCAATCCCTCAACTATGACTCACTTATGACTCAATTCCTCAATTTTTGAATCATTTATAAATTAATCTTGAACTTTTGTTATTTTTTTTCATGTTAACTTATATCTCACATCAATAATGACTAGTTTATATTTCACATCATTCAATAAGAGGAGAAGTATTTTAGAATAATATATGAGCATTTTTTATCTCTTTTATTTAATAAAAATTTTAAAAAAATAAAAAATAAGATCGAATTATAGGTAATTAAAAGTTGAGAGATTAAGTCGTAGAATCATAATTGAGTTATAAGTTAATTAAAAATTAAAGGATTAAAAAATTAATTTTTTTTAAATAAAAAGGGAACTAAAATAACCGAACCTACTATATTTGTGAAGAACACTTTTCTTGCCGAAACGAGGCTTGGGATTTCAGAGCATCAGGTATGAGGGGCTTTGGGCGATTGGCAGGCCGAGCTCTTCAGGTTCAAACATCGAAGGCAGCTGCGAATGAACATGGCCTTGTATCGATACCTCGCCGTCTCATTCGCTTTGCCTCATCAGCGACGTCGTTTCGAGGGAGCCGACATGCTTTGTCTACCTATGGATTTTCATCGTTGCAATCTTCCTCTGTAGATTCTTTATATGGAAAGAAATGGACACTCTTTGGAGGTGTGTTTTTGTCTTTTGATGGATGTTCTCTGGGATCATAAATGCATTCTGCTTTGTTGGCGGCAATTGTAATTCTTCAGGAATAAGTAGAAATAAACTAGATTATGGGACTTTCTTTGGCTTTTTTACTTCCTAAAGTTTTGTTGGCTGCAAAAGGGTGCCCAAAAAGTGAAAAAAAAAAAGTGACTTTCTGGTCTCTGGGGCTTTAATCTACGATAAAAAGGAAAACCAAGCTCCATTGCGTCGTTTGAGTTTCTTCTATACATTTGCTTTGCTGCTGAAGAGAAAACAGGGTTCGATGGAGATTGCTGCAGATAAAGTAGATATGATTTTTCTGTTTGTGATTTTTATTAAATCTGAATGACATGTATGCACTTGGCTGATCTAATTAAGTTGAACCAGGATATTCATTTTATGGCAAGTTATTGGTTTCTGGTGTTTACTAAAAGGCAGTCATCATTTCACTTTAGACAACACAAAAAGACTACTCTTGTTAGTTTTTATTTCTAGTCAATGTATGAAGTTTTTTGACATTTGGCTGTGGTTGCTGAGTACAATCAAATGATTGTCCCTTCTTGTTTGATAGGGCAAAAGAGGACTATGTTTATCCAAACACAGTCCACTCCCAATCCTTCATCATTAATGTTTTACCCCGGGAAGCCTGTTATGGAAGTTGGAAGTGCAGACTTTCCAAATGCTCGTTCTGCCATGAATTCTCCATTAGCAAAAGCACTTTTTGGAATAGATGGTATGGTTCTCTTTCTGGCCCCAACTGCAAAAATTGCATTATCTAAGCAGTCAGTGTCGCTGATGTGAGTGATTTCTTCATTATTTTTATTTGCTTCAAATGTCTCCCCACTAAAAATGGATCAATGGTTCCAAATGAAATCAATTTTGGCACAAAAATGTGGCATGTGAATTACTTAGTAAAAGAGGGACAAGGGATGGAAGGAGAAGAGAGGAGATAGAAACAGGGAATGAAAAATCGAAGCAATATAGAATAGAATACATGGTAGCTCTAATTTGTGTGGGCACCAGGTACTACCTCTGTTTTAATAGACTGATGCAGCAAGTTGGTCCTGGTTGGATAGAAATGTTGGACTGAAAGTTCCACGTCACTTAATCCTAATTATAACAAATCCCTAGCATTTTAAATTAAAACCTAAATTCCTATATGGCTATAACTAAGACAGTTGCAAATCCATGAACTAGAATATTTATGTTTCTCTTTCCAAAAAAAAACAAAGGCTTCCCTGGACCTTGGTGAACTTTAGCTTGAGCTTTGAAGTGCCAAAGTGCTAATTTGAAGCTTCTTGTGCTGGAGCTTTCATCATGGTTACATTGCCTTGAGGAAAAATTGTGAATTGAAATATAGATAATTGATTAAAACCTTTTATTAAAAATTAAATTTAATATGGAATGTCATGATCTGTTATTGAGGTAGGTTATTTAGGATCTGTCAACAATATATGTTTGTTTAATCAGAGTTTCTGGTATCTGAATGACTATGGTTTAATTCATGGAGTCCTATATCCTTGCAGTTTTTCTATGAAACTTGCTTAGTGGTTAAATAGCTTCCTTCCCTCTGCTTTTTCTTTATGGCTCCCTAGAAAGGATTTCATTAAAGGAAATCTCTTTATCTTAGTCGGCACTTCCTTATCAAGCACTAAGAGGCTTAATAATTTGAAGTAATCTAACTCTTATAATGCAGGTATAAGTCGGGTCTTCTTTGGATCAGATTTTGTCACTGTTACAAAATCAGATGATTTTTCTTGGGATCTCCTGAAGCCTGAGATCTTCGCAGCAATTATGGATTTCTATTCATCAGGGCAGCCACTGTTTTTGGACTCAAAATCTGCAGCAGCCATGGATACAGCTATTCAAGAAGTAAATATGCTAATATTTGAGTTCAGATGCTTTGAGCTGATTCTTTCTTCCTTTTATATCTTTCTTTGGCCTTCCGTTTTAAGACATGAGACGTTGTCAAATCTGGATAGTACTTTGTCTTCTGGTATTTTATTGCATACTGATAAGCTTAGCTGACTAGATCTATTAGACGCTCAATACTTTGAGAGTGTGGTGAGGCTGTCATTTTCGTTTGCCTCCCTTTCTTATAGGTCAACCAGAAGGCTAAGAAAATTTTGTTTTTTTCCATCCCTTCTGTTTTCTGACTCTTTCTTTGTCTTTCTTTGATTATTCCCCACCTCCATCCCCCCCCCAAACCAAAAAAAGAAAAAGAATAAGAAAAAGAAAAGATAAGAGAAATAAAAGTAATTTATTTCATGGCATTTGAATCACGCACATCTAGTTATGAAATATGTTTGACCAAAAAAAGGCACATCTCTAGTTGCCAAGGCATGGGCTCAAGAAGCTATTGCCTGTATGCTTCAGGCAACGCCTCCAATCTGCTGCTCGCCTTTGGTGCCTTTTAAGCTAGTCTATTGGGTCTTTTGTGTAGGGGATTTCTTTCAGTTTCTGGCTTAGGATTCTGGAAGTTTGAAGGCTGTTTAGAACCAAGGATTGTTGATCTGTGTATTATAAAATCCAGGACTACCACTCTGCTAATCATTTTTGAAGTCACAAGTTGAGGTACCTAAATTTTCTGCTCTGAGGCAAACCTTTACCTCAGGCTTCCGTCGTGTATTGATTAGACAAACATCTGCTATTGAGTAATTCAAGAGCTATAGCTTTATGCATATATATAAATCTAATATATATATTTCTGGACAAGAACAGAATGCTTGCTTTTTTGTGAATGAGTTTTTTTTTTTTTTTTTTTTAATTTCACTAGTATCTTGTTTCTAACTGATGAATGGTTGAGGTATATATTATTTATTGCATCCAGGCTAGCTAAGGGATCAGCTAAGACTAAAAAATTTGTTACTGGTGTTTTTTTTTAAACTTGTATATGATGCAGGCAAGGGTTTTATTTGTTTGCTTGGCTGCTCCTGTACGTCATTTTAACCTTTTGTTTTCAGTTATGATTTTCTTCCTCCACCCTCTTCTGCTACCGTGTCTTGGAGCAATGTAACCACATCTTATTAATCATTATAGCACCAAAATAGAATTGATGTCTACAATTGGGACAAAGACTGCGAACAAGTCTCATTGGATTGTATTTTCTTTTTTCATTCTTTTGTTTGTATTTTTTTTATTCTTTCTTTCTTTCTTTATATCAATTAGTACTAAAATTTATCAACGGAATCTCTTTGTTCATAAATTTGTACTTATTAGATGAGCATCTCTGATCTCTCTCTCTTCTCCCTAGACTTTCCCAATTTGTGAGACATGCTGTAACATTTCCAAGTTCCATTGGGAATATTTGATCAGACAGATAAATATGTATCAACCACATATGAGACGCTCTAGACTAAACTTAGTATACATGGATTCCATGCAGGATGATTCTGAAATAGTTGCTATGATCAAGGAATTATTGGAGACTCGTATTCGACCGGCTGTGCAAGATGATGGTGGGGACATTGAGTATCGAGGTTTTGATGAGTAAGTCCTTCTTGCTCCCTTTTGCTGGTTTGAAGGAATTTTAATGAAAGCTGGAGGGATATATTTATATACTGAATATTATTCTACTTAGATTTAATTAATATTCTCTTTTATTCAGAGACACTGGAATTGTGAAACTTAAAATGCAAGGAGCATGCAGTGGCTGCCCAAGTTCATCTGTGACGCTGAAATCTGGTATTGAGAACATGCTGATGCATTATGTACCAGAGGTAATAAGTTCTCTAATAACTTTTTTATCATGAAATTCTTGTATTGATCAAAATGAGTACCAAGCATGAAGTTCTGCCTCTAACAATCATACTGCATTATAAAGGCAAATTGTCTTTTATGACCATATTCTTGTGTAAATTTTGAGTTCATGTCCATAGAAACATGCATAGACGTGGATGGGTTGGGGGAGACGTTGCAGAGCTGTGCCTTGCACTGTGAAGGGGGGAACACATCTGGGCAGAGAGATTTTGAGGGTATTCTACGGGGAAAACGCAGCCTTTATATATATAATGTATATTCAAAAAAGTTTAAGCAAGCCATCTTCCTCTTTTAGGGCTTGTCTGGTTTAGGCTGTAGAGTTGGGGGAGGAAGCTGGGCTTTTGTGATATATATATATATATATATATCAGAAACCAATGAAACAAGCCCCATTGTTAGTTGTTCATCACCTAACTCGGCTTGGAGCTTACGAATTTATTGAAAACTTGGTTTAGGTGTGGTTGATATATTTTCTTAACCCAAACTCTTAAACTTGTACAATTTTAGAAGATAAATGTCAATTTTGACCACCATGCAAGAAGCAATTATCTGAGTCTTGGAAGTTGTTTCAGTTTTTTTAATCTCTGGAGTTCAATTTCATAACTGGTTATTGGATTTAGAAATTGGTAATTTACATTTGACCCCTTCTGATGGTGCAATTACAGGTTAAAGGTGTGGAGCAGGAACTGGATGGTGAAGCTGAGGAAGCTGCATTAAGTGGACAGATAGAGTAGTTTAACTAGTTGGTTTAAAATGAACAAATTCACTGGCTAGACTTGGAGTTCATTTCAAACGCCCCTATAGCAAGTGCCAAGCGATTGCATCTTCATTCTCTGATTCAATTTTGAAAAGGCACGGGGCGGTTCTCAAATATTCCATCAGATCCTGGGTTCAATTTCATTTGATTCCCACACCATATGGCTTTTTTCCTCTTTTCTGTAGTGTAGTGTATAATCTCATAGATTTAGATACTTCAAAAGCTGTTTTGAATGCACCAACAATACATGAAAGAAATAAAGGTGTATATTAAGTCAAGTTTATAACACTGATATTGACAGGGAAGAGGCATACAGTACTTTATTGTCTCGGTCCTCAGATGTGATTTTGATGTGTGTGGAACATCACGTCTAGTTGAGGGAATTTTAATGAGATCAAGGCTAATGTTGCATTCCCAAAGCTCAAATTCGAGATATTTGATTAAGTTGGTGCAATTTGCTTATCACAGTTAAACCAAGAAGTGGTTAGTGTGGTAAGACTTTTACTTTTTGGTTTGATCAGTGTTTAGCGTAGCTTGGGCAGGAAGTTGAATGCTGTAGCACTGGTCGACGTAGAAGGCAAGAATAGTGAAACAGTTATGTCACGGACTAAAACCCTGAAATATCGTTTAAACAGTGAAAATTGAGTAGCCCAACGTTGACATCAATGCAAGCTTGTTTTGGTTGATTTCCCCCAAAACACTGCTACCACATGAGACTCATGCAAATCTACAGTCAGTTAGGCCATTCTGAATACCGACTTTTTGAGGTGAGGCTCATGAAGTTTCTATGAATGTGTGTGTATCCTGAAGGTTCTTTTATCCTGAAGTCTCTGACTAGAATTCATACCATGATTACAGGTCTAGATTGTCTAATCAGTTTTGATGAACATGTAATCACGGAAAACTGCTACATGAATTTATCCAATG
Source organism: Prosopis cineraria (assembly GCF_029017545.1). Lineage (NCBI taxonomy): Eukaryota > Viridiplantae > Streptophyta > Magnoliopsida > Fabales > Fabaceae > Prosopis > Prosopis cineraria. The sequence goes on from NW_026555332.1 coordinate 7,209,407, forward strand.
ACTCGAAAGGCAAAGGTCACTCTTTATATCGAAGACACATTAAAACCCAATTTGGTTAACTAGTAACCAATAAATTAGTAAACCAATCTCGTCAAGAGTTTTGGACAAGTTGACGGGATGGGTTTTATAAATTTTTTCCATTTTACCCGGCTTAAAATGAAATCGTTTTAAAATTTTTAAAAAATAATAATTGGGTTAATCTTGATTTAGCCATAATTTGAATCACTGAGTTTAATGATTAGTTTAGTTTCTCAGTCTTGAAAGACAATTTAAATTGTTTATTTTTTTTAACCAACGCCTAGAGTGGAATTTTAGTATCGCAAATAGGCGCAAATTGAAATAGTATTTTACAAGGTTGCTCTCTATGACCAACATGCACCTTGTCATGCATGTTTTGTGAAATGTCAAATATAAACTTTGACTTTACACAAAGTCAAAGTTATATATATATATATATATATAAAGGTTAGGTCATCTGCCATCGTAAAAGTGACTTGCGAGACGCAAAATGGAGTTAAACTTTAAATAAAATAGTATCACGCTTCGCTGAACCATTTTTCTTAATCAATTGAAGTAATATTGTGATGGATGCCAAAGCAAGTAATAAATAATTGTTCATGTTAACTAATTCAAATGAATATTACAACTTGGTAATCTCGTACCGGATCATGAACACTTATTACAAGACAAATTACAAACGTAACAATAAAAAAAAAAAAGAAAGAAAGAATCCCAAAGCCATGATTTTATCATCGTCATTACCTCCTCTTGTTCTTACTTCCCAACAACAACGAGAAGTAAAACAGAGTCCTAAACAAGAATCCCCAACCCACTGTGACCCACAAGCAATTCCACTTACTCAACTGTGTAATCCCATTCTGCTGCAATATATCAGAACCAGTGGTCAAGCATGTTGAGCTCGTGATGTTCATCCCCAAGGTGTTACTCAAGCTCTCTAATAGCTTCAATTTCATGGAACCTGGAACCACCCCAAGTGGTGTGTTATCAAAGATTTGAACCCCTCTCACGAAACACTTCACTGGATCATCAAACTCATTCTGCAAAACAGCTTCATAAGGGTATTTCACCAGAGACAAGTAATGAAACCAAATCCAGTAACTTGGGATTCTGTCTCTGTTAATGAAAAACCCACTGAACAACAAGAAATAAGCTAAGATAGCAACCACTATTGTGTAACCAAGCATCACGTGAGGTACTACGCCAGAGAGGAAGGTGACGAAGGAGTTTCCGGCCCAGAACGAAGCGAAGATGACGAGGAAGTAAAACAAGAAGCCTGATAATCCGCCGTCGAGACCCACCGCCCAAAACGTCGTCGCTGCGAAAGCGAGTGAGAGGATGAGCAGTGCGGGTAGTGATACGAGCGCGTGGGATATGAGATAGGATGATCGGCGGTAAGCGTTGTGAGCAGTTTCTCTCATGAAAATATATCGTTCTTGGAGGAACACCGGAAGTGCGTCGGCGGTGGTGTAGAAGGTGGTAGACATGGCGAAGGCGAAGAAGCCGAGTCTTTCTTGAACCCCTTTTGGTGAATTATCTAATTGCCAAAACATGGTTGCGAGAATAAACCCAGTTACCAAAATCGCAGCCAATCGAATCCCAAATAGCTCCGGCATTCTACGTGAGTTCGTGATTGATCTTCTCGAAAGCTTCATCATTTCAACCCAGAATGGATTCGCAAACGTTGGAACCATGGAAGTTGGGCTTACATTGTTGGACCTGTTTGTTGTCGCCCCACCAGAGACTAGTTTCCCTCTCGAGATGCTCGCACTAATCGCTTCTTTCAGAGACAAATCATTCTGATTGATCTTACAGTGGTTGATTCTAGGGTTACTCATGATGCCCTGCCACGACTTGTTGAACTCGACCAAGCTTTTTGTTCCACCGGGTGAGGATTCGAGCTCGCGAATCAGGTCCAGAGCGAACTCGGTTCGGTTCTCGTTTTCTGGTATTGGGTGTCCGAATTCGGAGAAGAAGATCGGAAGTTGCATGGGTGAGCCACTGAACACTGTTTGTCCACGTGACAAGAAGATCATTCTGTCAAGGAGTCCGAGGATTCTAGAGCTGGGTTGGTGCACAGACATGATCACGATGCTTCCGGTCTGGGCGATTCTCTGCAAGACCTTCACAACCATGTAAGCGCTCGTGGAATCGAGCCCTGAGGTTGGTTCATCGAGAAACAAGATGATGGGATCGTGGATTATGTCAATGCCGATAGAGACACGCCGTCGTTCACCGCCGGACACCCCGCGGTGGCCTTCATCGCCAATGACGGTTTTGGCGGCGTTTCTGAGACCGAGCTGGTCGATCAGAGCTTGTACTCGCATCTTCGTCTTGGATCTTGAGAGTGCGCGAGGCAATCGGAAATCAGCTGCGAACATCAGAGTCTCTTCCACTGTGAGCATCGGAAAGAGAAGGTCGTCTTGCATTACATACGCGGATATCACTTTCAGAAGCCTCGATTCTAACGCCTCGCCGTTCAACGTCACTCTTCCTTTCAAACTTCCTTTGGCAATTCTGTTTGCCAGGGCATCAATCAGAGTCGATTTCCCAGAACCACTAGCTCCCATAACTGCGAGTATCTCTCCATCGCGTGCCTCGCCGGAGATATCATTTAGCAGAGTCTTAGTTCTGCTGTCGTCGGCCATGGCCGTTCCCTTCAACTTGGGAAAAAGCATCGAGAAGCTCATTTTCTGACGAACCTTCACGCTGTAAGTTAGGTTACTGAATGACAACACGAAAGGCAGCGACTGTGCCTCGAGTCCGACGTCTGTCATATCAAGCGCGTGTTGCACCGGCGTGTCACCACCATCACCGGATTCCTCCTTCCGAACGTCACCGTAATAATTCAAAAACTGTCCAAGAGTCGGCATCACCGCGGCGGCGGCGCGTGGTGGATCCTCAGGCTCAACCAGACGAAAACACGACACTATATTTCTCCTCTGCGATCCTTCATTTTCTCCTCCACAAGACAACATGTTTGAATGAAATGAAAAGTGCTGCAAGTTCAAGAACTTTAAGGTTAAATATACAAACTTTCGGGCTATAATTTCAGCAACATGCAAAAGAGGAGAGAGATCAGATACGTGACTTAACAGCCTAACAAGGTTGTTGGAATGTGTTTGTGTAATTATCTGCATCTATATATATGTGTGTGTGCGGAGGAAAGATATTAATGGAGGCGATATATTATGCGTTTACTTGAGAAGGTGATAGAGAGGTGTGAGAGAGGTGACCTACAACGACAAATCTTAATCCGCGACTTTAATTTTTTTCTCCAAGGGAGGCTGCGGTTCACGTGGGCGTTCGGTATTGGTTGGCAATGACACGTGGCGTAATGGGAGTGAGTGCGTGTTGGTTCTTCGTTTGGGTAACGTTTGGGGTTTTAGAGAATTAGGTTGAGGGTTGATCTACTTATTTATTTCTAGATGATCAATGGTAAGATTATAATTTAGCTGTATTGGTATATTACAGTTGGCTCTACAAGGCTGTATCTTACTATTTTGTTGAATTGGACTTGTAGGGAAATTTGTAATAAATGATCTTAAAAAATTATAATTTTTTAAAATTAAACGGTATTAAAATATTTGAATAATGATTTTTAAAAAAATATATGATCATAAATATAGTAAAATACAGGATAATTTTTATTTTAAAAATAATTATGATTTTTTAATATCTATTAATTTAAATTAAATTTGTTAAATTTAGACCATATATGCCAAGTTTCCCAATTAATAACTTAGTTTTTAAGAGAGGCGTATCTTTCCTTAATTGCATACTAAAACAGTACTTAGGTTTAGAAGATCCAGTGTGAAAACAATACATGGAAGCTAGGCATATAGTATATACTATAAGGGAAATTACCACATACTTTCTTATAATTTATAAGTGATCACTTCAACATATTTAATTGAAACTTAAAAATTTTAAAATTTATTAACTCTATTTAAAAATTTAAAGAGTCTTAAATTTTACTCCAATTAAATATACATATTCTAAAATCAGATTTTCTCTCATTAACATTTAATAAGAATAAAAAAATAATTCATAATAAAAAATCTATGACATGTCTCATCAATAGAACAAAATAAATCATTCTCTCTCTCCATCTTATGAAAAGGATGGGATCGAGTATAATTTTGTACTTTGCAGTATTTTTATTTTAATAATTTTGGTTGGATTGGAACTAAATTTCTTAATGTATAAAGCTAATATAACAAAAATGTACGTTAAAATCACTCAAAAAATAGTCGAGACAAGAATTCAAGAATAATAGTACTCATATAAAGAATAATCAAGCCGTTGGAATTTTAGTAAGTTTTGGGTAAATAAGGAACATTGCAGTTTAAATTAAAAATGTGAGTTTGCTTAGCTTTCATGTTTGTGTCTTCTCTAAAGAATGGTTCCTTAGCCATAAAGCAACTCCAAGGCCAAAGGAACTTTTTTGTCCGTCAAACACATATGAATGTCAAAATTTAATCATGTATATTAGTATTAGGTTTTTGGTACATTTCTTTCGTAACTGCATGTTAAGACATTGAGAAAACAAGTGTACAAGTTATATGTTATTGTAATATATAGCTTTTTAGGTGAATTAATGACTTACTATGGCCATAATATATATATATATATATATATCAATACTTTGACTGGTCATTTACTTACTCCACGAAAAGTTATGATTACTAATTTTAGCAAAAAATAATAATAATAATTTCATCCCTATAGCAGTCCATTTTTAGTTTAGTCCTCATAGCCCATCCTGAAAATTTCTCAATGTTGGAGGGTTAATCCTCACATTTTTCAAATGTTAATATGTTTAACCCAATGATATAGTATCCGAGTCTATCTAAGAATTTCTTTCATATTATGTCTACATTTTATAACTATGTTGGCTTTTTTCCTGAGGTGTCAAACAGTAAGTCAACGTGGCTGCCATGTCATCGGATATTAGTCCCCTTTTTAACTCTGATCCTTCTTGATCCTCACATAATATAACGCAACTGTGATTACAAACTGTTTCATTCAAAAATTAACTCAGGTATATGTAAACTCACTGAATAAATAAGGCCAAAAGTTACCTTAAAAAGACCATCTCACTTGACTGTGAAGTAGTATTATTGTGTTTTTTATCTGCGTTTTTTTTTTTTTGGGGGGGGGATAAAAACAGAGATTAACAAATTAGAAGACAAAAATATATCTAATTAAGAGAAGATCGAGCTCTATGAGAAGTTTTGTTATCGAAAGAGAAATTTTTTTTATTCTATGGCTATAGTTTAATTTTGGAAAACTTGGGTTAGCCTCACAAATATTTCAATAATATCTTTGACATATTTATTTAATATAATTCTATATTTTAAAACTTAAACTCAAAAAGATAAATTTATTTAATTCTTTCAACTAGTTAAACCCAGCAGCCCTTCAATATTATTAATGGACAATTTTAACTTTGTAGTAAAGTTGGTGCGTGAATGTTTTTTATTTATAAACAATTATTGGTTAATAATATTTTTCTTTCATAATCATGGGAGTTGATGGAATTATGGAGTCACAGGCATGCAATAAAGTTATTAAACTTATGAATTTAAGTATATTTGAACATAAAAGAAGTCTTACATCTAAAGATTAAAAAATAAATCACAAATATATAAACTTATGAAGTATTTAACTAAATAACTTAAGCTATTTTAGTAAAATCATTACTACAAAATATATTTTCAGAAGCAGGTCTTTAAGAGCTCTTTATTAAAAAGCGCTCTTAATTGTGGAAGCAGAATTTACTAGAGTGTTTTTTTTAAATAAGCACTCCGGTATGTCAAATCTTCAAGAGTGCTGCTAATTACATGATTAAAAAATTTTAAAAAATTTAAAGAGATTTTTTAAAACATTCTTTAGTTGAGCGATCTAGAAGTTGAGAACTTTTAGAGCGCTCACATTATGAGCCCTCCGAAAGATCACTCATTTTGGAGCGCTCATGTGTAAGCGCTTCAAAATAGTAGATTGAGTCTAACAAAAGAAGTTAGTTACTCAAAACGTAATGAATCAAGATTTGAATTTTATTAAGAAAAGTATCTATATTTAATACCTAGTCATATGTCAAATGAGATTTTCTCCTATAAAAAGATATATTTGAGCAATAAAAAAAACTAAAAAATGACTCATTAATCTTGATTCAATTGTGAGAGGATGCAGATATGTTTCAAAAGTTGCAATAAATATTCAAGATACCATCTCACATGACTTAAATAAATTGAATGCAAGTGGTTAGTTAACAAAAGTGCATCGAGATGAGAATGCGTTTTTTACCGTTTTAAGGCCCATTTGGGTATTTAGCGCCTAACATTTGAGAAGGATTTTTGGGGAGTTTAGGAAGTCAAAGTTGTTTGATTTTTTAAACTTTTTTTAAAGTCCATTGCAAAAGTCCCTTAAAAAAGAAAATCATTTTCCTCAATCTAATCTGAGGAAGATTTTGAGATGTGCTTTTGAGACATGACATACCCTTATTTTTTATGTCACCATAATACCAATAATTTTTATGCAAAAAAAAAATTGCATGCAAGTTTTTAATAGATCAAGTAATAGTAGTTTGATTCCAAACAGAATTTTTTAAAAAATAAATTGTAACTAGACATTCTATAAACTAAACAATTAACCATGTTAATTTTAATTATTCATATTATTGAGTTATTTACATAATTTGCATTCAATATGTCAAACTTTATATTTTATATCCTTATTATTTAATATATCAAATTTTATGCTATTTAAAATTTTTATTACATATATTTTTCAAACATTTATAATATAAAGTATTTGTATAATATAACATTCTGGAGCGCTCATGTGTGAGCGCTCCGAAAGAGTAGCTTTTCAGAGCACTTTGGAAGAATGTACATTTCAGAGTATACTATCTTTACGTATATTTAATATAAAAAATCTAACATAATATCAAGAGCCATTTGATTTGGGACTAAAAAAAAGAAGAGAGAAAGAAAGAAAAAAATGAAAGAAGAAGACAAAAAAATAAGAGATTAAAGAACATGGAAAGAGAGAAGGAGAAGAAAAAAGAAAAAAAAATTGAATAGACCTGAAGTCTCTGAGACTAACAAAAAGTACAAGCTCAAGCAAGAAGAAGAAGAAAAATAAAAAAGAAGAAGAAAAAAGTAATAATGAAAATATTAGAACATAAAAGAAATCTCACACCTAAAAATTAAAATTTAAATCACAAATCTATAGGTTTAGAAAATATTTAATCAAACAACTTAAGCTATTTCAGTAGAATATGCTATCCTTAAGCATACTTAATAAAAAAAATCTAACAAAGTAAACTCATGACATAAATGTAAACTTAGATCATAAACTCACAAGAGTTTATCTTTATTAATAATTTTTCATTAAAAATATATAATTATAATTAAAATATAAAATATGACCATAATTTGATTTAAATATATTTTAAATGTAAATTACTAAAATTAAATTCATTTATATTGATAGATTATCATACAAAATATAAAAATTTCAGGATAGGATAACTTATTTTTGATATTTTTTATTTTTTTATTAATATTAATTTTTGCTTTTTAAGATTTTTTTTTCTCTTTGAACCTGGTCCTATTATTTCTATGAACTGAGTTTTATATAATATATACTTCACTTGCTCAATTCAGTAAAAAATTGACAAGCTTAATAAGTTTAATTAAAGAGTAATTAAGCCATTGGAATTTTAGTAAGTTTTGGGTAAATAAGGAACATTGTAGTTTTAATTAAAAATGTGAGTTTGCCTAGCCTTCATGTTTGTGTCTTCTCTAAAGAATGGTTCCTTAACCATAAAGCAACTCCAAGGCCAAAGGAACTTTTTTGTCCGTCAAACACATATGAATGTCAAAATTTAATCATGTATATTAGTATTAGGTTTTTGGTACATCTCTTTCGTAACTGCATGTTAAGACATTAAGAAAACAAGTGTACAAGTTACATGTTATTGTAATATATAGCTTTTTAGGTGAATTAATGACTTACTATATATGGCCACAATATCTCGATCAATCTTTGACTGGTCATTTACTTACTCCATGAAAAGTTATAATTATTAATTTTAGGAAAAAAAATAATAATTTCATTCTTATAGTTTCACTCCATTTTTAGTATAGTCCTCATAGCTCATCTTGATATTCAATGTTGGAGTGTTAATCCTTATATTTTTCAAACGTTAATATGTTTAACTCAATGATATGGTGCCCGAGTCTATTTAAGAATTTCTCCCATATTATGTCCACATGTTATAACTATGTTGTCTTTTTTCCTGAGGTGTCAAAGAGTAAGTCAACGTGGCTGCCATGTCATCGGATATTAGTCCCTTTTTTAACTCTGATCTTTCTTGATCCTCACCGTAATGTAACTGCGATTACAAGCTGTTTCGTTCAAAAATTAACTCAGGTACATGTAAACTCACTGAATAAATAAGGCCAAAAGTTACCTTAAAAAGACCATCTCACTTGAATGTGGAGTAGCGTTATTGTGTTTTTTATCTACGTTTGTTTTTTTTTTTTTTTTGTGGGGGGTGGTAAAAACAGAGATTAACAAATTAGAAGACAAAAATATATCTAATTAAGAGAAGATAGAGCTCTATGAAAATTATTGTTATCCAAAGAGAAAATATGGGAATTAATCATTTTATCAAGAAGACAATTATTTTTATTCTGTCGCTCAAGTTTAATTTTGGGAAATTTGGGATTAGCGTCACAAGTATCTCAATAATACCTTTGATATATTTATTTAATATGATTGTATGCCTTAGAACTTAAATTCAAGACCCCAAGATAAACTTATTTAATTCTTTCAACTAGTTAAATCAAGCATTCCCTCAATATATATTAATAGACAATTTTAACTTTGTATAGTAAAGCCGGAGCGTGAATGTTTTCAATTTATAAACAATTATTGATTAATAATACTCATTTTTCTTTCATAATCATGGGAGTTGATGGAATCATGGAATTATAAGCATGCAATAAGGTTATCAAACTTGTGAGTTTAAGTAAATCAATGATAAAAATATAAACTCAAATCGTAAACTTATAAAATTTTATTTTTATTAATAAATTCTCATTAAAAGTATATGATTAAATAATTAAAATATAAAACATGACTATAATTTAATTTAAATATATTTCAAATATAAATTATTAAAATTAAATTCATTTATATTGATAGATTATTATACAAAACATAAAAATCTCAAAATAGGGTAGTTTATTTTTGGTATGTTTTATTTTCTTTTTTTATTAATATTAGTTTTTGCTTTTTAAGTTTTTTCTATTTGAACCTAATCCTGTCACTTCTACGAATTAAGTTCTATATAGCATATACTTAACTCGCTCAATTCATTAAAAAATTTACAAGCTTAATAAGTTTAACTAAATTTACATCTATTCCAAATTTATAAATTGGTTGATGCAATTTTGTAAATTAAAAATATAAAAATGATAAATTCAAAGGTAAACTAATGAGTTTAACTAAGTTTTTATTTAGTTTAAATTTATAAGTAAGTTAAAATAATTTTATGAGCCAAAAACATAAAAAGTTAAACTTGAAGAATCAACTCAAGAATTTGACATCTATAAATATATATTAGGATACTTAATATATTATATATCTAATGTATTTTTATCTAATCAAATCAAAATAAATAATATCTAAATCTGATTAGAAACAGATACCTTAAGCATATAAAGTTAAATATATAAATTATATATATTAATATAAATATATAAATCATATAAAGTTAAATATATAAATTATATATTAATCAAATCAAAATAAATAATATCTAAATCTGATTAGAAACAGATACCTTAAGCATATAAAGTTAAATATATAAATTATATATTAATAAAAATTTTTTAATTATTATTTAGTATGTGTCGTCTTTCCGTGAGTGAGAAAATATGGAGAAGAGGGATGATGGCCAAGAAATTTTGGTATATTTTTCTAGTTTATTGTTAAATTATATTTTTAAAATCTTAGTTGATTCCTGCATACTTAACACACGCACACATATCCTATACAAAAAAATTTTGCATTTAATTTTTATCTCATATAAATTATTTTAATAAAAAGCAAGATCTTTATGTACAAAAAGTAGGGAAAGAAATTAAAAAGCATTTTATAACGTCAAGTATAAAAAAATATTTATTAAAAAATTAATATATATATCCCCTAAATGACCGCTCAATGATAAAGGAGGTAGGGGTGCAGAGACAACTAGGAGGTTTGCCTAGAAGCAGCCACCCTTGAAAGAGTGCGTAATAGCTCACTGATCGAGCGCTCTTGCGCCGAAGATGAACTGGGCTAAGCGATCTGCCGAAGCTGTGGGATGTAAAAATGCATCGGTAGGGGAGTGTTCCACGCCTTAGAGGGAAGGACCCGCGCGAGCAATGGTGGACGAAGCGGAAGCGAGAATGTCGGCTTGAGTAACGCAAACATTGGTGAGAATCCAATGCCCCGAAAACCTAAGGGTTCCTCCGCAAGGTTCGTCCACGGAAGGTGAGTCAGGGCCTAAGATCAGGCTGAAAGGCGTAGTCGATAAACAACAGGTGAATATTCCTATACTACCCTTTGTTGGTCCCGAGGGACGAGGAGGCTAGGTTAGCCGAAAGATGGTTATCAGTTCAAGGACGCAAGGTGCCCCTGCTTTTTCAGGGTAAGAAGGGGTAGAGAAAATGCCTCGAGCCAATGTTCGAGTACCAGGCGCTACGGTGCTGAAGTAACCCATGCCATACTCCCAGGAAAAGCTCAAACGACCTTCAACAAAAGGGTACCTGTACCCGAAACCGACACAGGTGGGTAGGTAGAGAATACCTAGGGGCGCGAGACAACTCTCTCTAAGGAACTCGGCAAAATAGCCCCGTAACTTTGAGAGAAGGGGTGCCTCCTCACAAAGGGGGTCGCAGTGACCAAGTCCGGGCGACTGTTTACTAAAAACACAGGTCTCCGCAGTATATATATATATATAATATTTTTTGTGTATTGAACTACTAGGCAAAATGTGAGGAAATTGGGTTTTAGAGTTAATAGGGGAAAACTTGACATTGTGGCAATTTAATTAAGACAACATGGTCCTGAAATATGACTTCCTAATTCCTATTAACAATATTCATTTCTAAGAAAGCTTTCTCCTTGCGCACACACCTAATGAGAAGTGAATAAATAAACAAAATCTTTATATATGCACATTTAATTAATTCATAATTCATATATAATTATAGTTAAAAGACCTTTTACATAGATTAGGAAAAAAAACTATAAAAAAAAAAAACTAATGCATCAATTACTCTGTATATGCTTCAAACAATTTGTCAACACCATATGCGTTATGACAAGAGTACCCCCAAAAAAAAAAATGAAAGAATATCAAACCATAAAATGTACAAACGAATACATAACTATTGTAAGCTTACTTAAATTTCCCAAGCAACCAAGTCATCACCTGGCCACCAAAAAAAAAAAAAATGTCATCACTACCTCCTCTTGTTTTTGCTCGCCAGCAACAACGACAAGTAAAACAAAGCCCTAAACAAAAATCCCCAACCCACAGTTACCCACAAACAATTCCACTTGCTCAGCTGTGTAATCCCATTCTGCTGCAATATATCAGAACCAGTGGTCAAGCACGTTGAGCTCGTGATGTTCATCCCCAACGTTTTACTCAAGCTCTCCAACAACTTCAGTTTCATGGATTCCGGCAACTCACCGAGCGCCGGCGAATTATCGAAAACCTGCACTCCTTTCACAAAGCAATGATGCGCTGATGAGTCATCTTCAAACTCGTTCTGCATCACAGCTTCATATGGGTATTTCACCAAAGACAAGTAGTGAAACCAGATCCAATAAACTGGAATTCTGTCTCTGTTAATGAAGAATCCACTGAAGAGCAAGAAATAAGCCAATGATTTCACCACTATCGTGTACCCTACCATCACGTGGGGTAGCACGCCGGAGAGGAAGCTCACGAATGAGTTACCTGTGTTGAAAATATGTCAATGATCAAATAAAATGATCAGAGTTAAGTTTCATGAGCGATTGCCACAGAGGAAATACAAACTCAATTAAGAATCCCGATTATCATCCAGACTCCAGAGAAAGGACACAGATTCACAACCTATTACAACCTTTTAGCTTTCAAAGGGTCCAGAGGAAGTCGAGAGAGTGAGTTTTGGTACCAGTAAAAACTAACTGATGTTTATTCCCACCCCCCCCCCAAAAAAAAAAAAAAAAACTAACTGATGTCTGAAATCCTCATGTAAAAAATCGTAAAAAATAATAGTTTATGATTAAAAAGGTTAAGAACTTTTAATGTGTCCTTTTTTTTAATAACATTTGTAATATCATAATTTCCCAACTATATTTTTCCTTTTTTGGCCCTTTTGGATCATTAAATTTTATATAAAATGAAAGACATTTTAATATTTTGTGAAACAACAAAGTTTTATATTTTTTATGTTTCAAAAATGAAAGATTTTTTGTTCTTTTAAAAAATCATAAAAAGTAGAAAATTCTAGCCCTTGTATTATAACGGTGATAATTAGAAAATTAAGACATCACAAAATATATTAAAAAAACGCATTAGAAGTTTCTAATTTCAATTAAAGAGTTGTAGGTTGGGTTTGCCCAAATGGACTCACTTATGTGTGGTTCACTATCTCAGATACATCATAAAGATTAATTTGTTCTGAATTTAATAACTAATTAATACAAATTCACAATATATTAAAAATATTCCAACTTACCTGCCCAGAAAGAGGCAAGTATGAAGAGGAAATAGAACAAGAAGCCGAACCATCCTCCTTCAAGCCCAACAGCCCAAAACGTCGTCGCTGCGAAAGCTAAAGAGAGGACAAGCAATGAAGGCAGTGATACAAGAGCGTGAGAAACGATGTAAGAGGATATACGATAAGTGTTGTGAGAAGTTTCTTTCATGAAAATGTATCGATCTTGGAGGAACACAGGGAGTGCTTCTGCTGTTGTGTAGAAGGTTGAAGACATGGCAAAAGCGAAGAAGCTAAGTCTTTCTTGAGCCCCTTTTGGAGAGTCATCTAAATGCCAAAACACTGAGGCTAGAAGAGAGCCAGTAATCAAAACGATAGCCAATCGAGTTCTGAATACTTCAGGAACTCTTCGTGAATTGGTGCATGATCTTATTGAGAGCTTTGCTACTTCAATCAACAATGGGTTCGCAAATGTTGGTACCTTTGAAGTTGATCTTATTATTGCGTTATTATTATCACTATCAGTCCTCTTTGTGATTCCTGACACTAGTTTTCCCCTCGAGATGCTTGTCTTGATCGCTTCTTTCAATGATAATCCATGGTGATATTCACCTTCTGTGCTATTGCTTCCCGTTTGCTTCTTGATCTGCCACGATTTGTTAAACTCCACCAATCTATGAGTTCCACTAGATGACCCTTCTGCGAGAAATAAATCATTATAAATAACAAGAATCATTGGCAAGAACACAGGCAGTGCGATAGAATGATAATTAAGGTGTACATATGTATGTACCAAAGAGTTTCTAGTCTTTTTTCCTATATTTACATTCTCAAAAGATATGTACTCAGGTTTCAACGTTTGTATTGTAGATAAAGCCACCAATTGAAAAAAGATTAAACAAATGTACTTGGCCACTGAAATTATCTGTAAACACAAAAACGGATCGGAGCTGAAAAAGTCGAGTAGAAAGGCTAGATCTTTGTGAATGAAATCCGTATTTGAGTAATTTTTCAGTGTTAGCAATCCTCTAATGCCTCATCCCTGATCTAGTATCATTACAATGTCCCAATTCTTCAATTGTTTTTATCTTGTTTACAAGATCCTGTATAAAATTAAAGATATTTTGATACAGCGACGAAATAGTGAAGTTTTTCTTCTTCTTTTTTCTTTTTACAATTTCTCAAAGAACAAAAATAATTCAAAACAACATAATTAGGGAGTATTTTTTAAAAAAAATGACAAAGAAAATACAAAACCGAATCATAATCATCTCTATAAAATATCAAAATAACTCTCATTTCCCTGTAAAATCTAATAAACAAGAGAAAAACAATTAAAAAGTTGGGGTATGGTAAAAAAATTATATTACATAAAATAACTATAAAACAGCTTATATACACTATACAGTAGTCAAGTAATAATTTAAGTTGAACGGAGCTCCAAATAAATAAAATAATCACTTGGTTTTGCATAGTTAAATCCACAGTACAAGTAATTTATATGACATGATCGCCTTCTAGCTAGCTTTGATTTATATGTAATAGAGTCGCGTTAGTCTTAACATTTATGGGCTTATGAAAAAGTATCTCACCTTCTAGCTCGCGAATTAGGTCCAATGCAAACTCGGTCTGGTTCTCATTTTCTGGTATTGGGTGTTCAAATTCAGCGAAGAAGAGTGGAAGTTGCGTCGGTGAACCATTGAACATGATTTCTCCGTGAGACAAGAAGATCATTCTATCCACAAGACCAAGTATTCGTGAACTTGGTTGGTGGATCGACGTGACGACGATGCTTCCGGTTTGTGCGATTTTCTGCAAGATCTTCACCACCGTGAATGCGCTCGTCGAATCCAGTCCTGATGTAGGTTCATCGAGGAACAATATGATTGGATCGTGGATTATATCAATGCCGATTGAGACGCGGCGTCGTTCGCCGCCGGATACCCCACGGTGACCTTCATCGCCGATGATGGTTTTCGCAGCGTTTCTGAGATCGAGCTGGTCGATTAGAGCTTGTACTCGCTTCTTCTTCTTGGATTTAGAGAGCCTGTGTGGTAATCGGAATTCAGCTGCGAACATCAGAGTCTCTTCCACCGTGAGCATCGGAAAGAGAAGGTCGTCTTGCATTACATAAGCTGAAATCGATTTCAGAAGCCGTGATTCTAAGGCCTCGCCGTTCAATTTCACGCTCCCTTTCAAGCTTCCTTTGGCTATTCGGTTGGCCAAGGCATCAATCAGAGTCGATTTCCCCGATCCACTGGCACCTATAATGGCAAGAATCTCACCGTCGCGAGCCTCGCCGGAGATATCATTCAAAAGAGTCTTAGTGTCTGGTGCTCCGAGATGGTTATTTCTTGATCGCGAAAACAGCATTGAGAAGTTCGTTTTCCGGCGGACCTTCACACTGTACGTGAGATTACTAAACGAGAGCAGGAAAGGCACCGAGCGAGCTGGCTCAGTGCTGGAATCAGTTCTGTCAGGCGTGTGAAACTCTGTCGTGATACTGTCGTCGCCGGTGGC
Source organism: Prosopis cineraria (assembly GCF_029017545.1). NCBI lineage: Eukaryota > Viridiplantae > Streptophyta > Magnoliopsida > Fabales > Fabaceae > Prosopis > Prosopis cineraria. The sequence continues at coordinate 7,224,718 of NW_026555332.1, forward strand.
TTCCCTCCGTGCGTCGTCTTCGAGCTGAAAAAGTTCCCGTAGCGTGGGCAACTCGGCTACAATGATGCATGATGGTTCGCCGATCTCCATGAGATGAAAAACGACGTCGTATCACAATAACTGTAATTTTGATATGTTAGGTTTCAAATTTTGACAGAAGCAAGATTAAAACGAGAAATATATATACATTTGGATGGATTTGGATTGAAACTTGGAAGAAGAGGAAAGAAAAAAAAACCTTAACTCTTAATTAATCAACAGTTTCAACATTAGCTCGTAAGTTTTATTTTTATTTTTTTAGGGTACGTTTACTGTTTAGAAATTTCCAAGAAACTTACACGTTGATGTGTACGAAGTGTTTTACTTTGTGGTAAATTTAGCTGTTTGCTTCAATGCAATCGAAACTGATGTGTTGAGCACTTGAGCCCATAAAAATGAGTGATTGAATCAGTTTAATAATATGTTTTGTTTACGTATGATCATAATTCAACTATTTTTTAACATTAATCTTTTTATCAATGTCTTGGTCAATTTAATGACTTAAGTACATTACTAATAGTGAAATTCAATTCCTTGAAAATGTTGGTTATCAATTATGACGAGGGTGACAAAATTAGCTAATTTTTTTGTTAATCATATATCACTCCTGCACATTTCTGATTAATTATCATATTTTTATTGAAAAAGTTATTAACAAAAAATTATTAAATTATAGTGTTTGAAATAGAATAAGAGGGACACTCACTAATAACCCAAGGTTACAAGCAAGATCGAACTCACAACCTTTCATTTATATAAAAGCTAACATGCTACTAGGTTATAAAGTTATTGACAAAGAATGACATTTTAACATCAATGTATAAATTTAATTTTGATTTGGGAAAAAAATTAAAAATTCAAGTAATGAGTCTTTGGTAGTCCTTAATAACCATGTAAAATTACATGATTATCATTTTCTCATAAAATGTTTTATATTAAATTTTAGAAGATGAATTGCAAGCTATTAACTTATTATTTTCTCTATGAAAAAAATAAGGTAATTTTAATCAAATCTCACTCTCAATAAATTAACTAATTGTCTTTTAACCAACACCATCTTTTCATATATATCCTTATTTAATAAGATATTTTACTTAAAAATAAATATAAAGTAATTTATTTATTTAGAACACTTTTAAAAAATACATTAAATATACTTTAAAATACCAAAAATATATTACATTTTTTAACTGATAGATTATATAATAACAGTAAATTTCTGAAGATGAATGCCAAATCTTTACAAGTCTTTCCAATTTTTCATGTTAAATTTTGGAAAATCTATTACAAATTAATACACACACATATAGTAGTTAGTAGTAGTAAATTGCCGAAGATAAATGCCAAATCTTTGCAACATAAGTGGAAATGAATGTTTGATGATAAATTTTATCAAAAACTTATCTCTCGTTCTTCTTTTCATCTATGATTTCCTGTTCCCAAGGTGAGAAAATATATCTCCAGTTATAGTTCATGAATTAGTTCAATTCATAGACTTTCATCATCTTCTTGTTTTGCCCAAAACTTAGGTGTCGTTTGATTATTAGAATTGAATAAAATGAAATAAATTAAAAAATAAAGGTAAAATATGAAATAATCAAAAGAGATAGATGATTGCATTAATAAGGAAAATGATAATTTAGTTTATAAAGTTTGAAATAATGATTTATAATATTTTTGGAGGGTGTAATCATTATACTCAAACTCTTAAGTTGACTCTACAAGTTTATCATTTTTACATTTTTAATTTATAAAATCACAAGTTAACATTTTGAATTTATTATTTTTACATTTTTAATTTATAAAATTATGTCAATTTGTTTATAAACTCATTGAGCAAAACAGATATATACTATATAAAATTTGATTCATATAGGTAATAGGATCCAGTTCAATGAAAAATAAAACTAAAAAAAACTAATATAAATGAAAAAGAAAACAAAAAATACCAAAAATAAGTTGCCTAATTTTGTAATTTGTATTTTGAGTATAATAATCTATTAATGTAGATATATTTAATTTTAATTATTTATATTTGAAATATATTTAAATTTTAAATGTTATTTATTAATAAAGGTAAATTCTTATGAGTTTACAATCCAGGTCTATGTTTTGAGCTTACATTTCTATCACGAATTTACTTAAATTCATGAGTTTAATAACTTTAGATGTGATAATTCTTATATTTGTAATACATATTAATGATCTTTATCATGCTTATCATGAAAGAAAAGAATGATCATTTAGTTCAAGTTTATTTTAATTTTTCTATTACATTCTTTTCTAGTAATCAAACAAGACCTCAATTCTTAAGTGTTAAGATTAATAACCATGCGCGGTGCTGTATAAAGTCCTTAAAAGCTTAAATTGTGAGGGAGCATTGCCCGGATACAAAGGAAATTATTATAATTACGTATGTGAGTTTGTACTCATACATTGATAATTAGTAAGTTGTACTATTAAAAAAAAAGAGAAAAGAAAGGAAAAGAAAACGTATGGAGTTAGAAATAGTTTTCGCGAGCATATTAAAAAAAAAAATGGTTCTATGAGATGAAATGTTACTCCTTCTGTTAAAAAATATTAAATATTTTTTAAGAAATTAAATATTAAAAAATATAAAATATTTTTAATTTTTCAAGGTATAATCATTGTATTTTTTTTAAAGTGTCTCTATTGATAATGATTATATATTTATCATAAGATATTTAATAGAGGTATATATAAAAAGATAAGGTTAGTTTGAAAGTAAGTAATTATTTTATTGAAGGGTGAGATTCGATTAAAAATACTTTACATTTTTAAACGGATGGAATATATAATAAAAAAATGCAAGTTATCGTAAATTTTATATTTTATATTAAATAAAAAAATGGATTTTATTGTATATTTAAAGTGTCTCTATTATAATGATTATATATTTATCATAAGATATTTAATAGAGGTATATATAAAAAGACAAGGTTAGTTTGAAAGTAAGTAATTATTTTATTGAAGGGTGAGATTCGATTAAAAATACTTTACATTTTTAAACGAATGGAATATATAATAAAAAAAATGCAAGTTATCGTAAATTTTATATTTTATATTAAATATAGATGTTGATGTTCTATATTGAATTTTTGCATCTCATTTTTTTTAAAGAAAAACATAATATTATTATCCATGTTAAAAATTAATTCTTTTTTTATTTTAATTGTTTTGCGCAACAAATATCTCTTAAATTGGTAAAGGATTATTTGTACTTTTCAAATGACGTCATTTCCATCTACAAACAATGGATTTCTTAACCACAAAATAACGATTTTATTTCGAAACAAAATACTTTTAATAAAATCAAGCTTGTAAGAACTTTAACCATATAGTGTACAAATAAAGGTATTTAACTTATTTTGGGATTACGTCTAACTTACATTTGTGGAAAATTCTTGAGACAATCGCATTAAGGGCTCTAAAAATTTATATAATTACATTTTGGGCCTAAAAAAAGTTTAATATTGCACTATAAGCCTTGAAATCCTTATTGCAATTTCTTTTGAGATTAAAAGTACATTTTTACCCTTTTTTTATTTGAATTCAAAAAACCTACATGAAACCATGAACAGCATAATATTCACTATGTACAAGACAATTCTTATATATACTCAATTTAAAGTTCATGCCTTTTTAGTATTAAGAAGGATAATTACATCATATATGAATAATTTCATGTTAATACTGGCCTAGCTACTCAAACAAGTACCCACATGAAATTTTACATAATATTTCAAGTTTGATATGTACAAAAAGTTAACAACTATATCCAAAACACCTAATTAACTCTATATACAAATAAAAAATATCTGTGATTTTCAATTATCCAAAAAAATTACTTGTAAATGCTTTTATATATATGATTATAGTTGACTATGTACACCAAAAAAGTATAATATGACTACTTTTCATGCTGGGTTATGATTCTTGCATGTCTTGTGACTGTGTCCGACCTCTCCATATCTTGAACAATGATAAATCTTCTTATCTTAAAATTAAAACTCTATCCTCCTTATTCATGACCTCTCAGGAAGACAGCTAGTTAAAGGTGATTGCAAGAAAGTCTGTGATAAGTTATCTATCAATATTGCTATATCATCAGTAGGTTGGACTTAACAAAATGTGTAAGTAAACAAATAATATACAACACAATAATCACTGTGTACAACACAAAGTTCATATTTTATCAACTAAAAGTTCATACAATTTTAGTTTATCAATAGACTAGGCTTAATAAAATGTTCACGTTAGGCAAATAATGTACAATACAAAATTCACTATACACAACAAGGTTCATATATTTTCAATTGAAAGTCCATGCGATTTCAATTTATCAGTAGGCTAGGTTTAACAAAATGCTTAATTTAAGCAAATAATGTACAGCACAATATCCACTATGCTTAACACAAAATTTATATATTCTCAATTGAAAGTCAAGCAATTCCAATTTATCGATAAGTTAGGCTTAACAAAATGTTCAAGTTAGGCAAACAATGCACAACACAATATTCATTACGCATAACACAAGGTTTATATATTCTCAACTGAAAATCTATACAATTTTAGTTTATCATTAGGTTAGGCTTAACAAAATGTACAATTCAACATTCAACAACAGCAACTCAAAGTTAATTTTTGTACAACAAATACTTCAACATTTATGATAATAGATTTTTTTCATATCGGGTCATATTTTATTCAATTCACATGTCAAAATTTAATATGAACAAGTCAACCATTATCATTGTATAACAACTAATTTACTCTAAAACTTTCACAGTCAACTTAATGGTTCAACAACTTTTAGCTTATATTAACAATAAAATTACAAATAAAATTTTAATTTTAATAATATCATAGTACAGTTTATACAACAAAAAGTCCATCATATATATATCCTACTACCTCAGATAAAACTTCTATTAAATGCTTTCATTAAATTAAACTACTACATATTAAATGAGTCAAGACCATCTCTGTCACCACTTTACCAACAACTGACATGCAATAATAACGCTAACGCCATTTGAATCAACTAAACTCTCAGCTCACCTGAATAATAATAATTACATTTACCTTGTGCAAGCCAAAAGATTGCATAGCTTAATAAGTCTTATTGTTCAATTATTAGCTCTTTCTTGTTTCAACATAAAAATGGTGGACATCACTCGTAATCAAAGCTCAATAAACAAGTTTTCAAACGAAGCATTACTTAGGATGAAGGAATTTTGAAATCTAAACACTTCAAAAGTTACTCCTCATCATTGGAGTTGAGAAACTTTCAACTCCGCCAACTAACAAGCCTTCCTGCATTTGTCATCAGTCCCATTAATTTTTGTTTGTTTATTTCTATTCCTTACCATTAAGGACAAAATTATATTTTTAATTTAAAAAAAAATTGCAATAAAGACCCTAAAGCCTGAAGTGTAATATCAAACTTTTTTAAGCTCAAAGCATAATAATGTCTTTTTGAGGGCTCTTAGTGCAATTCTCCCAAAGTTCTTTCATCAATTTAAATTGACTTAAGTAATGGGAATCTTATTCTGGCTTGATCATTGTCATTCGATTTATTATAACGTTGGTGATGCATACAGAGATGTAGACACATAAGGGACCTGTTTGGATACAAATTGATAATCAATTCTTCATCTAAAACCATGATTTTAAAAAATCTTATCCAAATACTCGCAATTTACTGAAAATTCATTTGGCATAAGTTATTTTTTCTCCATTTGAGAATCAATTCTTAACATTTGAGCATTTTCGATTTCTTCCCATCTTTATAATTGATTTTGAAATATTTATCTAAATATCTTCAATTATCAAAATCAATTAGAAAACACTATCCAAACATTCATGTTTTTTAATCAATTTTTTCTATAATCAATTTTTGCCTATTGAAATCTATACACACACACAAGGACTGGGACAACAAGCACAATTACACGTAATTCATCGCAATAATAAATATTAAGAAATAACCATGTAAAAAAAATGGAAGAAGTAATAATTTTAAGAAATAACTTTCTTTAAATGTTTTTCTACTATACAAAAGAGATAAATAGAATTTATTTCATAAAAAAATTAATAACTATAAAATTTACCGGCCTTGTTTTTTAGTATCTAATTTTAATAAATATTTACATCTAATGTAATTTAATAAATATTTAAAATTATATTTTTAAAAAATATAATTAATAGTTAACTTGAGAAAATTTTTTTTACCTCCACAACATAATTCATCAATGAACACTTATATATGTATATATATATATATATATAGGAATTTAATTGAGAAACGTTTTTGCTTGACTTTTTCAGGAGTCAGTACTCGGGAGAGATTAGATTAAGCTCTGCTGCTAGTGGAATATATTCCTTGTGCCTTGCCAAAGAAAAATTCATCTCTGTTGTTATTTATTATTTTGTTTACTAAAAATTATAGTCTGCAAATAAAATTATTTTAAGTTTTTGTCCTATTTGAAGGGTGATTTATGGTAGACTTTTTAATGGATATACAGTTTACTATGTTAACTCTATTTTACGAATGATTAACCGAGGTGATCTTTACTTAGTAGTGCCTATTTTTAAGTACTAATAATCAATCTTTTAATAATTTCTTCTTCTCCACTATCTATCGTTAACTTTACTAGTGATAAATTAATAGAAACAGAAAGGTATTATTCATATGATTTTTATTCGTAAATGTTTTGATTAAAAAACATAATTACCATGAATAAAGTTATAGACGCAGTTATTCTAAGAGAGATTAAATTTTAAGAAAATGACAAAAAGACATGGAAAAATGACCAAGCCTAAAATGCCACTCGTTTTGCTTAATGGGCTGTTAAATGACCCGAAATTCAAGCCCGACCCGATATGGTTTTGATTGAAACGAGCCCATATGAGTTCTTCCCAACCAGCCTAGGTCCAAAGACTACATCTTCATTTGGTCTGAAAGAAATTTTTTTCATAAAATTGAATGACAATAGTTGACAACCAACAAAGACAAATCTAAGGATTTAGTTCATAACCACAAATTAGTAAAAGATGTTGAAGCCCCTCCATTGATACAAGAAGCTTAGGTTAGGTCTATGTTGATAGAACATATTCTCATTTATTAATCATGGCGTGAGCTGCAAGGTTTTTATTAAGGACAATCATCACTCTCTTCTAGAAGCTTTTATGCTTAAATTACTTAAAAGAGATCTTTTTATAGTTGAGCTTTGAAAGTTTCTTATTAGTATCCGAAGAGCTTCAGATGATGGGCTAAGAAGTAACTCATTAGAAGCTCTAAATCTAATTAAGAATACACATGAAGATTTTCATGTATACTCAGACTTGATCTTTAAATGTCAAAATTTGTTTCATTGGGATTAGACTATTGATCTTAGATACATTTATAAAGAAGATAATGTTACATTACCTATTGGCTTACATTTTCTACTTCTAGAGGAGGCTTATTCTTTTCTTTCTTGTGCTGTAAGGTAATTGTACTTTTATTACTTCAGTTATTTATTTTTTTAAAAAAGTTCATTTGTTTCATTCGTAAATGTAAAGCTCAATCTCCTCTGTCTTTCTCATATATTATTTCCTCCAAACTATCCTTTGTGATTAATTCTTCTATTGTAAAGTTAAATGACCATCATATTCAACTTGTGATTTGTTCAGTTAGAATACTTTAAGTAAATTAACGCATATTGTTACAAATAAATAAATAAATAGCGTATATAGTAATGTGTGGTGGAAATTATAATATAAGGAGATTGAATCAAAATAATTTATAGTAAAAACTAAGTTGCTTTTACCTATCATTTGGATAGGAAGGAAAGTTGAGAGAAGAAAATATTATCCCTCATTCTATTTAGATGAACATGAACAATAGAGAAGGGAAAAAAAAAAGAACAAATAATATAATGACTATATTACTCTTATATCAAAATATGTCATATTTCATATAATTATTTTTATAAAAACAAATTAAAGAAAAAATTATATTAAAATTAACTTCATAAAAAAAAAAAAGTCAACTTGTTTATTAAAAAGATATTATCATGTTATTATATTTTAAAACTAAATAATTTAATAGAATATATATTATTTTTATTTAAAATATAAAAGGGGGTAATTTATGAAATTTAAATATAAATCATTTGTACAATACAGTGGCGTAGCTTCTATCGGAGGAGAAAAATAAGAGAGAGAGAGAGAGAGAGAGAGAGTTGACAAAGTGTGAAAAAAAAAAGGAGAGAGAAGCGCACACGCAAATAACAAATTTCCTTCTAAGGTCTCTTCATGTGTGAAAAGAAAATTTGGAGAAAAAAATGTAATGGGTCCATCTCTCTCTCATCCCCTTCTCTCCTTTTCCTTCCACTCACCTTTCCTTCCTTATCTAAATTGAGAAAAATTTGTTTTCTTTCTAATTTTCCTCTCACATTTTCATTCATCCTATATTTTCTCTCCATTCAAATAAAACTAGAGAAATTTTAAAATACTTGTAAAATGCCATGTCATCTTTTGTCCCCACCCAAAGAAAAAAAGAACCAAGTCATCAGCACTTTACTGAATACAATAATTCTAAACACGAAGAGCCCACATAATAAATATGTATTTAATGTTAGGTTTTATTGTTCAAACGAGTACAATTTAATTCTCTCTCTTCACGGAAGCAAATTTCACTCGAGATGTGTGAGTCATCATATGTTATTTGAAATCACTGCATTAAGTTATGCGATTTGGTATTGAAGGGTTTTACACTAAACCAAGAAACTAACTTGCCTACAGTTATTTTTACCCTAATTCATAAAATTTGATACTATATGAAAAAGTGTCTCACAGGAGCAACTCATTCAAGAAATTAAAAGAAGAATTAAATGGCTGTTTGATAATTTATTTTGAGAACAGTGTTTTATTCTCTAAAATAAAAGAAATAAAAAGACTCATTTAGTAATGCGTTTTTAAAAAATATTTTAAAAAATAAAAAAATAAAATATTATTTTATAAAACGGAAAAATAAAAACATCTTTTATATATTTTTAAATTATTGTTCTATAGAATAAAGGGGAGTGAAAAAAATAACTATTTTTATTTCTTTTATTTTTAAAATATATTTTACAAAACATCAATTCTCATAATAATAAAATAAAAATAACTTTTAAAATTTTTTAAAATTGTAAGCAGTTAGAATTTCAATCAACAATCCGTTCCTTCGATTAGATGCTTGTAGGTTTCTATCGTTGAGAGGATATGGTTCAATAATAATTGGAAATTTCTCTCAATGATGAAGACCTTTAACGCCTTTTGCTCATGTGTTTATCCTTTGTTTTGTCGAAATTCTTTTCGGTTGGTTGCAATTGAAGCTTGATTTTTTGGATATGTAATTTTGGACAAATCTGTGTGGCTCTACCATGCACTTGTTAAAGAAGGTTATGAAATTCAACAGTGGGCATTTCATCTCTCTCGAAAGTCAATGCCAAATAAGTATCCCTTACATAGTATGCTTTTTTTTTTTTTTAATTATAAGTTCACAATAAAACCGTGTAAAAGACTAAGATCTAATCATATCTAAAATCATGAGATTTATACAATCATGCAGTGACTCATCAAAAATTATAATATTAAAGGTATCATACAGAGGCTGATGACCTAAGAGATCAGCACATCGATTAACTTCTCTATAGACATGATCAAAGATAACTATCTAATCTCTAATAACAAGATCTTTGATTCCTAATAATTTTATATTCTAGCAAAGTTTACATAGCATACTTTTATGTTATTGGCTCTTGAAGTGTAGCTCTGTTTAATTAAACAACTATTTAGTTTCTTTTTAATTTTCCTTATCTAACTTTAACTTTATAACTTTCTTTTTGTTTTGTTAGTATAATTGATTTTTTTTACCCAAAAAAATAATTAGAGAATTTTTAATTGAGCTTTTATTTAAATTGTAAAGTAATCTTATAATAAGTTATCTTCTTTATATTTGATTATATGGTCCACAAAAGCTATACCATTAATATATTTAAAATGGGGTAAACAATTAACGAGCACGTAACTCAGTTTGAAAGAAGTTATGCTAACTTAATTAGTAATTTTAAGTTCGAATTCTGATATATGTAAATCCAAACATAACTTATTAAATTATTAACTTTATAAATAAAATGTTTTATTAATTCTCTTACATCACTTGTTGATTAAAATATTACTTGTTCCACACGCTCACCTCATCCCCTCTTCCTAGCATTGCCCCGTGCCCTGCCATGTTTAGCAGTAGCTTCTCCTACCAAAACCCTAAATTTTGTTTTGTCTCTCCCTGCCCTTAATAATGCCTCACTCTTGAGCTCTTTCTTTAAACATCAAGAGTAATTAGGTCATTTTGATGCACAACTTAATTTCCTTTTTAATCTCAAAATCTAGCAATGGGTTTTCATAGTTTCTTGGACCTGATTAGTAAATTCTCTCTAATTTATTCTAACCACATTAAATATGATTAATTTATAATTTATAATTATAATTGCAAAAACATTCAAGTTCAAAAAATTTTGTTTTGAGAAAAATAAAGTATATAATAATTATTACATTCATATTTTTTAAAAATGCTAGTTAAAATAAAAACATCATAATCATTTCATATTTGTTTTGCCTTCTAATCATTTCATTTTCAGGTCAAATAATCATTTCAGATCGTTTCTTTTTTTTCTTGGGGTGGGTTTGCAACATTTCATTATCTTTTCTTTTGAATCCCTCTTTTACGCATTCCTATTTTTGATTTCCAATCTCGCTTCTCTTCTGTTCACGTTGCCATCCTTCTTTGCTGTTTGCTCCCTTTCCCTCCGACTCGTCTCTGTGTCTCTGGTGCTCACGCGCCCCTACATCCACTGGAGTGGAAGCCAAGTATCTCTCCACCATACCCTGTGAAAGAGGCAACCACTGAAAGAAGCTCAGTTTTTCGAGCCATGGACGACTACACGAGAGAGATGATGGACCTCAAGACTCTTGTGACCCGTACTCTCGAGAAGAAAGGCGTCCTTGCTAGGATCCGAGTAAAGCCTGTTCTTTTTTTCCTAAATCGTGATTGTTTTGCTTATGCTTTGAATTATTTTTGTCGGCAATTGAGTATTTAGGGTAGATTTGTTCCGAGATGCTTAATAAATGACGCTAGTTCTTATTTTACGGGTAGCTAAGGTGTATCTAGGGTTTTCTTTTCCCCTTCCGAATTATGCGGAGGCTTGAAATGTGGGTCTGGAACGAGACTCTCAAAATGAGAGCCTGTGAGAAATTTAGCCGTGGGTGGATGTTGATTGAGCCTGTGGAATGAAATGTTGAAAATGTAATCGATCTGAGGTGCTTTGCTGGTCTTTCTAACGAGACTGCGGAACTTATTATTGGCTTTATGCTTTTCATTTACTGGGTCTTTGTTTTTCCATCTTTGTTCCTTTTATCATTTTTTGTCCAGTTCATAATTTGTGTTCTTTCGTCCAAAAAAAAAGTATGCTCCTTTCTTTAGGTTATTGTTTCTCTTAATCGGTTGATTTGGCTTTTTTTCAGGCTGAACTCAGGGCCAGTGTATTTGAAGCTATTGAAGAGGAGGATCAGGTAATAGAGAAAGAGGAAGGCTTACCACCTGCTTTGCTTGGCAGTTGCAATGATCGAGCAAAACAACTTCACGCTTCTCCTTCAGGTTTTTTCCTATCTTTCTAGGAGAATATCTTGATAATTATGCTTTACAAATGACATGACTAGGGACTTTAAATGATCCTCTTGGCGAATTCCATGGAAACCAAGATATCTAAAGACTAAATCAATTCTTCATCAAATGCAATATCTTAAAATTGATCATCACTAAGCAATGCCTCAATTTCCCCATTGTCTTCTAAGGTTTCTATTTTTTCATCAGCCATGTCAAGAGCACAGGAAGAGGAAGTTGCTATTGCTTTCTTCTCATGCTCTTGATATGGTTCATGAATATTATTAATACTATAAATATTGGTTGTCCAAGGGTAGGTCAAGTGAATCTCTACCAGTAGCCTTTGCAAAATCACTTAAATTAGGGTTATCGTTGCCTTCGATATACTATTGAGCTAGACAGACAAAAATATCTTCTATAGTGTGGCTATAGCTGAGCATGTGAAAGTTGCAAGTTCTGTAGAACAAAGAGCCTTAGCATTGAGCTACTAGTGGTTCACTATTTGTGACAGTGAATTTCTTGATGTTATTGCTGCCTGTGTCAATTTCAATCTTCAACTTGGGTTGCTCAATAGAGGGAAACTGCACGCAGTTGAGGAACCTTTAATTGAAGTTTTAGTTGAGGCTTGCCTAATCTATGTCATTGCATTAGAATTTACCTTTTTCTCCATGCAGGGAGACTACTTACTGCACTGGTGTGCGAATATTTAGACTGGGCTCAACTAAACCATACACTAAAAGTTTATCTTCCAGAGTGTAATTTGGTAAGCAAATGACTATCTATGCGTAATGATTTTGTTTTGTTTTAATTTTTAACTCCCTCTGTGACTCTAATTTGGTTTATTTTAATGTCTTGCAGCCAAAAGATTCTTGGAAGGCTGAGTTGAAAGAATTTAGTAGCAAGAATGGGTATGATCTCAACAGAAATGGAGATAGCCCTGTGCTTTTGGATGTTCTTGAAGGATTCTTGAAGTTTGAGGTTTTGCATTAATTATATATTACATTTATCACTATAACTTCTATCTTGACTGAACTTTCATGATAGTAGTCATTCACACTTAATTTGGTCTTAGAAGGGCGTCAAAGATTGCACATGCATTATTTTAAATGGTTGTCTCTAGTCGTGTTTGTTAAAATCATGAGTAAACATAGCATGTAAATTCAGTCAAGCTTAGGGTAGAATAATGTTTCTTGCTCTGAATTCTGGGTAATCCTGAGCTTGTTAGCTGTTGTAATTATGTTCTATGTTCAGTAATTTGAGTAGTATAGTTTAATTTCCTGTCTTCAAGTAATTTGTGTTTGAATGAGTGTATCCTAGGGCATGATAATGTCCATGCTTCATAGCTTATGGATGATTAGATTTGATGTTGCCTATTACTTCTTTTCTTAAGACCATATGTAGTTAAAGGATTATTTTATCATCAGTATATATTTTTCCTTTGCTATTTATTGATGTAAATGCTTATGATTTTACAATTGAGTTTACCTCCTTGAACAAGTTTACTTGTTGCATGCATATTTGACAACCGTTGACTGTTCTTGAGTAAAAGTCTATAATTAAAATATTAGTTGCTATGACAAGAAAGCAAGTATTGCCTAGCGCCATACTTTGAGTGTGTTGAAGTGGTCTTATGTCTTCACATTTGTCTATTCTTCTTTGGTATAATATTTTAAGGATGTCTGCTTCCAAGTGGGGGAGGACTGTAGCGTCTAAGATGAGAATGAGATTTTCACTCATTTGATACTTATTTACAGTGGTTACATTGTAAAAGAAAATTCAGGGATGCAATTCTCGGCTTCTAAACAAATGTGTGGGCATAGAAGCAGTGAAATTTGTAACTTATGAAGGGATAGAGTTGTCTTGATTGGAGTGATATATGATAATGTGAAGAAAGACAAATAAGAGATGTAATGTTTGGTGAAATAGTGATGGTAGTTTCCTCTTTCTATTGATGATACGAAGGGGGAACATTTCTGTCATGCACAATGCAAAATGTCATTGTTCTCAATTTTTGGTTTATTGTTGTCATTGTGAAGCATATATGTTAGCTGTTGCAAGTGTCTACCATCTTTAATTAATTGTCAATCAAGTGATTTATAATTTTGCAGAATTTATCCCAAGCAAAGGCTAGTGGCAGGAGATTCAGCACTCCAGAAACTGAGACCTTGCCAAACCTAGAATCCTGGAACATGCGAAGGCCTTCATCATCTGTTGCTGGTGGCTTACCTCCCCTTGGAAGGTGCACATTGATGATTATTGCTGTGATTCTGTCTCTTCGTCATTTTCTTTTTTCTTTCTTCCTTTTTTTTTGGGCACCTCACGTTTTTCACTCAGTTGATATTCTTTTTGTACACATACTTTTTACAGGGCTGTACCTTCTCAGGCATCTGGTGGGTATTTGATCGATTGACCTTTAACCTTGCTTTGTCTGCATTCTTCAAGTTCCCATTTAATTGACACTCTAGCATTCAGATAGAAGAGGAGGTTCTTCCATGGCTGGTTACCGGAAGGATGATTACAATTGGCGATATGACAGCGATGAACTTCCAGAGGATGTAATTCGAGCTTCTAGTGCTTTAGAGAACCTTCAATTGGACAGAAAAGCTAGAAATCTAACATCATCTTGGCGGTTTGTCCAAATGCAACTCCTTACTGATCCACTATTTTTTATTAGTTACTACTAAGTATCTGGGTTTCAATTGTCTTCGAAGCCATTTGGTTGCTGGGAATGACAAGAATGGAATTGATTGGAAAAATAAGAACAAAAATGAATTAAATTATCCAATCCCTCATGGTAAATATGAAAAAACTCAATACCACATACCTCAAATGTGGGAATCACCACACCCACCATAAACTTTAAGAATCATGACTCCCAATCTCATGGATTACCCCCTTATGAATATGGTTGACTTGTGTCTTCTCTCTATCTTGGTCATCATATTTTTATCTTTATTTTTTTTAATCCATTCCATTCCATTTATTTCCAACAAGCAAACAGGCCCTTCATCTTAGCTGTTGGGTCTGAAGGGATTTAAAATTCTGATCCTATTTTTATGTTTTTCCCCTGCAGACATGCTGGTGATGCAAATAGTGAGGATGATGGCAGGTCTGATCACATGTGATGGTGGCATGGCCTGTATAACTGCCACTGTATTTACATTGTTTTCTGAATCACCAGTCTCTGTCAATATTGAGAAGAGGCTGGATTTAGATAGTATGTGTTGTGATATGAATTAGTAGTGTTCTCCATTAGCTTTCACTAATTATTTTCCTTCTGTTAGCCTCATGTTTGTGAAATGAATTTGTTCAGCATCTCTTGGGGGTGCCAAGTATGTCAAGGAATCCAGGGAAAATTGTTTGACAGAGTGAGTGAAAAGTATTTCGCAGTTTTCCTTCCAATGCTTTGCATTCTGATGTGTTATCTTTAGCGTTTCTATGTCCTTTAGGTCTAGTTTTTCGCATTTCGGGCCACTTATTCAGAAGGGTGCTGATTAATAATGTAAAATCTTGGTAATCAGCAGAAAAAGAGAATAGGGGTTTGAGTGAAAAGTACCCCTTGTGTTTTTATCGGAAAAATAATAAAAATTGTGTGCATTACGTCTCATTTTTAGTGTGTGACAAAAAAAATAAAAATCATTGGGATATTAATCTGCTTTGTCGTGGTCAGGTTATTTTCGGCATTAATCTTCACGATTTTGTTTGGTTCTTAGACCGGTTAAGTGTGTAAGAGTTAACGGTTTGTAATCAAATTTTGTATAGGTTATAAGCAAAGCATTTTATTAAATTGACTTGGGTTTTAATATTGTGTTTTTCACTTGCTAAATAACTGATTTGTTTCTCCTAGGGAGACCTTTCCTTTCTGTTTTCTGGGATTACTTTAATAATGATACCGAAGTGACCTTTTTATGTTTCATAGCATTTCAATATGTAGTCTGACAAGTACTGTTATTTTTCAAATGTTTATTCACTACTTTAATAAAGAAAATTATTTTGAAGATTTTGGATTGAGATGTTGTATGATTGTTTTTTATATCATTTTGATTTGATTCAAGACATAATTTTTATGCATTTATATGCACTATTGCATGCTTTAAAATTACAAAATCAAGTTATGGGCCATCTATAACATGTGGTGCGGTACACATGTTTGATTTTGTTGTTGTGATTTGATAGTATAAATAACAAACTTTTGGTGTGTGCTGTTTTCACAATCGAAGTGATTCAAGTGTCTATAAAAAGTTTAACTAACTCATAAGTTAGTTAATGAGATAGGTTTGAATGTGAATTAATTGTCTAATCAAAATTTGAACATCTAGGTGTAAAAAATTATTTTTTAAAAAATTTTACACACCTAAGCGTTCAAATTAATTTGTTGATCTTATTAAACTATAAGAGGTCTTGAATCAAGTTTAAAAGGCCTTTCTTTTTTGTTTTTCCTAATTTAATCAAGTATTAATCAACAAGAAGCTTTATTCTAATGGTTGAAATTAGCCACATAGATTGAATCATGCTCTTTTGCTTTATTATCAGTAAGTTTTTAAGAATATTATTAATCAAAATATCATAATAAACAACTTTCATGAGCAAATTTTTTCTCTCTTTACCGAATTCAAAACTATCTATTCATTCTCCTCACTAGTGCTTATCGTGGTCTTTTTTGTATATGTCTAGATTATTTTAAATAATTTTTTTAACCATCTTTCTCTCAATAGATGGCATATTTATTTATTTTTTGTATATACTTATTATGAACTTTATTTTTTTGTACATGCTCGCACATTTATTTTAATATTTTTACATCAACTAGTCCAATTTTGCACTCTCGTTCTTTTGAAGCCTAACTCTTACTATTGTATAACATGATTAATTTTATAGCAATTTGATAAATTTTTTTTAAAGTTTATTAAGTACTTCTTGATCACAAATATCTCTACCTATGTTTATAGACAATTCTTAAGTTCGGATAAAAGAGAAAGATTGTATTAGGCTTTCGATAATTAAGGTAAAATTTTATTGAATCACATGTGAATAATCAAGTATTAAACAAATGGGGAGATTCAAATGTATAAAGTGCATGTTTAATACACAATACAAATTAGTCAAGTCACATGTGAAGGTGTGAGATTAGTGATAATTGATAAAAAAGACAGATAAGTAAAGTCTCTAAAAACAAGTAGGTAAAGCAAAAAAAAAAAAAAAGGTCTCTAAAACAAGCTTCCAAGGTCTGGGTCATTTAAAATTGATTTTAATAATACAGATTTAAGATTTTTAAATTTGTAATTTTTATATAAAAAATTATTTTTTTTAACAAAGTGACAGTGATAAAACTATCTTTATGTTAACAAAGTGACCGTCCAAATATCTGGTTTTGATCTGAATAGTACAGACTTCAGAATACCAAGGCTTCTTCCTTTCAAAAGAAGTACATGTATAGTTAGATGATTTCATGTCTTAAATTCCAGTCAAGCTGGGTAACTTAATCACAATGATATATTGTGAGACATATAATTAACATACAATACATAAATTATGGATGTAAGAGTGCAATACCACTTACTAATAATTAATTTATTTTATCTTCAAAGCAATATGTGGGGTCATCATCATCCGCATTTTATGTTAAAGATGTCACAGTCAATTGCAATTACCACAAACACTGACCCCTTGAGTGCCTTGCACGGAAAATATTAGCTTATGGTATGTGAATAAATTAATTATTGCTAACTAAAAAAAGAAAGAAATTTAACCCCAAAAAAACTTAATCAAATGATATCACTACTTCAAAAATAATGTGAACTCCCATGCTGTATAAGGAGGACCAACGACAAATTTAAATAGAGGCTAAGTAGAAGCAACGTTTCGTTGATTCTACAAATTGAATATGGATGAACAAGCTACATTGTGAGCAGTTTGATTTAATTAAAAGAATGAACACACACGCACATATTTTTTTTTTTTTATATAGAGTATAGTGATTTCATTAAAAGAAACTTTTTAAGCTCTTATATGACTTGACTTTGTGTCTTTTGCATCGTTTCTTGCATCTTTATTTTTTTTTTAATTACTCATTCTAATCCTTAATATATGATAAATTTAATCAATTTTATGTTTATTAAAAATTATAGCCATACCCTTAAAATTGTTAAAAATATGTAACTTTTCAATTATGTCTCCTTTTATAATTAATAGTTATAATAAATATCAATGGGAGTTAAGTTTAGTGGATAGGATTTGTTCTTCATAATGTGGCGGACTGTATCTCAAACATAATCATTTTGAATAAGAAAATAATTGTGAACAATCAAAAAAATAATTATAACAAATTATTGTCTAAGAATTCAAATGATAATAAATCAATAAGGAATAAAATTGAAAAAATATTAATTTCTCTAACTTTATAAAGGAAAAAAAATTAAAAATTGATTTATATAAAGAATTGGAAAGCCTTGTTTATCTAATTAGAGTTAGAACACTAAATCAAAATAATAAAAAGTCACATGAGAGAGACGTTTTTTTTTTTTGGCTTAAATGGAGGCTTGCAAGCAGAAAATTGCAGAGTGCAAATATCTCCAAGGCCAACAATCTGTTGCTCACATGGACTTTGATTTCTGATTTTTCTTAGAAGTTGATGAAGGTGGATGGACTACATAACTAAGCAATGAGAATGTCACCAACATCAACCAAATTGACATTCCAATGGGAATAGAACACATAATGGTAACTTCAAACCTAATCTTGGAAATTTGTTTTTCGCCCAATAAACCAACATTAAAATACCAAACATTTTTTTTTTAAAAAAATTGCATTCCTTTTCACTTTCCTAGCCTAAATAAATAAAGAGTGGAATAATTGTTTATCCTTTAAATATACTTTTAATCTTTTGATTAAAGCAGAATTGTATTTTCCATGAAACAACCAGAAATGTAAAACTACACCACCTTGGCAGGTGAATGCCACATATAACATCAAGATGCAATCATTTGCACAAGGTGTAGGTGCCTTATTAATCAAATCATATAATTAATTAGAAATGCATAAATAAGCCAAAAGGAAAACAGTTTTTTCAAATTTGATGTCAAATTTATATATTTGAACTTTTTAGCAATAGATTGGTAGTTAGTAGCCAAAAAAAAAAAAATGAACCATTGCCATTTGCCAATAGAACACTAAATGGTTACTCTACATTATAAGTTAGGTTAATGGGAACAGAAGATAACAAGGTAGCTTCAAACCTAATTTTAATATTCCCTTTCTATCTTGAAAATTGACATTACCAAACAATTTATTAGTCAAATAAAGAGACAATTTTTAAAACTTTTTCCCCATTTCTTTTCAATTCCCTAGCTTAAATAAACAGTAAATCAATTCTTTCTCCCATAAATATATCATTTTTTTATTAACGCATAAATGTATTTTATATGAAACAATACAAAAAAAAATCCAAGATTGCTCCTTTCAATTAGAATCCCACCCAACTCAAATCTAAATTAACTAATATTACTATCATATAATCCATCCTGTCTTATTTACAGGATGCCTTCTAAAAATTATTTTTGATATAAAATGTAAGACACCTTATAATATTTAAATAACTTTTTTCAATTATATCCTTTCTTAATTCGTGTGAAAATATTTAATGTAATTATATCTTTATTTAAAATTAAAGATAAAAATGAAAGTATATCTCATTATTTTCAAAATATAAAAAAAAACTAATTTTTCTTAATATACATAAAATAGTTAAAAGTATCTCAGAAAAAGCACAAGAGTGAGTATCAGGTAAAAAAACAAAGGAATGTAAGACCAAATCACCATTAATACGTGAATGCCAAATATAGTATACAGACCAATCATTTGCACAAATTCTAGGTACAATGCCTATGCTGTATCCATATATCACATGGCATATGCAACAATATGTACTGAATTCACTTCAGTGTAACACCATAGAGAAACAACCCAAAACCCAACTACCTATTTGAATTACTACTTTCTTGAGCCACTTACATTAGAAAAGCAAATGAAAATATTTTATGTAACATGTTCTACCTCATATCCTCTCTTCTCACCATTTGAGCAAACACTTTGCTCATTGAAACTTCAGACATGCCAGCCATGCTTCCCATGGTGTATTCTGCACCTGATAAACCAGTATCAGAGCGATTCATTTGACGAATCTGTGACGATTCATGACTAACCACTTCTTGTCTTAGGGCATACTCTAAGTGCCACAACACATCTCCCATGGTAGGCCTGTTACTGCCATGTTCTGCTAAGCACTTCCCTGCAATCTCTACAAACTTCTGCAGCGAATCTGACTCTATCTGATCCGCGAGACGAGCATCCACGATTTCCTCCAAGTTCTTTCTCTCCAGACAATTCATCACCCATTCAATTAGATTCACCTTCTCCCTTGGGAGTGATGGGTCTATCACAGGTCTCCCACAGAGGACTTCAAACATGACCACACCGAAGGAGTAAATATCTGATTTCTCTGTTAGTTGCTGTGTTGTCAAGTATTCCGGATCAAGATATCCAAAGCTTCCTTTCACTGCAGTGCTGACATGTGTCTCATCAATCTCAGGACCTGTCTTTGAAAGACCAAAATCAGCAACCTTAGCCATGAACTTCTCATCGAGGAGTATATTTGCTGATTTAACATCACGGTGAATAATTGCCTTGGTAGAGCCAGTGTGAAGATAGTGAAGTCCCTTGGCTGCTCCTATGCATGCTTCTAACCTCTGCCTCCAATTTAAACTTGGTTTATCATCTGATCCATACAAATGGTTCTTTAGTGTACCGTTTTCCATGTATTCATATATGATGATCCTCTCATTTTGCTCATGGCAGTATCCGATCAATGATACCAAATGGCGGTGGCGAAACTGTGATAGCATCTCAATTTCAGTTCTGAACTCTGCAAGACCTTGTTGTGATTGAGATGCTCCTCTCTTCACAGCCACCTTTGTTTCATCTCTGAAAACTCCTTTGTATACCTTCCCAAAACCACCTACACCAATGACCAAATCTTCACTGAAATTATTAGTTGCCTCGTGGATGACCGCAAGTGGAAAGCGATACCCAATTTTTGAGTTGGAAAAGATGTTAGAATGATCCATCCTACTCATGCCAGAAAGGTCCTTCCCATTCTCATGACTCACATGGAGACGGTTTCTTCTTCTTTGGAATAGCAGCACAACAGACATAGCCACCACTAAAACAATCACAACCAAACCAGCCACACAAGCCGCTACTACAATACCAAGCTTTTTCTTGGAACTGCTCTTAGAGTCCAAGACCAAGCTATCTTCTGAATTGCTCATTTTCATGATCTCAAGCCCATTGAGAAAGGGCGGAGAATAAAATTCACCCCCACTAGGTATACCAACAGACACATTCAAATTAGAGCTACCACTAACTCTTGTGATTGCATCCACATAATATGGGGCTCCTTGATATGGCATTACTGTGCCAACATTGATTGCAGAAACGAGCCCTGAGTTAACATAAACATTAAAGAGAGAGTCTGGTGGTAGATTCAGAATGTCACAGAAGTGAAACCGAAGCAGATAATCAAAACCAGGATCAACATTGAAAAACCATGTCATATTTGCTTTGGATCTGGGATCATCTCCAGCAACTTTCAAT
The DNA here is from genome assembly GCF_029017545.1 of Prosopis cineraria. NCBI lineage: Eukaryota > Viridiplantae > Streptophyta > Magnoliopsida > Fabales > Fabaceae > Prosopis > Prosopis cineraria. The sequence continues at coordinate 7,246,121 of NW_026555332.1, forward strand.
GTAGTCAAACTACCATATACCTCAGCAGGTGCAATATCATCTGACATGTTTGCTGCTTTGAAATTCACTGCCGTAATGTTGGATGTGAAATTGGCAAAATTCTTGTGGATAAGAAACGAAACATCGGGCACCCAATCACGCCCCAGGCTATCATTTAGGGGTGATACAGATTGATTCCCCATGTTCACTCTAGCAACAGTCTCCAAGGCGTGCTTCCATAGATTCCTATTATCACCCTGTGGGTAAACACTCTCGGCTTGCTCGGGAATAACCTCATCAGGAATTGAGATAACTTCTAAGGCATTTATGAAGGCAAATGATTTAGAAGAAGGTGTGAAAGTGAGCACAAGCTGGTTCTCTGAGATGTTCAAAGAGTATTCCCTCCGTACAGAATCACTATCTAACTGAAAATCCTTGAGCAAGGTGGTTCTTTCTTGAGCAGAAACAGAGAATTTTGCAGAGCTCATGTTGTATTTTCCAGAACTAAAAGGGAAGAAATACAAGCGAATCCAGTACCTACCATGTTTTTTGATTGGGAATGTGTATTGAGAAACACCTTCAAGGATTCTAGCAGTTTCGTACAGTTTGAATCAAAAGATGATGGAAGAACAGTGGAGGAATCCGCCTTTGCCAAAATAATTTGTGAGGTTGAAAGAAACCGAGAAGTAGAATTATCAGCTAGAAATACACGCTTTCCCAGTTTAGTGGTGTTGGAGGATCCACAATCTATGAGAAATTCATCACCAGAAACACCTCCAAATGAAACCCAAATCAACCAGAAAATGGATGAAACCCCAATAAAAGATTTGCAGTTGCAGCTGCGAGAATCCATATACGCAAACGGAAATAGGATAGGGAATCTACAAAGCAACGTTAGATGAACCACAAACAGAGAGCCAAAAGCTGATGATGTGGTCACAATTCACAAATACTCACAAGCGAAAAGACAGTACTTTGACAGAAAATTTCAAGATGAGACAGAAAAACCCACAAAACAGAATCAATGAAAAGAATGAATAAGCCAAAATTGGATGAACACTCTCGAACCCAGAAAGGTCAGAACAAAAAAATAAAGGTATTCACATTCGCAGTCAAGTTTAGCTTCTCATATCCTGGAGAGAGACCAAGAAGATATAGGAATACTAAAGGAGAGAACTTCATGTCAAGAGTGGAAGATATGACAAGAAACAGGATGAGTGCAAAAAAGATACAATAATACCATAACAACCCCACAATTCTACTATTTTAAAATTCCAGACGTACGTCTTGTTTGACGAATTCACAGGATTTTGGCACTGGAAAGCAACAAACGAAGAACCCAAAAAAGATAAAGAAGAAAGTGGGTGGGGTCATGTTTGTTAGACCAAAACCATCATGGAGACAGCTATGGACATGGTTGATGGGTGGGTCATCTTTTTGTGTTCACTCCATGTCACGCTGCGATACGTCCATCGATTTCAAGAGCTTTTTTCTGAATTAATGCGAGAGAGAGGAAGCTTCCTTCTCCGGGCTCACAAGGAGTGCGTGGGTCTAATCTGAACACGAAAGGTTGGATGATGAAAGGGAAACAGTGGATCACGTTTTGTCGTGGTCAGGTGGGTGGGCTGTTCCAGATTTTGAATACGCGTTTTCAACGGATTACTACCGCTCGCTGCTCTGAACGCCACCGCCATTAGTATGTGAGAACGAGAATTTATGTTGCAAAAACTGACTGCGCCAATACACTTTGGATAATTAATGACACCGTTACTGTGCTCCCTCCTCTTGACTATTCGTAGCTGCGATTTAAAAACGTTTTTTAATACTCTCCCCCTCCGTGTTAAATTATAAAATATTTTTAAATAAAATTTTATATACTAATAATTATTATTAAATATAATTAATAATTTTATTTTTAAAATAAAAATATAAACTTTTAAAAATGTTTTTCATTCAATAACTTTAAATACACACCTAATTAGTATTAAATAGAGAGAAAAACATAATATTAGAATAAACTTATTTAATAAAATCTCAATTTTCTCAAAGGGTCTTATATTTTGAAATAACAAATTTTTTTAAAAGTGTTTTATAATTTGAGACAGAAAGAGTACTTAATATAAGTCAAATAAAATGTTAACTGATATCCCCTCCGTTTCTATTTATAGGAAGAAAAACTACATCACACAGTTTAAGAAAATTGATTAACTATATTAATTATGTTTGAAAATAAAAGAATTAGACTATAATATCTTTTATAAATTGTGTTAATCAAGCCTTTATTAATTACTCCCTCCGTTTAAAAATATAAGGTATTTTTTGAGGAGTTGAATGTTTAAAAATGTAAGGCATTTTTAGTCTTTCGAAATGTAATCATTATCTTCTTTTTAAAAAAATGTCCCTATTGATAATAATTTTATATTTATTATAGGGTATTTAATAGGGATAAATATGGAAAGATATGATTAGTTGAAAAGTAAGTAACTACTTTATTGAGAGTAAAATTCAGTTAAAAATGCCTTACATTTTTTAACAAAGGGAGTATTTTTTTATGACTATGAATGATAAAACTATGAGAGATGATTTAAAAAGTTTGCAATAAATTCTTATTGAAAAATGTGATGTTGCTTATATTAAAAAAAATTAAAAGTGATAGTTTCTCTTATAAATAAAAAAGAGGGATATTTTTTTAGTTTTATCCTAAAAAATTTTTTTTAAAAAAAATGATACTAACTTAATGATAATAAATGATTCATAGGATGTTACGTTTTTTTCTCCTCTTATTAGGGGTGAAGTTGGAATTTTATTTAATTTTAAAATAGATTTAACAGGTTAGGTCATGTTTGCTTATTGGAAATGATAAGAATGGAATGAAATAAAAAAAATAATAATAATAATTAATTAAAATATAAAGGGGTTACAATTCAATCATTTTCATGAGAGATAATTAAATTTATGATATTGAAAATAATAATTCATGAGTTTAGTAGTGAGTTTGATGGCTCTTATATTTATAATATGTGATATTAAAATTTATCATGCTTATCATGATAGAGAGAATAATTTAATTTATTTTTACTTTTATTTCTTTATTTATTTCATTCTCATCATTTTCAACAACCAAATGTGGACCTTTAATTGTTATTCTTTGATTCTGGGGGGAAGAGAGATTCTCTCATCTAACTTTCCCATAATTTTTCCTCATTTTCCTATTCTTAGATCAAGATTTTATAAAATTATTATTATTAAAATATTAAATTATAAAAAAATAAACAATTCAAACTACTAAAATTTGTTATGAATAGTTAAAAATACGATAAAAAAAAAAATAAAAGAAATATTTCATGAGAGAACAAATATAAACCATTTGAACCTTATCCTTGTGTCAAGAATTGGGAAGGGACGAAAGGGGAGGAGAATTCTCTCATGGTAATGTGATTGAAGTGACTTATAATAAAAATGAAAAACAATACAAGCAAAATTACCAAATTTTCTTATGATATGTTTAAGAGTAGATAATAATGGATGGTAATTAATGAAATGAATTAAATGGAATGAAGTGCAATAGAGCGGAATAGAATGAAACAATTCATTATTTGAAAGTTTTATTTAATTATTATTTAAGAATTATTATAAAAATAATATATTTGAATTGTATATAATTATGTTTTTCAATTTTAGGATGAAGGGGAAGTAAAAGAATGAGAAGGGATGAGAAAAATTAGGTTGATTTTACAATAATGTGAGTTATATTAGGCCATTCCATCATTTGGGGGATAGGAAAAATGGACTTAAAATGGCTTGGAAGGTTATTCCAAGTTTTTTTTACTTTCTTTTAACAAAATTTTCCAAACAATAGTATGAAACTTTTAGCCATCTCACTTTACTCCATTCTATCCCAAAAATCTCCCAAACACTATGTTAGTCTTAATTATAAACAATAGCTACTCCAATTTTAAATGTAGCTAATACATGTTTTCAACTTTGCCCTCTTCAAAATTAGAAAAGAGGGATTGTTAGAATATTTGCAATAAATGGTATCATCATTGACAAAGCATTATTTACAAATACTTTTTCATTCTAAATTATAAAATATTTTTAATCAAATAATTTTATTAATAAGTTAATTAATTATTTTTAAAATTACACTCTTTTTAATTTACCCTTATTTAATAAGGTGCTTCAATTAAAAAAATTATTAATTACACTCTCTAATCAAGAATATTTTTTTAAAAAAATCTTATTAATTGTATTTTAAAATATCCAAAACGTCTTATATGTTTTGACATAACACATTGAAAAATATCTTATAATATTAAATGGATAGAGTAAATTTAATTAATGAAAAATGATAATAAAACTTTAAAATATATAAATAATAATTTGATCCTTCAAAATGCTATAATTTTTTTAAAGTCTTTAAAACTTTTTTCATTAATAAATTTATATAAATTATCAAATCATCCTTGTTGAAATAAATTATTCATAATTTCTTCTTATATTCACAACTTTCTTTCTTCTATTGGCAATAATGCAACAACAAATAAGAAATTTAACATGAAAAAATTGTAATTTTTGTTACATTGTTACGAATTTAAAAAAAAAGTTGTGAATATAAAAAAAAAGTTGTGAATAATTTATTTTTAATAAGAATAATTTGATAATTTATATAAATTCACTAATGGTAAAAAAATTCTTAGAGATTTTAGAGAATTGTGACATTTTGAGAGTCCGAATCATTATTTATATATTTTAGAGAAATTTTATTATAATTTTTCCCTAATTAATTTCATGTTTAATTAGAAGAAATATTTAATTTTCTTATATACCATATGAAATAGTTTTTTTATTTTTTTAGTTTTATTTACAATTTAAGTAACAATAATCATTGGTTAAGGAAAAAACTAAAAAAGTTTCTTTGTTTTTCTTTTTGACCGAAGGTGAAAAAGGGTCAAGTTTCTCATTTGAAGTTGGACAGATTCAAAGGCTTAAATATGAGTTATTTTAAAATTTAATGTAGTTTCAAACAGTGACCAATTTAAGGGGGCCAATAGGGCTGTGCCCCCCACCCCCCAAATTTTTTTAAAAAATAAAAAAATTATTTTTAAAAAAGTGTGAAAATGACGGTCAGCTTTTTACATTCGAATAAAATTTCAGTTAAGATCCCTCACACTTAAATGAAATTTCAATTATGGTCCCATGTGATGAAATCGGAATTTATCCTAGTTTCAAATATAAAATGGTTTGTTAGCGAGGAAAAGGCACACTATTTAGCTTGAAAATGAGTTTTGATTTTTTTTTTTTTTCATTAAATTATATATAAACCACCGATTGATTGATTTGAAAGTATATATATATGTATATATATATAACTCAAAAGCATGTAAGCATGTCGGACAAGGATGCTTTGTCATATCTCTTCCAAAAATAAATGAAAATATCATATTTGATTGCGTTGCTTCGCCTGCCAATTTTGCCCCCACTTATCTTATTTTCACTCACAGTTACGCTGAAAACAACGACAATAATATTAAAAGTATTGGAACAAATTTAATCATCAACTACTTTTTTTTTAAGTATTGAATAACTTAAATTATAAAATGAAATAAAATAAATTTTTAATTTTAAAAATAAAGCATCTAGTAACCTACATTAATTTCACTCGATAGACATTGGGGGGCCTCACAAAATTTGACTACAAATGACACATGGCACTCTATCTCAACATGTATAAAGGTACAAATTTAATTATGAATTATTTTTTAAGAAATATTAGGTAACCTCTACTATAAAAAATAAATCATCTAATATATTTTCATGAATTTTGACCAAATGTTTATTTTTAGACTAATAAAACATATAACACATTAATCTTTTCAATTTTTTTACTTTCATTCTTAATTTCAACTTGAGAAAAAAAAATTTAAAGAGTTCTTATCTAAAAATATTTAATATGACAATGCCAACAAAGTAGGAAAGGAAGTGGAGGAAAACATTTAAAATTATGGTTCATTTTAAACCTTTCATTAATGGCATTTAATGTTGCCATTAACCAAAACTTAGGTTTAGAAGCATTTGATAACAATTATAAACTCCATTTACATTTTAGGAACTGTTGGAACTCAAGCCTAGGTTTGGATATTATTACCACATCCCCTAAAACTTATATAAGTTCCAAGAAGAAGAGAGAATGTATGATTAGGAAGTTCATCCAAAGTCTTGAATGCTTCAAAAATGCTTCTAAGGTTTACCCAGTCGAAACCCTAGTAGAGCCTCGCGATTTCTCTCAACCAAAACCCTGAGAAATCCTTTCTGCACTGAAACTAATCGCATTCTACAATTTTAAAATTTCCATCACGTTTGCTGCGATAAATAATCCAAAGCGGGTAGCTTTACTTAAGCCTAATATCTAGGCTTAACTCTACCTAATAGCCTTTGAAGCCCTATTTTGAACCCATTAAAGGGTCTAATAGGCTCAAATGGGCATCCAAACCTTGACAGTAACTCCCAATTACCCCCATTAATTAATCTAACCCCTTAATTAATCAATTTAACCTTGGGATTAAATTTTGAAAAAATATAAATCAAGGACCGTTGCAAAAAAATTTATACTAGTTAGGGATCTCTTATTGTTAAAATTAGAATAGATACTTATTAATTCAAGTTAGTTTTTTATCAATAAGTATCTATTCAAGTTTTAATAATAGCTCATTCTAAATTAGTAATAGTCCATTCAAGCTTTTTTCTATTTGGATTTTGACAACAACTAATTCTTGATTGATACAAATTTTCTTTAGTGATCCTTTATTGCTATTTTTTCTTAAATTTTAGGATGTTACAAGATGCTCCCAAGCAAATAATTGAGGGGCAAAATACTCTTTAAATCTTAAATTTAAACATATTGCAAATTGGTATGCAACGTTTCTTGGCGAGAGGCATTTGGCATGCCCTCAAAAAGGTGCCAAAAGTTGCCGACTTGATTAGTTTAGATCAAATACCTGAGATGCTAGAGCTCATGTAAAATAACTACAGTAAACATAAAATATCATAAATAATTTTTAATTTTAAATAAAATATGTTGCATATTATTATCAAATTATATATTTGATATATACTAAAAAAGCCTTGATCATATAAAGTGTATGAAAGATTCATCATGTCCCAAAAATAAATTCAATAAGATGAATGGAATAATATTTCATGTCCCAAAAATAAATTCAATAAGATGAATGGAATAATATTTTAAACGACTAAAATTTATAGGAGCCAGGTTGTAACTAAACCAAGTCAAAACTATAGAAATGATGCTGTACAAAATTAAAATTCAGATATTGACATATAACAAAATCAAAATTATATGAACATTGAACAAAATGATGAATATTTTTAAAATAAAAAATAAAGGAGCATATGGACATTGAGAAAGCAAAAGAGGATGAATTATACCCACTTAGCCTTATGAGAAATTATTGTATGCACCAAGAGCATTACCTCACTCGTGGGGCCGTCTAACAAAATACCACAAGTCATCTCACTTTAAATGTAGTTGGTTAAATATTTGGATGGAGAAAACACGAGCAAATTAATAATCGATAAATTAGTTAAAATAATTTCTTTGCATTAGGAATTATATATATGTATAAAAAAAATAAGACTAAAATAAGGTTGTATTCTAATTGGTCTATGTATAAATGTCAAATGATATGGTACACTAAGTCTAGGATGGTGTGAACATCCCATAAGACTTGAGGCAAAATTATTAGCAAAGTTTAGCATATAAATTGTCCCCTTCAAAAAAAAAAATATTGGCATAATATGTAAATATTAACACTAATATGGGGTGATAATATATTTAGGAGAATTTTGATAGAACACATTTGTTATACACTTTTATTTGTCAATTATGACCCTTTTATTAATGTTTTATCACCTTAAAGTGTACACATTGCATTAAAGTTGAAAATTTGCCTAAGTGTTTAGGTTCAATGTATTAAAGGTATTTTGATCCAAAAAATGAACTTGTGAGAAAGCGTATAAGAAAAATTAACAATGTATATTTTATGTCTAGAAGATAAGTGATCAAATTAGATTTTTGAAATTCATTTTGATTTGAGAGTAATTAAATAAAAAGTCAATATTTTCTAAAATGTTTTAGTTTGACCTAAATTTCAGTTTACCTTCGTGTGGAAATTGTTATATAATTTTGTACAGCTTGAAACTTAGTTATTTTAATAAATTCTCCCTTCTAATTATGAATTTAATTCTGAATTTTAATTAGATTTTATTATCTCACGTATTATTTAATTGAACCATGTGATTTATATGATATAGGTGGCATATGATTTATGCATCAATTGGATAATTGAAGTCAACACTCCTTAAGGTCAAAGCTAATAGTTTGGACATTTGTTATTCTTCATTTAAGGGATTAAATCATCTTGAAAAATGTGAATGACACATGAAAAATTAAATATACATTAAAATTATCTACAAGCCAATAGGATGATGTTACCTTGCAAGTGTAACAAGGCCCCAAAATTTTTATTTAGTGTTCAGCTGATGCCAACACCTTGAGGATGTCCATTCTCACCCAAATTTAGATTCACACAATCTTATTTAACCATTCCTTCCATTTTCTCTCTTTAATTCATCTTATTCTTCATTTTCTCCACCTTCTCTCGACTTTCGTCATATTTTGGGCACTCATACCTCCACTTCCAACTACCAAATCTCCACAAAACACGTATCATTCTTCATGTTTCTCCTTGCTCATCTCATCCCTTCCATTCTCACAATGATCTAAACTTAATTTCTTTATCTAAACTTCCATGGATTTTGGCCAAGAGGTGCTTTTCCTGGGGCTCTTGAAGATAAAGATGGTTGGCTAAGTTTCTTGGTGGATTCTTAGAGAGATAAAAATGAAGGATGAATCTAAAGCTTCAATTGGCTAAGTTTCTTTTGTTTCCTATTTTCTTCTCTTTTTACTATATGATTAGATGTCTTGGTCTAGAGCTTGGTCATCTTGGCTTGTAAATTCTAATTTGAATTTGATCTTGATGTAAAGAGAAGAGGATCGTGTTGGTTAATTTCTTCCTTTTGCTACCTCAGTGATTTTGGCCACTTCATGTTTAACACATAATCTTATATTTTTCATTTAGTAACTTACATGTGTTAATATTGCATAATCTTATGATGTTAATACTTGTGTTGTTGAGTTGCTTAATATAATCTTATGGTTGCTTATTTTATTGCTTTGGCTATGGCATTTGACAAGAGAATTTGAGTGATTCACTTAGCTAATTTTTGCACCAATTGATTAATTGAACTAAAGACTTTAATTTAAGACCTAGAGAATTTAGCTAATTAGGTTAATTGGCTTAGGATACTCTTCTTAGGTCAAAATAGCTTTGGTCAAGAGAAAAGAAAAGCTTAATTTAACTTAATCACATAAGAACAATGATTCCAAACTCAACTAATCTTTAGGGTTCCATATACTTGAAAAAGGAAAGTCCACACCATCCACTTTAGCTAACAATTTTAATTACTTGTCAAGTAGGTAATTAGTTAATCAACTTTCACACATTAAGTGATTTATGCCATTAGATAACCTTTTAGTTGAATTGAAATCATTTATCAGGAGATGACCTATGTTGGCCCTATATTAAATTAAGATTAATTTAGTTTTATTTTGAGGGTTAAGTGATAAAAACCTTATCAAATAAAGATCAATGATTTTGAAATTTTAATTATGAAAAGATCAAAATACCCTTTACCTATTATGTAGAATAACTAATTATTAATTTTCTTATTTCACTTGTTAATTTATCAATATCACTTATAAATTACATCTATTTGTCAGATAAGTAATAATATTAGTTGTTAATTACTAATTTTACTTATTAATTTACTAGTATCAGTTGTAAATTAAAAACCTATTAGTAATTTACAATTGATATTCACAAATTACAAGAACTGTCAGTAATTTATAACTAATGTTAACAAATTAACAATAAAATTAATAATTTGACATCTAATATTGTTGTTTATAATTGAATAACTAATGTCAATTCTTATATAATTATTGACATATTAACTTATGTAATTTGTAATTTATATTTGTAAATTAACGAGTGAAGTAAGAAAATTAATAACTAGTGATTTTGCATAATAAGTGAAGGGTATTTTGATATTTTTATAGTTAAAATTATTTTTGCTTTTATTCCCTAAACTAAACTGAAATTTTTAAAAATTTTAGGACCCACTAGTAATAAAGTCACATCCTTAATTCTTATTTGAAATTCTCCCAATATATTTTTAACAAAAAAATATCAGTAAAATTGATAATGTCAATGGTTAATTGAAAAAATAACAATAATTATATAAATTATAAACAAAAGTTTAACGAGATTTAAAGTTGCTGCTTTGATGGCCTAAAGCCACACACAATCATAATACTAATATTTGGCAACGCTTTAGGCTTTGGAATGAGAAAGGAAAAAAAATGAAAAGTGAGACTGAGCAAAAGTTAGAACAAGATCATGTAATGTAAATTAATATATTATGAATCTTGCTACTCTTTTTTTAAGTAGATAATAAGCTTAATCCAATAATCAATATTATATTATGAATGATGGAAGCTTTTTTCAAATGGAAAAATAATCCATACCTTTTATTCTCTTTAATATACAAACAAATATATCACAATGCAAATATCAATGACATATATGATTCATGTACACAATAAAAGTATTAGAGAGATTTTTTTTTTTGGTGGCCTAAGGTGGTGGTCTCACTTAACTTATGGTCTATGTGGCTTTAATTCGATCGGGTTTATTTGAAAATTTTTCTAATTTTATATATTTAATATAATTTTATTCAATTAAATTAAGATAAGTGAATTTTGATATAATAACAATATTAATAATAAGAATTTGTTATAAAATGAGTAATTTATAAAAATCTTCAATTAAAAACAAGCATCCTAAAAATAAAAAGCTAAATATAAATTTTTTTCTGAAGGCAAAATTATCCAACAAGACTAGACAGTGATAGCTAACAAACTCACATCACAAAATACATCCGGCGGCCGGCGGCCACACAACGTATGGCAGTTAAAGACTGAAACTTCACGAATACGGATGGAGCAAATATCATGTCAGCATCAGTAATAAATAAAATATTTGTATTTATGAATGGTAATGCAAGTTAGAAATGAAGTAACATCTTTATAAAATGTTTCTTTCGTTTTTAACATGACATGCACGTTATAATAAAACAAGGGGAAAAACTTATAATTTTGTCCAAGTGAGGGACATCGGTGACTACCTCATCTAGGTTTCTCCATTATTGCTTTATCCACTTAGCTTCTTACGTCCACTATCATTTTTAAAAAAAATTAAAAGTCATTTCTTGCTCTCGAACTTTTTGTGTAGAGTTTTTGAGTATTAAAACTCAAATTTTGAGTCATTTTTATTTTAAATTGTTAAAATTTGACTCCTTTATCATTTATATTAGAGTTGATAATTCAGGCCATCCTTATTTAGATCAAGCTCAATTCGAGTATGTTTATTTTGAGTTTAAAGTATCCTACCCTATCTAAAAAGCTCATATAGTCAAGTCTGACAAGAACACCTTCAGGCTTATTCGGGTTGGCCCGAATGCCTGAAAACTTTAAAAATACTTTTTTATTTTTAAACCAATGTAAATTTTTAAATAATTCTGCTAAGTACAACATATTATTTTGACTTTAAAAGAATAAAAAAAAGTAATAACCTATCAACTTTATACTTAAGCAACTTTGTTACTGTTTTGTTGTATTATGTGTAATTTATTTATAAATATTTCATTTACTTGTAAATTTATGTTTTAATTGTTTAAATATTTCTTTTATCATGGTTATATATAAATATTTTATATATTTTAATTAAATTAAATTATTTTAATTATGATCAAATTGATCTCAATTTAATTAAGATTAAACTGCTAACTTAAAATTATTTCTCCAATTAGTATAAATTTTTTAATAAATTTTGAGTAAACTGTACTTTTAATTTTAAAAATATGAAAAAAATAGTCATCACCATATTATATAAAACAAAATCATTTAATTATGAGTAAAATACTATTTTTTTAAAATTTTTTCTTTAACTTTTTATATTATTTAACTTCTGCATACAAGAAATATTTACTTTAATTTATTTTAATTTTTAACCAAGTCTAGCATGAACAATAACTACATAATTATCCAAAAATATTATTTTATTTATTATGTTTATCTAATAATAGAGCCAAAAATTTATATATGCCCAAGTTTTATTTTTAAAATTATTTTTAATTTATTTTTTATTTAAAATTAATTATCTTATTTTATAAAAAATACAAAATATATTTTTTTATACTCAACTGATGTATAGGACTAAAAAAATTTTTAAAAAGTAATTAGGTCTTAAAATATAAAAATCCATATTAAAATATATTTTAAATATTATTTTAAAATTTTTTATTAATTAAAAATAATGAAAATATGAAAATATAAATTTTTTAAATTTTTTAAAAAAATATCTATAGTAATACACTCACATATATGGTATTTTAATATAAAATTATATAAAAATTAAAGAATTATTTAATATTTATTATATTTTATATATTTTTTTAAAAATATTATTTTTTTTTGGGTACTCGGGTTAAGCAAGTACCCAATCGGGCTTGGTTAGAATTTATTTTGGGCCTATTTGGGTAGCCTGACCATTAAAAAAATTATTTCTCTCGACTCAACCCTAAATATTTTAGGTGGGTTCAAATTGGCTCGTCAAGCTTAACTTAAATTACTAGTTTAATTCACGTGCTTCTTGTTGACTGTTATTTGCTTAGGTGTTGGTTAGGTTTTTTAAAATTTAAGGGAGAAATAACCCAAAAATCAAGTTTAGGATACCATATATCTACAAGCAAATATTTTAAGCAATCAAAGTTCAGAGGCAACAACGATCTTTACTCTACTTAAAAGAATATTGTCATATGATGTAGTTGGAAGTTCAGCACTTTAACTGCTAGCAATGTTTTACATTTATTACCCAAAAAAAAACTGCAAGAGCTTCTTTCAATCCCTTGTGAAAAAAAGTGTGATTCATAAAGCAAACATTAACATATACCATGTACTTATCATGGAACTCCATGAATTTTCTGATAATTATAATTGTTCTTGAACACCAAAGCATTATTTTCTTGGCAAGGAAGTTACATTCTTTTAATCAAGAGTCTTGAGTTCGAATTTTAAAAATGCAACTATATTAAATACTTGATGGAAGAGCTTGCCACCACAAAGGATCATTCAAGTTAAGTCAGGCAAACCTAGGATATTAGGTGCAATATGTCACAAAAAAAAAAAACCCCACTACCCCTTCATGTATAATTATGTATGTGTTATTGTATTTGAGTGTGGGGGTGGGTGACCTTCCCACCATTTCTTTTTTTTTTAGAAAAAAAAACATACTCTTCCCTCCCATCACTTACATACATAATTATACTTTCTCATTTATACAGTACTCTTTATATTTAAAAATATAAAATATATTTTAAAAAATTAGACATTTAAAAATATAAAGTATTTTTAATTTTACAATGTGTAATTAATGATTTCTTTAAAAAATATTTTTAATAAATTGACCACTCAACTTTTCACCTTTAAGTAAGAAACTTAAGGGCAAACATGGAAAGATGATATTAATTTAAGGACAATTAACTAACTTATTAGGGAGTATAATTCAGTTAAAACTAATTTATGTTTTTAAATGGAAGGAGTATTATTAGTAGAAAAGTGAAATTTAATATTTCTGTCATGTATATTAGCTTTCTTATTAGATTGATTATTGATTCTTTATATACTCCTCTGTTTAAAAATATAAGGTATTTTTTGAGAAGTTAGATGTTAAAAAATGTAAGGCATTTTTAATCTTTTGAGATGTTACCTTTTTTTCAAAAATATTCCGATTGATAATGACTTTATTTTATTATAGAGTGTTTAATAGAAGTAAATATAAAAATATAAGGTTAGTTTAAAAGTAAGTAATTACTTTATTGATGGATGAGATTTGGTTAAAAATGCTTTATATTATGAACGGAGGGGGTATTAGTTTTATAATATTGTAAGAGTATTTTAATAAAATTTTTATTCCTAAATTAAAAAATTTTAAAAAATAAATTGCGAACACATATAATAACCTCCATTTAAATTTGGCCCCGATAAATTGCGAACACATGAACTTACTCCTTTTCTTAACTCATCTTAGTATTTATGGATGAAGGCTTTCACACTCTCAAATAATGTGAGATCTCTTTTAGTACACCCAAAACTACAGCAACTAATGTACAATATAATACTCTTATAATTCATATTGTAAACATGACAACTTAAATTATAAAAAAAACTTTTTGAAAAAACATATCCTGTTCATCTCATGGGGAATAAATCTAGTTAACTTTCAATCATATGCAATTAACTTTTGATCTTTTAATTTTTGACAAACCTCCTAAACTTCTATAATGTTTAAGTAGAAAGCCTCTATTAAGTCATAATCATTTTCACTGTTTTATTAGTAGGACATGATACTTAATTGATCATAACCCTCTAATTTTAATGTCATCCATGGATAAAATTTCCTTTATTCCCCTATTATAAGGCATATTTTGAAAAAAAAAACTTTTGTCCTTAATGTAAATCACTTAATGCAATATTAATTATGTTTTTTCAATATTATGTCTATTTTAATTTATTAATTATGAGAAAAATGTAATGCAAATTTTGAAAAATTTTCATTTAAATAGAGGCAAAATTAAAAATTTATTTTATTTTTAGATAAAGTTAATAATTTAATTACCTATCATTGGTTTCAATAAAATAGTTAGAGATATTTTATAATATGGATCAAAGGGAATATGCAATAACCTAAATTTAAAGACTTTCAAATAATTTAGCCTAACAATCAACGAGCACTTAATTAATCGGTAAAGGAGGTTATGCCAATTTAATGAAATGTGTTGTGGCAGAGCTTCCAACCCACATTTAGTTGGACCTTTGGCTTGGGGCGCTAGATGATTATTTTAAGAAAATTAATTTAGCCTAACCATTTTTTTCTTAATAGCTCAAAAACCGTTTTTTTTTTGGGGGCCCGACAATAGTTCAAAATCAGATTCTGTTGGTAAAAAGTTCAAAATCAGTTGACATCGCTGAAAATGAATGATTCTTTAAAAAAAAAAAAATTCATGAGTTTATGGGTATGTTTGAGAAAAAAGGTTCGGCCCATGATTAACACTATGCATAAATATTATAATAATAGAAACTCAGATATTTAATTAGGATTAATTAAATTAAATTTTCTCACGAGAATTTGAATTGTCAATTTTTCTTAGCCTGCAATCTACTTGTACGTTTGGAACCAAGTAAACCGGATTGCTGGGGTCAACGTGGCCTTCCCAAGCATTGCTTCGTGCAGCTGCAAGTCTGCAACAGAACATGTTTGCTTAGTTTTGCTCGCAAGCCGAATCTTTTGTTGATTTCTGACTATCTGATCCCCTCAATCACTTCGTCAATATGTTGTGATTCTATTCTCAACAGTCAACAGGTGAACAAGCTACCCATTTCCTAATTAATTTTCTTTTCCTCTCTTATTGTTCTTAATCCAACTCTCCAAACCCCATAATTTTCTTTCTCCACCATCGCTTCTTCTTCTTCTTCTTCTTCTTTTGTTTTTTGTTTTTTGTTTTTTTGCTTCCATTCCCTTTTCTTGGGTTCGCAGTTTTGTTAACTATTATCAGAAGACTTGGCAACAAATGTCGTCCTGGCTGAGATCTGTAGTGAGTTATGCTGACTCCGTCGTTCAACACGCCGGCCAAGCTGTTGCCGAGGGCGCCAAAATCCTGGAAGATAGCATTGTAATGTCCTATATTTTATCTCTGTGGTCTTTTCTATTATTTTCATTAATTCTTAGAATTTTTACAATAAACTCAGTAAATTATAATCCCCATTTTAGTTTTACTTTCTAGAATTAGCAAATGTGAAGTTATTCATAAGTACAACGACTTCGTTGTTGTGTTAGTTATTTGGTGATTTTGGGAAGCCAAATTGACGAAGGTGTTAGTTTTGACTTTTGAGGACTAGCTCACGCATGAGAGTAAAGTTTAGTAATTTATTGGTCTCAAATTAGGCATTTTTCTTTGTTTGATTTTCAATTAGAAATGCGTTTTGTTGCCCGCATTTTGGGTAGTATTGGCTTATTGGGTACCCTTATTAATTCTTAAAATGTTAAATGATTAATCGGGTTGTTTTTAACGGTTCGTTTTCCTCTTCATTTGGTTGATTGACTGGTTACTCACTGTGCAACTTCAAGCTCAGAACATAAAAGAAGGATAATTTGCAGGTTTGCCAACTAGCCATTTAAACGTTTGTTGAGATGTTTACAAGTTTGGCAGCTTGCTTTGCAAAGGAAATTTTGACTGTGCAAGTGACCGTTATCTGGCTAGTTTGTTCAGGAACATCCTATTTTTCTTAACTCACCAGCGCAGAGGGGATAGTCTTTGCTAATTTCCAGTTCTCCCAAAAGAACCCACTTTCTAATTTGCTCTTATTGTGATATTAATTTTAAAATTCAGGAAAAGAATGAAATATAGTGTGAAGAAGGATGTTTGTGCGCTGTGAACTCTCACACACATTGTGGTAGAGCCACTTTCCTTTTTTTATTTATAATAATATGTAGCCGTGCATTAACTTTAAGATAACAGCAGACTCTAGGACACCAGATAATGATAAGCTCCTAATCCTTCAGAGAATAATAAATCCCTAATCCTTTTAAAAGTTCGACTTGGATAGGTTGCTCAACATTTGTTTTCTAACCTCTGTTATGGTTTCCCAGCATTTATGTCTGTCATAATTTTATAAGGAGTTTAGAAGTTATTTGGATTGCATATTAAATACTTAAATTGTCTGAAGATTCCATAAAACTTGGATTATCTATTTGTAAACTTTTAATTGTAGTGCTGTGTCCACAACGGTAGTTAATGTTTTTTTGACATCAAGATGATTTGAGCATGAGGATCATATTAGATGCTTTGGTTTTATTTCATCTCTATATCTTCTGTTTACATGCAGGCTGGTCAAAATTTTAAAAGTGTCAAGAAGACAGTTGAGAGATTGGAAGAAGCTGCTATTTACTATCAGGGCCCTGAAAGAGTACAGTTGCTAAGAAGATGGTTAGCTTTGCTTAAAGAGATTGAGGAAATGTCTATGACTTTGGCTGAAGATAAAGAGAAGACCCTTGAGCGGCACTTTGCAGTTGACAAAGCCAAGGAGAATTTGAGGAAACCATCTATGGTAAATAAATTTTTATGTTCAAGGCAGATTTAGTTTAATCTGATTGAATTTTGATTATTGCACTCTCCCCAGTTTGCCTGAGTTTTGGAATATTAATGATCAGGTAGTGTCTGAAAGCACAGTATGCTAAAGTGTTTAATTTGGGACATGAAATCTAGCCTAGAAGTCTTTTTATGTGACTGTTTATTTCCCCTAAATCCTGATACTGCTGTTCGTCACGGAAAAGCTTCATGTGTTTGTGTTACACTGTAATGGAATTCATTGGCTGTTTGCTTCTTTCTTTTCCATTCAATAGGAATAGGTTTTATCTTTTCTTCAGTATCATGGGGGAGTGGCTTTATTCTTTTGCTATGAATTACATGAATCTTGGCTTCTTTCATTTTTCACCCACACATGGACTGATTTAATTTTAGATAGAATTAATCCATGATCTTATGAAGGCTGTTGGATGTAGCACTTGCACCCTGGAAGAAACTTCTGTGTTAAAATATTAATGTAACTGATGACTAGCTGAGCACGTGAAATTCAGATATGTGAATCATTGATGTGGGACCAGAGAGAAAAGGGCCAGAGAGAATGGAAAGAGGAGAAAAAGAGACAAAATATGAATAAGACAACTGGTAGTCTTACTTAATGTGGAAAATAGTCTGTCAAGTCTAAAGCAAAGGCCTTTAAACAGATCTCGACAAATGATTGCTTGAGAAAAAAAATCAGCAGATAAAATGAGGTAACTTCATAGCTCAGGACATAGTAAAAGTCTAGAACTATGTTGCTAAGACTCGGCTGGAAGGAGTTTTCCCTATGTTCAACATACACTCCTTTTTGAAGGTACTGCAGGGCGAATAAAACTCAACTAAATGGTACTTTTCTTGGTTGTATCAGAGTTTCAATTGAATACTCTCTTCTATGTCATTAAATTAGAAAATACTTTTGGCTCTCATGTTGGTGAAGGATCAATGTGGATAATGATTTCTTGTAATTTATATGGATGGTTTTTATTATTTATTTATTTTTTGTATAAGCTTTTTGTAATTGTTCAAGTGATGCTATTGATCAGGTTTTGTATTATGATGCTGATGTTGGAGGTGAACCATTAAATTTCCGAGATATTTTTGTTCAAAGTCAGGCTTTGGAGGGTGTTACATTATCAATGGTATGCATATTTACGTGACTGTCAGCTGCATGTGTAAAATTGTGCTGACATGTAAAGTTATGTAAAATTGTTGATTATCACAGTATATGTTCTTATGTCCCTGAAAAAGGGGAGACTACACATTTTGGTACTTTCCTGATCATTGAAGTTTCTCTCTCCCATATATATTAAATTAGTAAAGTGCTGCTATCCAGCTTCTTTTGTAGGATCTGTTCATGGACATGGTTTCATGCACTTACTCATTAATGTTAGGGCCATTGCACCTACCTAATGATCTGAGCTTCTTTATCCTACTGAAATGACCCACTGTTAGGAAGGTTAATCTGGAGGCCAGACACTGACTTGCATATAGCAACTTAGAAATCACTCTCTCTCTCTCTCTCTCAATAAAAAGAAATAACTTCTTCAAATTTTTCTTATCCTCAAGAAGTAAAATATTGTATCATCCATGAGTTGCAAGAGAGAAACCTGGAAGCCTTCTGCCCAAGCAAGAAACCTCATGCAGTCCCTCTTTTCCCCTAGGAAATATGCAAAACAAAACCCAACAACAAGGTCGAACATGAACAGAGAACAAGCTAGAAAGTGGTCCAGCTTTCTGGTACTCTTCAAATTAGTCATCTTGTTTTTTTGTCTGCTAAAAGCCAGTCAATGTAAAATTGTTCTGTACTTCTGTTAATTAAGAAAGTTTGAATGAACTTGAAATTGAGGTGTTGATTTTTATACATTGTAAATTCAATGGATCGATTTAATCTTATTGAAATAAACTTAATATATCAAAGTCGGAATCCACAATGGTTTTTTGTAATCACTTTAGTACTATATGAGAGTTTATTGATTTCTTATACATATTGCAGCGATGAACAATTTGATTGAGTTGAATATATCATATTCTTACAGTCTTACTCCAGATTCATCAATATGGTGTCATAAAATTGGAAGAAGGATGTATTCCTGTGCAAGTCATTTTGTAATTGCTGATTATGGAGGTTAACTGCAGGGTTAACTCTTTTCTATGCCTCAGATTCTTAAAGTTCCTAATGAGGAAGAGGTTTCTGTTCTCCTAGAGATCTTTAGGTGAGTTTCATAGCTTTTCCATTTCTCTTGAATGTCTAGTAATCTGAGGCTTATCACATGTTCTGATAAAATATTCGGCTTATCTTATTCCCTTTTTCTCATAGTTTATTCTTTTATTAAAAAAAGGTGTACTAGCTCCTTGATCTTGAAACCTTGGGGCATGTTTGTGTTACAATATCAATTTTTATTTTTGAACACAATTTTTTTGATCAGCTAGTTTCATCTTCATCTTTGTTGAAATCTATATGTTTTGTGAGGAAGCATGCTATATAATCCCAGTTGCTAATATTCGTTATTGAATATTCAATACAATTATCTGTAGGCTTTGTCTTGCTGGGGGAAAAGATGCTCATAATGCCATAGTTAGAAGCATTCAAAATCTAGCAACAACATTTTCAAACTATCAAGATGAAGTATTGGTAAGGATGAATGACTCTATTCATATGTTGACATAAGGACAGCGTAAAGGTTCCCATGGTTTATTTTGAATCGGTGGGATCTTTGGAGGTAGTTTGCATTCAAATTTAGAATTTCAACTATGCAAAAATTCTTTAAGTTCTGGACTGGCATTTTCCTTACTAGGTTTTGAGTTTTGATTTTAGAAAGATATTAAATATGTAACTTTGTATACTCAAACTTTCCACCACAAGGACTACTAAAAAAAAAAAAAATTTTATGCTCTTGCTTCTCAAATAATTTGAAAAAATATGGAGTTCCAAGATATATTTTTATTGCAGCATTGGAACATTATTGAATGATAGTCTTAATTGATAAGAGGAAAATTAAATGGGTTTAATGATGGAGTTGGCCTCCCGAGCATGAAATTAGGGTTAATTTGTGAAATTTCTCTTGTATATTTTGTCCATTGTTATGGTTTTTAATGGATGGTAATTATCCTGAAGGGGGGAATGTTTATGAAAATATATGACAAAAGAGGGGAATGGCCAAAATGGATAAAGATAGTGATGAGCTGGAGGTAGGGGCGGAAGAGAGAATATATCCCCTAGTAACTAACTTGTCTCATAGTGTGTTTGGGGTCAGGGTTCAATGTCGTAGAGAAAGAAGTGATCATTTGTTCTGGTGGAGAGTTTCTAGTCTTTTGTATACTAGAAGAATTCGTTTTCTTGCTTGTTTATTTGCATTTTCTTCTATTTACTCTGAGCATTGAAATCTGCTACTATCTCATGTCATTTCCCTCTGTGGAGTAAATATATTTTAGGTCTGTCTGATAAATAATAATGAGTTTTCTTTGTTTCTTTTATCGGTTCCACCCATTTTCCTATCATATATATATATATATATATTTTTTTTTTTTCCCCCTTTTGGTAGTGGCACTTACAGGTATGTTTGGATGAGGGATTGGGGTAGGGGAGGTTTCATTAAAACCCCTTCCCTTGTTTGGGAGTTATTTGTGAGGGCAGGAAGATAATGAAGTATTTTCAGCTAACCTTTTCAATTCCTCCACAGTCCTCCCTACTCTATGTTTTTAAGCTACCCCAATTTGGGGATTTTAGACAAGCAAGTGTTTCAACTAGGGGAAAGGAAATTATTATCTAAACAGCACCTTCCTTTCCATTTTCTTAGAGTTACTTCCCCTCCTGTCTCCTTAAAATTCCCTTACACACGTTACTACTTATATAACATTAGAAAGAACTTTATCCATGTTGACCAGTCAGAAGGTTTTAATTATGTTCTGCTTCTGTAGTTGTAATGTATTTTACCGATTAAAAGCTATTGGGTTTGTTACCATGGAAAATGTACTTCTACTACAGATGAAGCGGGAGGAATTGCTTCAGTTTGCACAAGGTGCCATTACTGGGTTGAAAATCAATGCTGATATTGCAAGGTCAGTATGAATCGATTAGTTTTGTTGTTACTTTCTTTATACCTTTTCTTTGGTAAATGCACATTTTATGTTTGATCTGAGACTTAAATTGCAGAGTTTATTTATTGTGGTTGATGTAGTCTGAAAATAGGTTTACCTAATCTTAATAGGCTTTTAGCCTTTTCTTACATTAATTAGTAGAGTTTTCTATAGCTAAACAAATATAAGGTTCCTCTAGGAAATGTCAGGAGACTTGAAAGACATGTAGCTCTGAATTTATTTGGATGGAACGCAGTGATCCCCTCCATTCCTTGATGCTCCACTGCCAACACCTTTTGTGTTATCTTTGATTATATGTAAAATATGCTTAAGCTGGTGCGATAATTTTATTAACCGAAATTCAAAAAAGTTAAAATAAATGTTATAAGTGTCTTGGAAATAATTTTTTTCCCTTTGATCCCTAATTCCTTGTTATAAATGACAATTGAAGACCAAACATCATGGACTTGATGATTTTAGGGAGAATGACAGTCGAAGACCCTCTAAGGAAATTAATACAAAATAAAGACCTCTGCGTTGTAAATCCTGATGTTTCAGTTGTAAAAGGACCTTGATATTTTTCAAGGGTTCTTATTTGTCATTCTCCCATGACTTTATTCCTTTTCCATTTTTAACATTCCAAGAAATCACAGAGGATTCTAGTCTCTTGAGCTTGATATGCGCTAATGAGTTTGTCAATCTGCTCTTTTGTTTTTTTCTCCCAACTTAGAAATAGCTACCTTCTAACGACAACTTAATATGTGTGAGGCCAGGATTGTGTCTGGAGAGACTGGTAGATTAAACTTTCATATTGCCTTTAATGCTAGTATATTTTTACAGTTTGTATAAGAAAGAATCAATCGTATCGATGATTAAGATTTGGAAATCCCTAGAACTATTTCTAAAACCGAAAGAAAATTGGTGTGAAAGATAAAAGGGTATGATCAAGAAAGGAACAATAGAGTATTAAGAAAGTTAGGAACAAATTTAGACATTTAAATGAACTTAATGGAGAATAGGAAGATAATATTTGGCTAAATGAAAACTAACCCTAGGCATAGGAAATTCTAGATAATTGGAATCTTTGGAAATATTTTCTGTTTTATTTATTTTCTTATTTTTGTTTTATTTTCTTGTTTTGGGCTCCCTATAAATAGCCCCCCTCACTAGTTGCATGTCAATTTTTTGAACCATTTGAACGATATTTCTAGTTTATTCCCTCTTGCTTTCCTCCTTCCTATTTTCCTCCCAATATCTCCCTCTTTCCCTTTCCTCCTCCACTTTTTGTAACCTGGTTCTACATCAGAATATGATGTGTATATCCCAGTTGCACTGTAAATATGTTGAAGCATCTTAAATGAATACTATCTACTTGCTCTCAACTCATGCCTGAGTGCTTGGGTATATAAACCAACATGGGTTTAATGCGCATGTCAGATATCTTTGTTATTGATGATGACATATGAATTATGATGGGAATGTAGTTGGACTGATAGTTTAAGACAGTGAGAAATCAATATTTTAGAAGGCTGAGGGTTGTCATATCACTTGTCAAGAATTTGAGCCTGTAACTTAGATGGATCTAAAATTTGGGGCTTACTTATTCTGTAGTGGGTTGTGGTTGATTTGGGAGGAAAACGTGGCTTATGAAAATCAAGATAAGGACTTGAAAATTCAGATGGAGACTTATCAATTATTCATATCATTAGAAGGAAATATACAGTAACATTAAATCTAAATTTTGAGAGAAGTATTGTTGAAGTCCAATCTTGTTTTATTTCATGACTACAGAATAGATGCTGAATCCTCTAAACTTAGGAGAAAGCTTATCCAGATGGAAACTTCACAGCTACCTTCAAATGAAGGGCACAAGGCAGCTGAAGAAACGATAAAGGTGTGTGCTCTGATGGCTGGTGACGGTGGTGGAGGTTTTTTTAATAAATAAGGGGCACTTTGGTAATTGACTAATAAAACTTAATTACAATTCAATCGCTTGGGTCCTTTCATGCAATTATGTCTTTTTGGGGGGTCCTTGAATGATATTCTCCCTTTATTCTTACCACATGATAGCATAAAACTTTTGATCCTTGACTACCTTTTTGCTTGATATGTATCTCTTATAATGTAAAGTATAAACCATCATGAACGCATAAAGATCTATCACGAACTATATATGGAACTTTGTGGGAGAGTTTTGAAAAGAAACAGGCACATACAAGATCAGCCTGACGCAAAAATAACGGTTCTCACGGGACTGGTGCACTTTCTTTTGTACCATATATCATATACTATGTTCTCAAATTTATCAATAACCATGGGACCATTTTGTAGGCATCAAAAGTTGCCCTTTCTCAGATTCGAATTTGTTCCAGACTTGAAGAACTATTGCAGAAGAAAAAAGTATTTCACGTTGGAGAATCTCCAGAGATTTATTCCCAAAAGGTGTAATTCTTTCTTTCAAAAGGATTGGAACAATGAAATTATGGGTTGTTTGTTATATTGCCTTTTTGAAAAAGCTAAGAAAAATATGAAGGAATAAAAGTAGTGAGAAAGTAAAGAGAAAATTAATGCATGGTTTTGCAGACTTTTAATATTATGCAGCCTACTTTAAAATAAGATGTAATTTTACTATTTTTTATTTGTTTTAACTTGTGATTATGCTGCATTAAACGAGATGAAAATTAATTCCTACCTTCTTATTTCCTCTCTCTCTCCCCCTCTTTCGCGCATCATATTCATTTCTTTTTAATTGTATTCCCAACATAGCTTCATTTGTTATGATTCTGGCCTAGCCTTGTAATCATGGCCTAATGTTGGTACCTTGCTTGTCTTTGATACAACTTCCTTAGTTTTATTGTTTAATTTTCAGTTCAGTTTTTTTCCATCAAGATTTATTTTCTGAGGGTAGGTCTTCTTACCACGGGTACGAGAGAGCTGACTTGTACGAGGCTGTATATATGTGTACTTTTGAATGGCTCTCTTATTTTTTATTCTTCTAGAATATAATTTTTTAGATGTTTGAATGTCCTATGTCATGATATGGACTGATCTTTTTTGTTGTGACCGGCAGATGAAAATGGAATGCTTTTTTGCGATAATGAAATGACAATAATTATTTTGGTTTTATGTGACAAGATGTAGGCTGATTTTGTATTAGAAGCTGTAGATTTAAGTGGAAATATGCCTTAATAGTTAAAAATCAACTACTGGCACAAACTATATGTTATTCTGTTGCTGCTTATGTCATGTCCAACTTTTTGCATGCTAATTAATGGGGGAAATTTTAGGAATAAAGAGTTTAATAAAGATATTAGTCAAAGATGGAAGAATATGAGAAATGATGATTAGAAGATTGGAATTAATCATTGGACAAAGATATTCATAAGAAATTGAATAATAAATAAATATTTTTGGGGCATAAAGAAAATGTAATATTTCCAAATGATCGTAAAATAATAATGGGGAATCAAAATAGATTCAAGAAAAGAAGAAAATTGGAATATGAAGGAAAGAAATATTTGGAAGAATTATGTTAATATTAATGATTAGAAAATATCCAAAAGAATTAATCATAAAACTTGCAATGTTAGGGACTTTTGGAAACATAATCATTTTCTTCCTGTTTCAAAAAAACACAAATAAACAAGCCCAATTTTGAGCCCAAAGATGAAAGGCTTTTTCTTTTCAGCAGAATGGATAAGATTGAATTGTTTGGGCTTACATTTTTGGTTAGTTGATTATTGGGCATTGGTGTGGATTAGGTTTTAGAATTAATGGAACACAAATGAAGATTTATTAATCAACATCCACTACATTTTCCTTATTCATTTCCGCAGTGACAGTGAGAGTGGAGAGAGAAGGCTTTGTTCCAGCTATGGTGGTGGAGAGTGTTTAGAGAGAGAGAAACCTAGCCAAATACCCTCCATTCTACCTTAAAACTCGCATGCAAATACATAATTTTGGTCTATTCAACCTAAGCTTCCATTTGATCTTAGCAGTTTCTCAAGATTCTAAGTTTAGAGGAAGAACTTAGAGAGAGAAAGCTTAAGAATTCAAAGTTTTGGGATGCTTGGAGTGAGGTAAGTATACATTATTAATTTTGGATGGATTATTGAGTTCTAGAAGATGAAATGTGGAATTGGAAGCACTGTCTAGATTTTTCAAAGTTTACGAGTGGGTATTATTGAGGTAGAAATAATTATTACAGGGTGCCAAGTTGTTACCCTCCCAAGATATAAAGAAGAAAACAAAATACCCACCCATAAACTTCGAAAAATCTGGACAGTGCTTTCAGTGCCATATTTCATCTTCTAGAACTCAATAATCCATCCAAAATTTATACATTTATACTTATCTCACCCCAAGCATCCGAAAGCTTTGAGTTCTTAGGCTTTCTCTCTCTAAGTTCTTTCTCTAAATTTGGAATTTTGAGAAATTGCTAAGATCAAATAGAAGCTTAGGTTGACTAGACCAAGATTATGTATTTGCATGTGAGTTTTAAGGTGGATTGGAGGGTATTTGGCTGGGTTTTTCTTTTTCTGTCTCTAAACTCTCTCCACTGCCATAGCTGGAACAAAACTCTCTCCAATGATTAATTCCAATCTTCGAATAATCATTTCTCATATTCTTCCATCTTTGACTAATATATTTATTTAACTCTTTATTCCTAAAATTCCCCATTAATTAGTATGTAAAAAGCTGGACATGACAGCTTAGATGGTAAAAACATTGGCATTCTATATATTGCTATGGAAATATTATGCTTGCTGTGGCTGGCTGGATATTAGGTTGGATATTAATTTGTTATTATAAAGTTTCAAGTTGATATATCTTTGAGGTTTATATATTTACAAATTTTTAGGTTTATATTTTTATGGAATGAATCATTTGCTATAATTGATTTGGATATTATTTCCTGATTAGGCTTCTTTAAGTTCTAAATTTCAAAATAAGTTAGGGAAAATGATAAAATGAAATTTAATACATGTGCAATGAAGTTTTTTTTTTTTTTTTTTAACAAGGGAAAACGTGTTCATACTATTGGATATTTGAGCATATTTGAACAATGGCATAACATGTTCAATTCAATCTAGCCCAAATCTTCAAGAAAAATGGTTTGATTCAAGTATGGTAGCCCAGACTCACCCAGAAGGTCAATCGTGGCTCAGTCGAGTCCTGGTTAAGTTTGGGTGAGATTGGGCTCTAGGCTAAATAACTGAAGCCCAGTCTTCATGGGATGGAGCATTGGGTTGACCATCAACCTAGTCCTGCCCAGTCTTTGTGCACCTCTATTTACAAGATTATATAAAAGAATTATTGAAGACAGAAAGATTAGCAATCATGTTATATGCATTTGAGAGCCATTATACTTCAGATATGAATGATTGCTTCCATGAGCTTTGTGACGTTGAAAATTTGGCACCATTTATTATCTGGACTCGATTCCAATTGTCACTGGTTAGAGTAGAATTAGCAGAACCTGAATTCTTTTTATTCTGAACAGATTCTATTGTTGAAGAATTAATTAGTGAACATGGTTTAATTTTTTTTTTAAATTCTATTTATACCCATACTGTCATTTTTACGAATAGGTTGACAAGTTGAAGGTGCTGTTGGAATCTCTAGCCATATCTACTGCAAAAGCTGAAAAGCGTATTTCAGATAACAGGTAGAAAATCAAATTATGAAATTCTATTTTAAGTGCTCTATTTCATGTTATTTATCTGTTCTCCGTGAAATCATGTTTATGCTTAAGGTGGAAACTGTATTTTGTTGTGAGTGAGAGAGAGAGAGAGAGAGAGAGAGAGAGAGAAACTGTATTTCGTGAAAGCATCTCATTTTGCTTTAAAATTTTGTTAAATGTCTTTTCAGTTCTTGATGAGAAACTCAATTTTTTTTTTTCCAGTTCTTGATGAGTAACAATTTTATTCTAAGCTTGAACTGGATGAGAGAAGTTTAATACTTTCATGCAGGAGAAGTTTAATAAGAAACTGTATTTCGTGAAAGCATCTCATTTTGCTTTAAAATTCAGGTTAAATGTCTTTCAGTTCTTGATGAGAAACTCATTTTTTTTTCCCCAGTTCTTGATGAGCAACACAATTTTATTCTAAGCTTGAACTGAATAAGAGAAGTTTAATACTTTCGTGCAAGCATCCTATGGTTACTCTGAGTGCTTTGCATTTTATCTGTTGAAGACTGCACGAGATAAATATCAATTAAGCATTTAGTTTCTCATTGGTTCTTAATTTCCTTCAGATATGTCTGGTTCTTACTAATTTCTTGGCCGTTTATAATTTGATAGACTACAAAAAGAGGAGGCATTAAAAGTTCGTGAGTCCAAAGCCATCGAAGCTAATGGAAAAGAAAAGGTGAAGTACTATTATCATTTCCAGGCACATGTTTGCAAAAAGTGCTTGGGTATCTATGGAACCTGGTGTTGTGTATGGCAATCTTGAAATGCAGCATAAATTATATATAAAATAAAAAATAACCAGTAAAATAGCAAGTAAGTACATGAAAATATTTTTTTTATTGATAGAAAAATAATGAATGAAAAAAACTTAATGCCATAGCTTATGAGAAAATCCAACCCAAATTTAAATGTTATGAGCATAAATTACAATATAATTGCTCCTTTTTTTATTTTTTTTTCAGACATCAATTTTTTTTTCTCCGTTAAGTATTTGATGATGTAATAAATGAAACAGCTAAATAAAAAATTATGTATAGCAGCCAATGGGAGTTGGGTCTAATGGAAGAGACTAGTTCCTCACAATATGGTGGATAGATTCAAAACCCCTTTGGGAGAGGTTCCCACTTCCAGTGCCCGGCTGTACCTCGAATAAGTTTGCCTTCAATAGGAGATCATTTGTGTGCAAATAAAAAAGAATATGTATAGCAAAAAACAGAAGAAATGTGTGAGGAAAAGTAGATAAATGGCCAAGAAATAATTAAAAATAGAAACGAAAGAAATGAAAAAAAAAAATAGAAGGAAGGAAAGAAACTAGAAAAAGTGAAATGAAAAATAGAAATAATTTAGAGCAGGAAAATGAGAGAACAAATAAAGCAAGATATGAGAAGAAACGGAGCAGAAAAAAGAAGACAAACGAAAAAGCAAAGTCAAAACAGAGAGAGGGAGAAACGTAACAGAAAAAGAGAGGAGAGAGAAATAGAGTCAGAAAGAGGGAGCAACGGAAAACCTGATGAAAGTAGGAAGACTGCAAACTTGGTCCTTCCCTTCAAACTTGATTCATTTATTAAGATCCCAATTTTTTTTGTTGGGAGATGGACAAGTTATATTTGTGGTAGAAAGGGTCCTTTAGTGTAAGCATGCAATGTTTACTTGGTGTTTCATTTGTCGTACTGTGATGGGACCTCTCAACCTACTATTACTACCAAAACATATATAAAGAGAAGGGAGTAACAGGGCAAAAAGGGGAATTGTCGTGCCTAAGGTTTTGAGCCAAAGAATATAGAATGTGCAAGGGCAAAAGGGAGATTTCAGGATGTTGAAGTGACTGTGGTAGTTGAGATGATGCTGTGAAACAGCATTTGAAGGAAGGGAAAGAGGGAAGAAAAGGGATGAGGGATTTTCTGGAAAGACACCTGGGAGAGCTAGCCTCTTGAAAGCTATAATTGTCTCGTGCATCCTGTTCTTGTTTCTGCTTATGTGTGTCCATTTTGGATGTTGTTATTTTTTTTGTGCATGTATAACCATGGTGCTGCTCGTATGTGCAAGTGTTCTGTTGCTACTTTCTTGTGTCTTATGAAGTGTCTATGTTCATATACTCCATATCAGAAGTATTCTGAGTTCCCTGTGTTGCCTCTAGTAGAATAGGGTCTGAATTTGCAGTATCACTATTTGTCTGAAGCTGTAATTCCATTTTAAACTTTAATAACAGTGTTATTATGTACTGCCTGTATTGTTCAGTGTATTTTACTCTAATTTGTTTCAGGAAATAGCTGCTGAGATCTTAGAGCTCCAACGGAGAAAAGATGATCTTGAAGCTGAATTGAAAAAGGTATCAGTCATGTTTCTGTGCTTTTTAGTTTCTTTTTTCTTTTTTCTTTTTCTAGTTTAGTTTTTTCCCCCTTTTTTTTGGGGGGGGGGGTGGGGCACATTGCGGACCACATCTTCAGACTGATGCAATTGCGGAACCCACCAAAAAAGGTTGAGTCTCCATCATTGAAGATCTTGGCTTAAGTTTTGTATTATAGACAGAGATATAAGCATGACATGTATCATTCTTATAATATTGATTGCTAACCTTATCTGCGTCTTCTTTGCTATAATCATTTATCTGTTTATAACAATGGTGCTTCCCTGATGAGGACCTTGCTTATAAATATTGGAACTTTACTAATGAAAGATTTTCACGTTATTGGCGCACACATACGTTTTCTGATCATGACATTTTAGAGGAAGCGTTGAAATTTTCAGTTGAGCTCTTTGGCTTCACTTCTCACCTAATAGTTTATATTTTTGCATTTCAATGGATTATGCTCATTTACTCCTAGTAACTTAGATTCAAAACTGTTTGCTTTCACGGCTGACTTCAACCATAACATGGGCATATGAGAAGCATGGGCTGAAGTTTGCGTTGGGGGATTATTCTCTTATCTTTATCACTTAAATTCATGTGATCTTCGTCTTCTCTAAAGGATTGTTTATTTGTTGACTTCTCATTTGTATGGGCCTTGTATGACGTTTCTTCTAGCAACCTAAAATGATGTTTCTTATTTGAGAAAACCTTTCATGGCCTATGTTTAAACTTGTTAGGATTTAATACTGTTTTATAGTTTTTTCTAAATTAAATAGTTGAAGTATGGCCTTTGCGTAGGTTAATACTTCTTTGGCTGCTGCTCAAGCGCGATTATTGGATGCAAGAGAGGAGAAGGACCAATTTGAAGAAGCAAACAGTCAAATAATTGAACATTTGAAAACAAAGGCATAAATCTTTTCTTTGTCTATATGTGGTTGGATACTATGTGTAATCATGCTCAGTTTTGTCTTAATGCAGTGTTTCTCTCACCATCAAGATGTTGGAAATGTTGATTCTAACTTTTATTGACAGGAAGATGAACTTTCAAAATCAATTACCTCATGTAAGTTAGAAGCAAATGTTCTGAAAATCTGGATTAGATTTCTTGAAGATAGTTGGGATTTCCAGCGATCAAATGCAGAAATTAATGAGAAGCAGGTCAAGTAAGTATTTAGACTTAATGCACCTGAGAATGACATGATATCTTTCAACAGAAACTTAAAAGCATAATAAGTCTGCCTTTTTTTGATTCCGATTATTGACAAAGTGATACTTCCTCTAATTCTTAATATTTAAAGTGGTGAACTGGAGAGGCACAGGGACTATTTCGTAAACTTGGCCATTCAACTTCTTACTGCTTACAAGGTATTGATTTTCTTTTACTCAATCAAAGGCAGAAAAAGGATGTAATATGCCAATTATTTTTACCCTTCTCAGTCTCTCACTCTTTTGTAATTGACTCTTCTCTGTCATGCACAGAAAGAATTGGAGCCTTGGGTCACCCGTATTGGGACTTTTGTGGAGAACCTGAAAAATTTAAGTCACGGGTAAGGTCCTTTTTGTCTTGAATCTACTGTATGCTTGCGCATGCCATATTTTGGCTAATCTTTCTGAATTATCTTTTTGAAGTACTTTGAAACTTGAATAAATTTGTTCGTGTCTTTGTGTATATTTATCCGTTTCTTAAATTTCTTTCACCTGAGGAAGCAGGTCAGAGATGCCATCCCATGCAGTTAATGAGGATTCTAATCTATTAAGTCCAAGGAAAAGTCTTGAGCAGGAATATTTGGCTTATGAAACTAAGGTACGTATGTTACCAATGTGGTATTTTTGTTGAGGAGAGATTCAGACCTCTTGAAAGAAAGCCAGAGGGCGTGCTTCTTTTCTACCCGTCTTGTTTTTTCTTCTACCTCTGATCATCAGAGCTTGTAAATTCCTCTTGCTATCTCTGTTGAAGGGAACCACATCCCTGTAAATGCATAAGTAATATAAGGTTTACTTGAGGTTCTATCAATTTGGTATCAAAGCTTGACAGACTTCCACAGAAAGGTATACCTGCTGAGGGTTTAACTTGGTGGCTAGAATGAGAATTATAAAGTGGAGTGTAATCAGGGATATTGACTCTCTAGGAGTAGTGCTATGCTGAATTCCTCCATTTTGTAGCTATAATGTCTTGTGGCACTTAAGGGGCACATGATTCTGCCCTTAATATATGGTTTTAAGGGTGGATTTCCATATAACCTATGTTTAAACTCTGCCTATATTTCATAACTGGTTCTAAACGTCGGCAAAGGAGGAGAGTTGTTTTAGGTACTTGACAGCCATCATGAAACCCCTTCAAATCCCTTAAAAGCTGGACAACCTAATTTCCCAAATACTTGTGGAGCTTATTTGTAAGATGTGTGATTACTAGATATGTAGAGTTAAGATTTGTGTTTGATATAGTGTAATGCTATTTCTGAATTTTCTAGATATTGCACCCAAAAGTTTTATAATTAATTTCCTAAATATTTAGGAAATCATGTTGCCCAACAATAATACCACCTAAAAGTAATTGGCTTATTCATCCATGGCCTTCCTTATCAGTTGTCACAAGTTGGAATTAATATGAGGGATTGGATAGTTGTTGTTAGCTAGTAATTGATGCTTGGTTGTTAAGAAATAAGTTGTGCGAAGGTCAAGTCTGTCATTGAAACTGACTTTCTCTTATTCAAGGCTGGTATAAGTAGTTCAGATGAAAAGTTATGGGCTGTTGATGAATCTTAATGAATTTCTTTTCAATTCCCTTCTGCCAATAGTCTTTGTACTATCAGTTCTCTACTATATATAAAAAAAGTGTACGTTTGTTCTGTTTTTCCTCAATGATGTTTTTTCT
Source organism: Prosopis cineraria (assembly GCF_029017545.1). Taxonomy (NCBI): domain Eukaryota; kingdom Viridiplantae; phylum Streptophyta; class Magnoliopsida; order Fabales; family Fabaceae; genus Prosopis; species Prosopis cineraria. The sequence continues at coordinate 7,278,473 of NW_026555332.1, forward strand.
CCATCAATTCTTTGCAGCTGACTGCACCCTATGTTCCTCAAACATCGCTCATAGAGTTAGGCATAAAAGTTTTGGAAACCACAATCATTAGTCCTTATAGTTTAATTGGGTTTTGCTTTTAGTCCTTATAGTTTTTTTCACAATATTTTAATCCCTATAGTTGCAGCAAAATTAGTGATATTTGTTACTCAAGTCCCTATAGTTTTAGTGTTTTTAGTCTCATGAGGACTGAAAATACTAGGGGAAAAAAAAAACTACAGGAATAAAAAGTAAAATCCGATAAAACTATAGAGACCACCCAAATTTTTTTTGCGAGTTCATTCTTGTCTATTTGAAATGGCCTCCTATCTGATCAATGTATAAGTTCGATTATCTATGAAGGGAAAGAAATAGCCCATTTATATACCTATATTTAATGAGGGTTTTCTCTCTTGCTTTCAGATTATAACCACCTTCAGTGTAGTGGATAGCATGAAACGGTATTTTGATGCTCAGCAGGGAAAAAGTTCCAGGTTTTGTATTGCATTTGCCAACTTTTTGAATGAGTTTTTGAGTTCAAAATAAGACTGATGATGAGTTTTTATTTGGTTGCTAAACTACATAATTTGATTATAATTTAAAAGTTTATAACTGGTTTCACTCAATTTTCAATTTGGTTTCTGTAAGTTTTTACAAAGCTTTAGTCCCAATTTACAAGTTTATAAATTCGTTTCACTCAAATTTCAATTTGGTTTCTGTAAGTTTATAATTGGGACTATAGCTTGGTAAACATATTTGGAATTTTAATTAAGTTAAGTTGATAAAGTTTAATCAATGGGCTGTTAAATTATTATGAAGTGGCCAAGGATGTGCCATCGCAGCATCTTTCAATATGTATCAACCATGCCAACTCTCTCGTACTGGGCTATATGTGAAATACTTAACTGGATTTCACTTCATCTTTTATTTTTATCATTTTCGTTGGCATTAACCTTGCACGTTTGGAATGTCTAAGATAGACACGTTCAATTAAATTAACAGAATCTGATAACTCGCTTAAAACTGTGAGCATCCAATTAAAAACTTTAAAGCTTTGACGACCAAATTGAAAATTGGGTGCAACTCTTGAGATGAACAACATAATTTATCAATTGAATTTTTTGCTCTGTTATACAGGAATGATGAAGAACATGTTAGAGAGCTTTTTGATGCTATCAAAAAGTTAAGGTCACAATTTGATTCTATTGAGAGGCCCTATTTAGAAATCGAGAGCCTAGGTGGCAAGGCCGAAATGTCGCCTCAAAGGAAACAGCAGGACAGGACATTAGCTACAGCTCAAGTTACTGAGCTTCCAAACACACAGAAAGATGAAGAGCCAAAATCAACTGCAGCCAAGGATGATCAGGATCAGAACCATGAAGCTGAATTGACAAAGCTGGAATCTGAGTCTGGAAAGCTTGATCAAGATTTCTCAACAGAGGAAATTGGTGGGTGGGATTTTGATGAGCTTGAAAAAGAATTGGAGCATGCTAATTCAGCTTCCAGAAGTTAGGTCTATGATCTATCTATTCCAAATTCATGCTTGCTGCGGATTCATGAAGCACTGGTGCTTCAAGATCAGAGTTATAGTATGTCTGTCTGATACATGACTTCAACTTTTATAATTGTGTTTTAACATTACATGTTTTGTGGTTTCACCATCTTGGTACTGTGTCATGTTCTGTATATCCTTAGTTGCTAATTTAGTAATGTAACGAGGTCATGGATGATACAAGATGAAAATGTAAAGCTGTAGCTAAACCATCAATGGAGCTGCTGGATCAAATTGTTACGGCATTTGTAAATAGTGTAAGTAGGATACTCACAAAATAGTCACATCTTATGCCTCTTCGCTCCTCTATTTACGCCTGAAGCTGAATGTTTAGATAACTATACAGGGCCCTAAAATTTGATCCTCATAAAATAGTTCGTTCAAACTATATTTTTTTTATGTATTTTTTAATTTCATATAGTGTGTATATTCCATTTTCATCTTAAAAAAAAAATTAAACATTTCCCTTTGATATAGAGGACTGATTATTCTAGTTTTATAGAAGGAGAATCATATCTAAGAATCTAATAAAAAACTTATTTGTAAATAATGATCAATATAAAATAAATTATTATTAAAATAAAAATATAAACTTGTTTTTACTTAAACGTGACTTGTTACTAGTTTTTATTTGCAAATAAGTTAGGTCATTGGATGTGATTTTTTTTTTATAATATAGGATGATAAAACAAATTAATCATCATCATCATCCATACTTCAAATAATGTAGGAAAAATATATCTAGTTGCATAAACCAGCAAACCCAAATATTTGACTAAAAGAGGGAAAATGACACTTTGGAAACCTAATAGGGAAATTAATTACATTTAAATACGTTGACTTAAAAAAAACTGAATTCCAATTAGAAATAACAAAATTTTAGTTGGAAATCACAATAGTGACCCTAGTGTCATTTTCCCTAAAAATGGATGCATTAAAGTTTTAAACCCTATATTTTTTTTAGAGTACAAGGTTGCGGTAAACTTGTGCAAAAAATTGAAATCAAATAATGTCGAAAGCCATAAGACTCATACAATCACTAGATAGACTGTCAAATACACAAATATCAAAAGTATCGATAAAAGCCTTATAGGTCATGAGGTCATGCATTTGTTGACTTCTCTATAGACGTGATCAAAGGTTATCTTCCAATTACACATGATTAGATTTTTGATGTTACTAATAATGGTAAAGAGAGGATGATTATTAGGAGAACTCTAGCTAATGAGAGATAAGGCATTTATTGAATTAGAGTAGATGTTAACTTTAAGAATCTTAACATTCCAACAAAGGTTGAGACCTTCCAAAATTTTCATTAATTTTGTAGCAGTGCTAGGTTGATAGTTGAGATTTTTAGAAAAGCTTTTGATGCAATTGCCCATATCATCCCTAATAAGATCATCACAAGCTACAATTTCATTAAGGTTGACAAAGCCATCAACATCTAGTTTAAGTCTCATATTTGGTTCAACCAAAAGGAAGAGAGGGAGAAGGAAAGGATTTTTCATTTTAGTGATTGTTTTGTTTGGGGAACGTTGTAAAGAGAGTTCAATTTGACCCCATAAATGATATCATTCGTGAATCAGTTATGATGATGATGATTCTGATGAACTGAGTTTCTATTTATGATAATTAAAATTTATATTTTAGACTATGAACCCAAAGCCTTCCACTCGTCTATTCTGCAGCAATCATTCCCAAACTTTATCATGTTACCTACTATACAAACATACATTATGATACACGCAAACATACACTCTCATTTTAAATTTAGACGTAATATATTTTTTAGTTTCTAAACTTTCTCTTAATTATTAATTTAATTCTTGAACTTTAACGTAACTAAGTTTTTGTAGTTTACAAAGTTAAGGAATTATAAAAAAATTGGGATTAAGTTTTACCGCACAAGTAAAAAAAAAAAAAACTATAGCTATGGATTATTTTAAGTCAAGAAAATATAGAAATTAAATTGTTCCGAGTCAAAATTTAAAAAATTAAATTAATAATTGAGAATAAGTTCAAAAACCAAAAGTTATATTTTTTTCTTTTTGAATTAATCATCGTCAAATTCATTTGGGATAGTTTGAGTCAAAACTTGTCAAGTCAACGATGATACTTTTTATTTTCTATGAAATTGAATTGAACCTTTTTTGGGACCAATATGTTAAATAAATGGATTATTAATTAATAGAAAGAACAAAACAGAAAATGTGGGGTCTTTAAATCATGTCAATAGCCATATATATTAAGAAAGTTTACACACACACACACACACAAAAACACACTTAGCTTACTCAAAAGATTAGGAATTGTGTGTGTTCTTTGAAGAGCATTATGATTATGCAGGGCCTGAAATGCCTCAAGTAGAAGACACAAAGATGGAATATGCCTTAACCATTATAATATACATAATTTGGAGCCATAGGCATTAAGCAAAATCTCCTTTATAAGTGGTATTTTATTTATATATATTTGGATGCCTTATCTTTTATAAATGAAAGAATAATTTATCCTAAAATAAAGGCAAGCGTGCGTGTCATAAGTTATTAAGTTAAGCTTGGCTATTCGAAATTCGAATGGAGCTTTTTGAAGAAAAAGAGGAAATTAAATAATGTCTCTTATAAGTTTGACATCGACATTTTAATTTATATTTAAAATTAAAAAATTAATTGCAACTTTCAAAGGTAATTTGCACACAGTCCAACACCAATAATATACCATACTTAATTAACCTAATAATCATTACTTGATGTAAACCAACTCTCAGGTAACACGGAACACTGTCCTAAGACACCACGAAATCAACTTTTAACTTGTATGTCTGCTTTTAACACATCCATGATACCTAACTTCTCCCAAAAGGAAATAAAAATCTCGAATGAAACAAAGCTTATAATCAACTGAGGAGGGGGAGGGGAAGAATATAGAGTTATATATTCCTCTGATCCTATTTATAAGTCACTTTCAACATATTTTATTAATTTTAAGAAAAATTTTAAAATTTATTAACTTTGTCTTGAGTTTTTAACTTTATCCTTATTAAATATACACACTTCAATAATATATTTTCCTTTTTCAATATTCAATGAAGGGTAAAAAAGAGAATTTATGATGAAAATTTAATGATGTGGCTTATAAATAGAACTAATTTTTTTTTTCTCACTTTGTCCTATAAATAGGACAAGAGAGAGTATATATATATATATATATGTATGTATGTATGTATGTATGTATGTATGTATGTCCTGCCAATTTGTGTTTGGGAGAATCGCATTTAAAGATTACTCAAGCAAATTATTTGCAAGCAAGGATCAATATAGAATGAATCATTTTGTTAAAATGAGAATGTGTACTTGTTTTTTTTTTTTTTTTAAGAATAGAACTTGTTGTTAGTCTTTATTTGCAATTGATTTGCTTGAGTGGTCCTTAAATGTTATTCTCCTATTCTTTTTTTTTTTGTTAAAATGATAATTTGACCATTAAACTATAAGCCTAGAAGCATTTGGGGTTCTAATTTTTTAGGTACATTTTCACTCTTAAAACATTTAAAGTTATGGCAATTTCTTCCTTGCAAATGATCGACATAAATGATGAAAGATAATTTGTTGTGAATTGATTTTGCCAAACATTTAGTTTATCCCCATACTATTAAAGTAACAAATGTTTTCTCAATTTTAATGCCAAGGGGAGATTGTCATAACTTTAAATGTTTAAGAGTGAAAATGCTCTGAAAACAAGTTTAGGATTGCAGACATTCTTAAACTTATAGTTTAAAAGTCAAATTATCATTTAACTCATTTTTTGATTACATGTTACATCATAAGATTTCAACTATTTACTATTAAAGTATTGAAAATCAAACCAGATATTGAATTGAATAATATAATGATTCAATGGTTAGCAATCTAATTGTAATTAGAAAAGTCATTATTAAAACAATATAATTTAATTAAAAGATATAAAAATATTCATATATACATGTTTCAATAAAATAATGCATCAATAGTCAAGTAAATAGAATATTCATCCTTAAATCATACAAAGTCTTAATGTCTAATACAATATCAGTTTAAACAATTACTTCAATTTTTACTGAGTTTGCTTAGAATATCCATATTTAATGACTAAAGTAACTTATATCTGCATTCTATATCTTACGACAAATTCATCAGACACTTAATGCAGATTCTCAGCACAAACTAAAACAAAATGTTAACTCAAGAGCAATCTCTCAATTATTGTTGTTGCCCTTTTATGTCATTTTACCATTTTTTTAAATAGCCCAAATGACATTGTTTGGGTGTTTAGGAGGAAAAAAAACATAAGCTTCAGCATGTTAGACATGTTGTACAGAATCAAAATTGAGTTGATGACCAGATTAATTCAATTCACTCAAATCTTAGTTCAAACAAAGTTCTAGACTGGTTAAGGGACTAACTCGCCAGTCCAATCAGCTATATATTTTCATTAATCAAGTTTTCAATACAATACTGCCCCACATGCTTCTAAACCACTGGCTAGCCCCAAATGAATTATCTTTACCATTTTCTTCATTGCTTTCCTCAATTGACCATGTATTAATAGTGAAAGATCCAAGTTATTATAATTCATAGATATACAATCACAATTAACAATAAACTAGTATATGGAACACACACACAGACACACACACACACGCACACACACACACACACACAGACTTTTTACACACCAGTTAAATTAAATTGACATTTTATATCAGTTCCAGAACTGGTATAAAAACAAGCAAATTAATTAGTCGCATGACTCATTAATGGCTGCCTTGTTAGGCTTTTATCTTACATATATATAGATTTAAAATAATTATATACATATATAGGACAACTTTAGATTGAAAAGAAAAGTGTAAGTGGGTGAAAATGAAAAAGAAAGAATATATGCAAAGGTAAAAAGGTGTAGGTTAAAGAGAAGGACAAGAAATTAACAAAGTCTCTCGAGCATTGCATGCATAATTCCGGCGTCTCCCACCATTGCTTGTCGGGTCGTCATAACTCAATCTTTGTTCTTTGTTTCCCATTATTCATTTCTTAAATCAAACACACCAAAACAACGTTAGATATCAACTCCATGTTTTCATCCCTTTTACTCAAATTAAAAGCCTCATCAAACTCAACCAGCCAGGAATGAGGAATCCAGTACAAAAGTTTCACACAATGTAAAGCATCAAATAATAACGTTTGAATTCTCTCTCTCTCTCTCACTCTCTCTCTCTCTCTCTCTCTCTCACACACATCTAATTAATTAACTGTTATTTCTTCATCACACAAATAACTTAATATGGTGCATTATTCAACTTTTGCTTAAAGTGCATGCTTTTGCTTTATGAATAACTGATAATCACTTAGAAAGTGCCATTGGTTTGCGGCGTCCAAATAATTGCTACAGTAGTACATCATCTATGGTTATCATCTGTGTGAAAAATAATAAGAACAAAGCAGGGAAAAATTCATGCTTATAAGATATTGTAAATTATGAGGTGCTGAGCGAGCTGTATGACTTAGTGACTTTGAAAAATGAAAAACATATAAGATTTTGCTGTATTGTTAGCCATCTGCTGATCTGCACGCACGCACATATCAAACTGAACCATCATGTTCTAATTTTTCTAAGTTCTAGTTCACATTAAGTTGATCGAAGATTATCACCGTGTGTTTATTTGCCTTTCTAGTTAGTGCGTTCTGATATTGAACTTTAGATGATTGACAATTATATATAATGCTCCATCTCTGACCACTGATTGAATTATATATATATATATATATATATGTTCGCATGTATGTATATATTAGAATTCAGAAATACTTGAGGTGTAGCTGCCACAAAGCACTGACAATAAAAAAATATAGCAACACGTACGACAATAATGAACGAAGGCACAAAATTTAGTTGGGCGGGTCCCCCTTGCCCCCAACACATGACAGACAAAAAGGAACTAGTTTAGAAAAACAACATTAATAATAGTAATTCCAGGTTACAACTTTTTCATTTGTCACTACCTTTAAATTTCCTCTTTTTTCCATGATAAAAGCTCACCTAGCTAGCTCCTCTCTCTCTATCACATTCCCTTAAACCCTAGCAGTTGCTTTTGGTGTACTGTCACAGTTTAGTTTTCTGGTGTTATGGCTGCAAAAATTCTGGTTGCTGGTGAAGATTTCATTGACATTGAAGTTAGTTCATATCCGAACGCTTTCTTCTGTCACTCACAAACCAGCAGAGAGTTTGAGTTTCAGATGTCTTCTTCCATTAATAATGTTGAAGACAACAGATCATTATCAGAAGCCATAACTTCTCCTGCTGATGAGCTTTTTTACAAAGGCAAGCTTCTTCCTCTTCATCTACCTCCCAGATTACAGATGGTTCAGAAGCTTCTTCAAAACTGTCCTCTTCCTGATCATTTTGATCATCATCACAAAAACCCGACCTTTGAGTTTGATCATAATGAAGATGATGATGATCATCAGCTCTTCAGCACTCCTTTAGCCAGCACCACTAAACCCTCACCAACCACAACCACATACAACACGCCATTTGAGTCTTGTCAAGTCAGCAGAGAACTAAACCCAGAAGAATACATCTTCGAGTTTGATGATGATGATCATCACCATGAAAAGAAGAAGATCATCAACAACAATAACAAGAAGTCATGGACCAAGAAGTTCATGAACAAGTCTTCAAATTTAGGGTCCACAATAAAGGCTTCGAGGGCTTACCTTAGATCTCTCTTTGGGAAATCTGGAGGCTGTTCTTGTGAACCCTGTTATGCAGTTTCAACCAAAGTTGCAGATGAAAGCTCAGCTTCAAAGGGATTGACCAAGAACACCATAAAATCAGTGAAGAGAGTCCCATTTGGACAGATTTATCAGAAAACAAATAACAAAGGAAAGAGAACGAGTAGTACTACTGAGGATGGAACTGGAAGTAATAATAATCGACACAGGAGATCATTCTCAGTTGGGTTGAAGTTGATTCAATCTGGAAACAAGTCTTCCTCTTCTCCATCGTTTTTAGTTCCGAGCAAATCAAATGGTGGAATAGTTCATCATCATCAAAACCTGATGAAGAGGTGCTGTAGTACGAATTCTGAGAGAGAGAATTCGATTCAAGGAGCTATTGCTCACTGTAAGAAGTCTCATCAGAGTAGTACTGTGACTGTGAGTGATAATATTATTAATGGAGGAACAACAGGTTTATGCTTGTTTTCTTCTTCTTCTTCTTCAATCTCTGTCTGCGATGATTAACAAAGACGTGTTGAGATTTGTAGGGGCTGATCATCATCTCAAACTTTTTGATTTGGTTCCTTGTAATTCCTCTAGCTTAATTTAAGAATGTTCAGTTTGGTCTCTTTCTAATCAAAATTTTATTCTCACTGACCCTACATGTGGCGTTTTGATATCTCAAATATAAATATATAAACGAACGTGTGGTTTGGGGGGGGGGGGGGTGGGGGAAGGAGTGGGGGGAGAGAGAGCGAGAGTCTTAGAGTATGAGTCTGCCTTTGAGTCTACGTGAATGTAGAAATATTTTTGAGAAACTACTTTCAATTTCAATTGAGTATGACAATGTTTGAACCTGGTCTAGTCAAATAACTAGATTAAAAAAAGAAGATTAAAAAAAGAAGAGGTTGATAGATGTAAAATGGTTTGTTTTTATTTTTTATTTTGCCAAAAAAAAATAGCCCATTTTATTAATCACAGAAAATAATACACACACCAATAGCTGAAGCTAAAAAACAAACCAAAAAACCTACATACAACCAACCATACAAAACTCACCAAAAAAAGAAAAAACGAAACAAAAACAATTATCCAATTCTAGCTCTATTTCAGTCATCACAAGAATAATCAAATGCAAAAATTCTAGCAATCCTTAAATCAACAATCAAAAGATTAAATAAAAAAGATGTAGCTTCTGAAAGCCATCCGACAGAACACATTCTCTTAGAACCCATCACTGCCAACAAGTTAGTGGTTTCATTGCCTTGGTGAGCCACCAATTAAAAAAAAAAATAAACATCCTTGCATAAATCTCGAGCAACTTGAATATCCTGCAACAAATTAATACAATGCCATTTATAATCACTTGAAATCTTATCCATAAGAATTTGAAAAACCACTTCACAATTTGTCTCTATGACAACTTCTTTATCAGCAAAGAATTAGCAATTTTTAATCCTTCTAAACCTGCTAAACATTCTATCATAAAAGGTGAAGAAGCAATCAAAATCTTCCTATAACCACTTAAGAAATCATCACAAGAATTTCTACAAACCAAACCAACACCAACTCTTTTATCAAAGTCAACATAAGACCCATCAACATTAATTTTGATTTCATTCTAAGCAGGAAATCTCCAAGTTGGAATTCTAGGTAACAAATTCTGATTACAAGATAGTCCAACAAGATTCAAAAATTTCTTCACACTTCCATACTCAACTACAATCCTTCTAGCATTCACAATAACCTTCATAGCATCCATTTTATCACCCTTAAACACCTAGCTACACCTACTCTTCCATTTCTCCTAATAAATAGTAGCTATTAATGCCTTACTTGAAGAATCAATCTACTGATGATCATCACATAGCATATCCACAAACCACTTAACAACATTTGAGCTATCAAAATTTGGCATAAAAAATCTCAAACTACACCCAAACTAGCAAGCTCTAACCTAAGGGCAAGTAAACAAAAGATGTTCAATTAATTCAATATTGTCAAAACAGATAGGGCAAAAGTAGAATTAGAACACTTCCTTTTAGTCAAAGCTTCCTTTGTAGCTAATGCTCCATTAAGAACCCTCCAAATAAAATGTTTAATTTTATGAGGAACCTCTAGTTTCCAAACACCATTCCAGAGACACCTAGAAGGAAGACAAGAACAATTCTTCTATTGTTTTACCCAAACCAAATCAGTATTTTTAGCCACAAAATAGCTAAATTTAACAGAATACAAACCATCCTTGCAAGGGACCCAAATCAACTTATACCTCCCCACCGCAATAGGTAATTTGATTTTCAGAATCTCTTCTTTTTCCTTTATAGAAATCAAATCACAAATAGAATTTAAATTCCAACAGCCATTAACAATTAGAGAAGAGACTTGAACCTTTTTCATCTCCTCACAAACACCTTCACCCTTCAAACACATACTTTTCAATCCCGAAATCCAAGCGTCTTGTCAAATACACACTGAATCCCCATCCTGAATTTTTCAATTATATTTTTCAGCAAATAACACCCTTCAAGAATACTACTCCACCCACAAGAAGGTCTTCTCCCCTTCTTAGCTTCAAACAAATTACAATTTGAAAAATAAAGACCTTTTAAAATTGGCACCAAAAATCATTAAAATTTTGAATCATCCTCCAAGCAGTCTTGGCAAGAAGTGCCTTATTAACAGCAAGAAAATTCCTAAAACCCAAACCTCCATCACCCTTAACAGTTGTCATTAAACTCCATTTTCTCCATTGAATCTTCCCACCACCATCATCCCCATGACCCCACCAAAAATCTGATATTAAACTATCCAACTCTTTACAAGTTTTAACTAGAAAGGCAAAACAATTCATTGGATAAATAGGGACAACATTTGCCACAGCCTTAATCAACACTTCTCTATCAGAAAAAGTTAAAAGTTTTTGCTTCCATCCTTATATTTTCAGACCCACCTTATTTCTAACAAAAGCTAGAGAAGAAGGTTTAGATCTACCCTAAATAATAGGAAGACCTAAATATTGACCTGGCTAATCAACATTAGAAATTTGCTTATCCTTAGAAATTAGTTATTTGTTACAAAAGTTGTTTAGTTAGTTTGGGGATATGAAGCAAATGACATTTAATAGTGATAGGCTAATTAGTTACTCAACTCATAAAAAAAAAAGAATGATAGTTAGGTTTGAGAAGACTGAATTAATTAATAATAGTTAGGTCATAATAAATTTTGTTTTAAAAATAAGTAGTTGAAATATTGATTCACACAATTGCAAATTTAGAAAATTCAAATGTAGATAAGGTATTTAAATTTTAAATGTAACACTCAAAATGTAACTGAGATTCTTTAAAAAAATTTGTTGGAAACCAAATTGCCATTAATTTAATCTTTAGGACCTATCTGTCTTTCTAAAAAATATATGGAAGATTCATTTAACAAAACACCCACTTTTTCATCCATTATTTTTCAAATTAACTCTTTTTTGTTATGAAATTAATCTAACAACATAAAATTCACAAAAAGAAACAAACGGAAATATAATAACTCATCCGGAGAGAATGGAATTATATCTTGTGGCAGTGTTTCCACGTCTCTAACATCCAATTACTCATGTAATTAATTATTATGTAAACTTTATTTTAGCTGAAAGAAAAAGAATCAACGATAATTAAAGGTCACATAATTAAATCTTTAAATGATAAAGATAATTTAATTATAATTATCTTAAATATAAGAATTAAACAAAAAATTAAGAAAAATCAAAGTATTAATCCTCTTTTCATGTTATATGTATATATCCTTTTAGCGGCAGAAATTTTGGCAAAAGGGATATGTTCCAATTGATGATCAAGTAATATACACATCGGCGAAATTATTATACCATTAAACTTTATAGTTTATTAAATTTGTAATTTATTAATCATGATACTCTAACTTCATTGGATGGTTGAAGGTTTTCCAAATAAATATTACAAGAGATTATCAGTTCAAAAGAGAAGAAATAGAGAGAGAGAGAGAGAGCCTCCTTTAATTTCTTTCAACAATATCCTTCCACCCAACTAACCCAAATCAAAATTAAAAGCATATATTCAACTATTATAATTTATAAATATAAATTTATGATTGAACTATTAATACACACACCCCATTTATTAAAATGATAGATATAGAACCCATTTTAAACAATTATATATAGCAACAAGAAACAAATTAAAGATTATCATCATGTCAGAGGCATAATGATTTGAAGTCGGTTAATTACCTGTAAAGGTTGAGAATCAAATTAGCCATTCATTGAATGAGCCCTCACTTATTAAATATATTTTTAAAGGCAAAATAATACAGATCTTGGAAGATAATTATACACAAATAAAGACACGCATATATAACCAATGTGTTAGGTCTCTGCTAATCATCAAAGATATTGAAAGTAACAGTAATCATTATGATCATGAAAGCCCACATGTCTGCCTCTTAAGACAAAATAAAATTATCTAGACAAAGATATTTCCTTTGATAATATCATAATAAATGTTGTGTATATTGTGGGAACACAAACAGCTTTTCAGGTGGCTCTATTATTATTAATAATAAAATATTTATTGAATCTTTCAGTCCATTGTCATCTTGACTACATGCCAAGACTCACTCTTTTCAAATTGGTTCATGTGGTTTGATTCATATGGGACCTTAACCAGATTAATTAACCAGCTTATTCTCATGTTAAAAATTAGATAGTTAAAATTATATACTTAATAATATACTACTTCTTTTCAATCAAATTAGAAGAAGTGGATTTTAAATTTAAAAAAGTTAATTTAAAATACTAATAACAATAGTTGGTTAAAGAATAAATTAAGAATAAAAATATGCATTTTTTATCAGTCACAAATGAGTGTTTTTTTTTGGAAGATCGCCTAAATATATAAATTTGTAATTGCATAATTTTTTCCTTTAAGATTATGGTTTTAATTTTCTTTATACATTTCACATAATTTTAACAAAACTCAACATATATATATATGGGCCATTTGTTTAACTTATAAAGATAAAAGAAGTTAGTTAATTCGTTAACTTAAGATAAACTTGAAAATTGTTGAGTTCATAATTGTTGCATCAAATTTTAAAAATAAAACATGAATCCAAAACCACAAATTAAGTTATTAACCTCCTTGTTGGTAAGGATGTATCCTTACTCATAAATACAACTGCAAGTTTTTCCCTCTCCCAAAAGTTTGTGTTTTTGCGTTTGGGCGACAGCTCTATTAGTGGGTTTAATTAATTTAGACCCATTCAAAGCTGTTGAGAGAAATTTTTCGGCCCATTGGCGCGCATTCGTGATGTTTTTTCTTTTTTAAGTTCCACTGGAGTGTCATGGAAACACTAAATTGGGCTTCGTGGGCTCAACAATGGGCCGAAACGTATATCTATCCATATCCTGACCAAAAATTCAATATCAATGTCAATATATGTCTTGGAACGACGCAGTTTCCTCACTATTCACTCACATGGACATCTTTGTCCTTGAACTTCCATATAATATCGAAATTACCTAAATGACCGTGTCGACCAGATCTAACACAAGTCATCAACGCATCACTCACAAAACTCGCAACGCAATTCTGGTTTTGAGGGTTTTGCCGGAGATTACCAACTCAATACCTGTTGCCTCTGATTTCTGAGGTAAGCTTGTTCCTTGTTTTCAATTCCTCGTGCTCTGTTTGTTTCCTGAGACAACGATGGAGAAAAGACACTCCTGTATTGCAGTCTTAAATTCTAAGATACTTCTTTTTTTAACCGACCGGTAATTATTGTTCATTTGAGTTAAACTTATTCGATTTATCATCAAATTAGGATTCCGGTTGATCAAATGTGCCGCATTTCAGTTGTTTGTAAAGTTACCAGTGAAATGCGGCATATTTTCTTTCCCTATGCCAGATCAAATGGTTTTGATCAGTCTCTTCCTGACGATGTGGAGTCTAGAGTCTAATCATAGAGTAATTGAATTTATTTTGCGTTGTTTGAATGTGCTGAGGTTATTGCATCCAGAAATGGTTGTCATGTTACCTTGATGTAATTTTAGCCTTAAACAAGTTTTAAATCTTAATTAGGAAGTTCCTTTTTATCAATCTGACTCAGAGTTACTGCGTTTTTCTCATTTTAACGCCGAAAATTTTATGGATTTAGGCACCTGTGTTCCCCGCCCCCCTTCGTCTACTAACTCCAATACAGTTCACCTAAAATTTTAATTTTATGTTAATTTCTCTAAAATTATGGATATTTCATGTTTTTTTATTCCACTATATTAGTGTTTAAAAGTATCTTGTGCTGTATCTCACAATTATTGTATTGTTATTGTTGAAAATTCACTATCATCCTTTTGTCTGTTTGCCTCTGTTAAGTCCATGGCAGGGCCAGGGAGTTCGATGCTGTATTCCTTTCTTCTATTCACTGTCATTCTCTCACTTCAAGAAGTGTATCGGGGGAAATTAGCATCAACAGAATTATTTACCATAGTTGGAGGGTTCATTAGCTCTCTCCTGTTTCTTGTGCTCCTAACTGTGAGTTCTAAAATTACCTTGACTTTTTTCCTTAGCACATGTTTTGCCCTCTGGTTCTTCTTGTGCTATGTTGATAATATTACTTATTTGATGGAAAATTAATGAAACTGGAAAATAATAACGGAAAGGGGAACAAAAAGAAATTATCTCATTAGAGCTAGCTCTCTGGCCCTAGCAGTTAAAGGGTATGACTTAAAGACCATTAGTTGGGACCCTTGAGGAAGCAAGAAAACTATTCTTGTTTCAAAGAAGTTGACAAGTTAGAAACTGTTTCTGAAGATTCTAGCTTGTGGTCCATTTGTTAAAGGAGAACATTAGAATTTGTAGCCATTGGTAACAACCAGTGAATCTTCTTTTGGATAGGATGGTTTCCTCGCTTCTTTTTACATTTTTGCTCATGGTTTTTCAAGAGATTTCTTGATTCAAAGTGCACTGGGATTGGATGGCTCCTCTGAGCCATTTCCCCCCTCTAATGTGTCTTTTTCCTTGTTTCTTTTACTTTGGTATCAAGTGGATACCTGATCCTTCATTCCTGTATTCTTCTGCAGTGTTAAATAAATTCTTCTGCAAAAATGGTTCTAAAATTTTGCACAAACCAATTGCATCACACTCTAGCCGGGGCGGTGCCATTCCATAGCACATTGACCTTCCCTCTTTTTAATATCCATGCTCTTGAAACCATGGGGCAAGGCAAAATTGCTCTAGAATATAATAGAGTATGTGGGTCATTTCTGTTCAACAATGCAGCTTATTCCTCAGCTTCCAAGCAACTTCACAGTGCAGGAAAATATGACTACTATATGATGATAACTTTTGGTTCCAAACACTTCTTAACTGAGGGTCTGAAACTTATTAGTTTTAGAACGGAAAAGGTTATTCATGCTTCCATAAGAGAAAGTGGGAAATATTACCACTTATTTCTTTTCAATTACAACTCTTTTTGAATGAGTGTCTTTAAATTGCATTTATGTTGTCTGTATTTCTTGCAAGGTTATTCTTTGGAAGTCAAAGTGACAGAATAATTTGCATATTATCTTCACCATAGATTCCTGCTATAAATAGTGTTTACCTATCTGCCAAACATTTTTAAAGGATTTAGAAAGAAGTCTGAAGTCCTTTGTCATCAATCATATATAAAATACAAAATCTATAATAGGTCAGACTATTCATAAGTCATAAACAGTGTGGCTCACTCTAGATTTGTGTAATGCATGAGGAAACATGTCTACATACTGCATATTTTGCATCTCTAGGATTAAGTATCCACGAGTCACTTTCTTTTTTTGGGGCGGGGGGTATTATTCTGTTTTCCAGGTGGACTCTAGTAACCCATCACCTATGTCCGACAATAAATATTAATAATTAGTTCCATCCATTTGAGCTGTTTTAGGAATTTTATATTGATGTTCTGGTACATACATTTGTTTTCCTGAGAAACTATGGTAGAACCTTATTTTCTTGACTTTTCTGTACCTGCAGTTCCTTGGAAATTTTCAGGAAACAATCGGTGCTAGAACTGGGTGGGGTGCCGGTGAGTGCATGCTTATTGTGAATGTTGATACCTAGCTTTAACTTCATAATTCTTGTCATTACTCATTAGATGTCGATGTTGAATATGAATGAGTGATTATCAATAAAATCTGTTCACACTGTGTATGTTAAAATGAAAATTTTATAGATTCAATTTAATGGCCTTATTTATCTGTGTCAGATATACCATAAAACTTGTAGGTTTGCATATATTAATATTTCTAAAAGACTATTGCATTCAATGGACCATCTTTCATGTTTCTAAATGGATTTGTTTTCCCATACTCAACTGCTGTCGTACGCTCCCCTGTAGCTGGAACCCAAGTTTATTCATGTGAGCCGTGAGGAATGGCCTTATGGCATGGTGTATTTCCTTTAACTTTATTATCTGTTTATCAGATATGAAAAGTTATTGAGGGCATGTTGAGTGTTTCTATATCCTTGTGTTGATTTTGGAAGGTGCATCAAGCTGAATTTTAAATTTATTTCTAATAGAAGAGAGTGAGTACAAACAAAAACCAAAGTTCATCAAACTGTAATTCCATATCCTAAAATGTCTGCATTCGTCACTCTGGAGTCTAGACATATTGAAGATACAGATGGAATGGAATTTGGAATAATATTAGAAAAGTACTTCCAATGCCAGAAAAATTAATTTTATACACAACTTGTCCAGTGTTTCAGTTTTTCTGCAGAGAACAAACGAAGTAAGAGGATAAACAGAAGTTCATCTAAGTGTAATCCTTCATTGCCAAATTTCTTCTTTCCATTCTCTGTAGTCCAGTCTTATCAAAGATCCAGTTCAAACGAGATCTGAAATAACATTGAAGACTAAAATATGTCAAAGGACGTAATATCAAAGAGCAATCCAATATTATAAAACTGCTGCTTTATCTATTTCTAGGCTTCTCAAACATTTAGAGGGAAAAGATGCTAAATCAACATGAATACTATAAGGTAGTGTTTGGATTGATGGATTTGGATTTGGATTCTTGCATTTCAAATCTCATGTTTAAAATCCATTTATTTAAAATTCTTTGTTTGGGTAATTTACCAAAATTTCAAATGAAGAAGAGAGATGAGTTGAGATTCAAAACAAAAATGAAAAATTAGGAATGGCAAGTTTATATCTGTTTTTTAATCGACAAGAGATGAGAAAAAATATGAATCATAGAGGTATCAATAGTGAAAATGTGAAGAGAACGCAATATTAAAAGTGATTAGAATTTCAAATGGCTAGGTGTAAATGATATTTGAAATGACAAATGAATTATAATGAATAATTGTTTTGGATTTAAATCAAATCTAAATTCATAAATTTTTATGTATCCAAATGAAGTATTTGGTCCAAATCCAAATCCCCATTAATCCAAACACACCATAATATCAATTTTCATGGGACCTGTATATTTGTTCTATACAAAATAAATAGATGACAAGGTTAGTTCACTGAATATTTTTTTTCATAGAGGCTAAAAAGAATGATAATTTTCCAATTAATTTTGTTCATATTTTTATTAACTTGCTACACAGACACACGCAAGTCTTTAATTTTTTTTTTTTCTCTTTGTATGTTGTTTATTTCCATAGCCTCTCGTTGTCCACATCACCTTCAGCAATAATGATCCATTGACATGAAACAAAGAACTTTATTATTTAGGTCCTAGTATGTAGACTTGTAAAATTTGAAGATGGGTCATTTAATTTTATGGCTGTTTTTCTAGTGCTGTTGGGTAATGATTCATGGAGGCCTTGGCTTGTAGCACCTATATTTTGTTTACAACAAACTAAAGCAAGACCATGTATTCTTGTGCAGTCATAATAGCAGAAGTAGTGGCTCTAATTGCTGCAAGCACTGTCCACCGAGTTTGTATTACAACATGGTATGTTTATATTCTTTTAACAAATCACAGATAGGAATTCATTTTGACAAAAAATTTTTTAAAAAATGATATGATATACTCCCTCTAAACCACAATATAAGATATCTTTTAAAAGCCTTGCCTGGTTCAAAATATAGAGTATTGGATAACTTTTATAATTGTTTTTTCAACTATATCTCTACTTCATTTATTACTCTTTTTGGAAAAATAATGCATTGGAATTTTAATTATCATGATCAAGGCACTTACATAGGGTATTTAATGAGGGTATAATTTGAAAGGTGCAAATTTGTTTAAAAAAATTAAGGTCTCAACTAACATTCTTTGAAAATTGTGAATTAGTTACCAATGCCCTGTATTTGATCTGGAGGGAGTAGGAGGGAGAGTAAAGGATGTTGTAGAGTTCTGTGAGCAACCCTCCTCTCTCTTCCATTCCAAAAATCCCCAACCCAGCGCAGGGTAAACAAATATAAAGAACTGTTCCTACATAATGCTTACTGTTGTGAGAATTATTAACTGCATAAAACAGAAAAGTTCCTCAGATTAATCAAATTTGAATAGATCGGCTATATATCTGACATCTTAGAGGTAGTTTCTGGGACTTGATTACCCTCTTAAATTTGTTTATCATAGGCCATGACATTCTTCAACCCTCAAATATAGAGGAAGAAATAAAAAGAATTGTAGAGTCTGTTCTATACACTGTCATTTCCTTTGCACCTTCATCAAATAAACTTGATAAGTTGTCGTTAACGGAGCTTGTTCCCTGTTTGCCAGAATCTTCATTTTAAGCATTAATCTATACATTATCAATTTTTTTCCCCATATTCTAACTAATTTGTCATACAAATTCCACTTGCATGTATAATTATGAATGGCACAACAAACCAATATTATGAGTTGCTATCTAAAAAGTTTATACGGATGAATCATTTTTTTAAATAGAGAATAGGGTTTTGAAGATTCTAACGTACCTCTCAATTTTCATTCTTAAAGAACACCCAAGTTGTTTATTTTGGTCTCTATATTCTTAGGCATAACACCTTTCAACCTTATAAAGGGAAAGAAAACCTCCAATATGTGGAAAGCCAGAATTGACGAGATAGAACAAACCTATATCAAGAGACTATATGTAAACTTTGAATATTGTTTATTTTATTAACTCAGAACACTGTTATCATGTTAATATTTGTCTCTAAATGGCTAAGGAAAATATATAATTGTATCAGCGAATATGTTAAAAAAAATTGTATTATGTGTACTTCCTTCCCACTTTGAATTTGTGCAAGTATAAATGTCATATTGTAAACACAAGCACACTTAACATTCTATGTGGTGGTTGTTTTTCTACCTTGATTCAAATTTATTTCTCCATAGGAACTCATGCATGCATATATGTACACTATCAATTGTACCCAAACAATTCTATAACAAAATTTAGTCTCAAATAAATGAAATTAAAACTAGATCAAAAAGTGTATAAAACATGAACAAAAATATCAAATAATTGATTTACATACTTTGTTCTATCTCATCGATTCTTGCTAACTATCCATGGGTTTCTCTCCCCTTGCAAAGGTGAAAGAGATCATGTACAATAATATATAGACCAAGGTAGATAACCTAGGAGTCTTGAAGAGATATTTAACGGCACTCTTGTTTAAAAATGACGATTAAGCACTGTGTTGGAATCCTGAAAAACGAATTTCTTATTTTTAAGTTCAGTCTCCATTGAAACCTTCTATGTAGCAATTCCTTGTGACAACATGTGCTATTCATAATCATATAAGCAAGTGGACTTTGTATGATGAATTCTTTGGGATGCGGGAAGAAATAGATCTTGTAGAAATTGATGCCATGAATGAATGTCCTATCACTAAGGGAGCAAGCTCTAATAATGACTACTTATTGGGCCTAGTGGAAATGGTAGTGCATGGAGACCGTATTGAAAGTTTGATGTGGATACTACGTAACAACTAGTTTAACTAATTTGACATGTTATGGTAGTAGACCTTAATTTATTAATTAAGTTATAATTATACTCTTTTTAGTGTGTTTATTTTCAAACAAGCCATTGCAAGAACCTTGTAATATGATTGCTTTTGGTCTTATGTATAATATTTCAAAAAATTATATCTAAGTTCTTCCTTTTGATTCAATAAATTCACTAAAAAGAAAGAAATTAAAATACAATCAAATGATTTTTTTCCTTCAAATTTTACCAAGTAGTTTTTTATTTTTTTGGTTTTCTTATCTTTAAAGCTATTTCCAAATTAATATCACCAAACATATTTTTTAAATTTTGTTTTAGCAAATAGTTTTGGAAAATTGTTTTACAAAATAGTTTTTAGAAAACAAGAGCACAATCATATAAGCTCGTGGATTGTTAACCCTTGACTGTATCCCTTGTAGATTTACTGTGCAGAAGAAAGCAGTGTGTTTACTGGTTCATGATTGTTATTGGTAACATGAATGGAAGCTTCCTGAAACTAAACTTTCATATATTTTTGCAAATAGTGTGTTATTGGGATAATTTAACGATCGTATATTAAAAGGAAAAGAAGCTTTGTGGAGAACAAGAATCGATAACATCAGTAGAAGTAGTGTAACTTCTTAAGATGAATTCATGTTAGAATAGTTTGTTCATCTTTACCCTGATATAGTTTAGGACCTTGTGCATGCACATTTTGTATGTTATGTATATGAAGATGTATGAATTTAACAAAACAATTTTCGTTTACTTAAAGTAAACCAAAGCAAGATGAGAGCCAATTGCGAATCTCCTGTTATCTAGAAACGAAAAAGATGTTCTTATTGCTACAAATATTGTATGGCAAACCTTGTGTTGATTACTTTTTAACTTTCTGTAACTATAAATGCAGTTTCCTGTTCTCAGTTGTTTTGCTGTACGAGGTTAACAAGATCTCGGGGGTAGCTCTCTCGAAAAGCGAATCAAAAGTGAGAAAACACTGAGACGGCAGAATCTTACCCATGATCTGGGTTATGGAGATTTAATCATGATTTTGACTGAGCATTCTTAAATTGTAAACTTGTTGCAGCATGCGTCTCTCAAAATCACTGCACTATAGTTTGTAGTTTTCTGCAGAGCTTATGATTTGGCATAACGAAAGAGTGGTAATTTTTGTTCTAGATTTGATTACCAGGAGGAATACAGCTAAATCTATTACTATGGATTTGATAGATGGTGAGCCAACAATATAATGAGTTATCAAGTTCAAATGTTTTTAGCAAGTGGTCAATTCAGTTATTAGTGCACCCCAAATTTCGTATTTGAGGATCGAGGTCTCAACCATAAGTAATGAGGAACCCTAGTTTTACTCTAGATTGTTGTATAGCGGGTTTCCTAGTTTTTTTTTATAAAATTTTTAATAACCCAAAACAAGTTGTTTTATATTTGTCTTTTGATTGGTTTTTCTTGATGTTATCTACATTTGGTGATTTTTTTTTTTATACAATCAAATTAGGCACGCACAGCACATAAACATGTTAATGCGGGGTTTTCACTCAATCACTTTCAAGTGAGGAAGGTAGTGGTGTTAATGGAAATTTTACCATTGACATATTTGAAGATTTATTAGTGGCTTGGGTTAATCAACGGGGCTCATACTAACTTGGTTGAACAATTAATTTGACATACTTGATTATTTTGGTGATTTGTAATAGATAATAAATACGAAAAATGATAATAAAGTTTCTTTAAATTACATAAAGGACAAATTAGGTTTTTAAAATATCATAATATTAATAAAGTTTTTAAGAATTTATTTGTTAATAATTTTTTTATGAAAAAATTATCTTACCTTTATTGATTAATTGTGATTTTTTATTTAATTTTTATATTTTTTTAAATAAAAGTTGTGAATGAAATTTGTTATTTTAAAAATTTATTTTTTAATAATTTTTACTTGATAAATTGTGATTTTTTATTTAATATTTACGATTTATAGAACAAAAATTTTTATTCATTAAACAAAATTGTGATTGAGATTTATTTTTTAATAATAAAAATTATACTTAATAAATTATAATTTTTTATACAACTTTTGTGATTTATAGAATAAAAGTTATAATTGAATCTTGTTATTTTAAGTAAGAGCAAAATAGTTTTTTTTTCTAAAAGTTATTAACAAAGAGGTCCCCTAAGGGCTTCATTAATATTATGACATTTAGAGAAATTAAATTATCATTTATATAATTTAAAAAAATTTTATTTTCATTTTTTCATAAAGTATTTTAAGCTGGGCATGTATGAGATTGTGTTAATTTGGCTTATACAAAACTAATGAATAAATGTTATGACATATTTGGTTATGTATTATGACATATGGCAAAATATTTTTTTTTCCACATGTATTATTTTAAAAATATCATTTTAATTGAGACTAGTTTGACCATAGTTAAGTACATCAGTGTTCCAACCGTTTTAATGCTTAACATTGCTTGTGAATGTCAAATGAAATTTGAGATTTTTTTTTTTTAAAAAAAAAGGTATTTGAATTTTGGATCTTTACTCAATTCAAAGGAAAAATAATATTGAATCTTCGTCCACAATTTTCATAACCTAACTTGGTTTCCGTGGCTATAATTTGAGATATTGCTCAAAATTAAATGACTGCAGACACTATTTTGTGTTATAACGATTACATAAGAAGATTGCCTCAATCAAATGAGGTACGATCGTCTTTATCCTTATGGATAGCTCCTTTATTCATAAACATCTACTATGTTACAGAATTACAACTTGCTCACATAGAATTTTTATGATGCACGCAAAAAAAAAAAAAAACAAAAAGAAAAGAAAAATAATGGTTTTCATCTTAGCTACTCTCTCCGGACAATATTATAAAATACTTTTTAAAAAGTATCATGTTTAAAAATATAAAGTACTTTAAATTTTTTAAAATGTAATTAATATCGCTTTACTAAAAATGCTCTTAATTAGGAGTGTAATTAAAAAGTTTTTAAATTGAGATAACCTATTAAATAAAAGTAAATACGAAAATAATATATAATTTTAAATGTTATTACCTAACTTATTAAAAGTGCAAATTAATCAAAAATACTTTATAATACTTAATGGAAGAAGTAGTATACGTAAACTTTTTATAGTGGTTTCTCATTTTCAATCATATCATAGTATTTAAATCTCATTATGATTTAGGCATTTGTCATCTTAAACAACTTTACTTGGTCGGATTAATCAATTAACAAAGATGTATGATTTGTGTACTCATGTATGCTATTCAGCTCAGCTTGAGGACTTGACCAGTGAGGAGAGATTGGGTTTGGAGAGTCAAATAAATTTGAGAAAGAAAAAGTTATCACTTTTTTTAGACTAAAGCATTGCCTTTCTTTCACAAGAAAGGAAAAATTGACCATACCTTTTGTTGGCACGAATTCAATCAACATTCCCAATGACATTAGAGAACATGAATTTTTATTGCTTTTGCAAAAATATATTCATGACACATAATGCAGCTGTCGAATGATGCTTCTGTGAAGAGAAAAGGTGAGCTCTATAATTCTAGTTCTATTTTATTGTTTTTTTTTTTTTGTAATACAATTATTGGTCCATGTATTTTTAATGTGTTTTGGTATTAATCCTGATACTTTATGCATAAATCCAAATCCTTTAAGGTTCGTCAATAATGCAATTTTAGTCTTTTTGTCACTAATGGGGTTAAATTTGTTAATATATATATATATATATATATATATATATACTCTGTTAATTCTATTATTGAGTTGATATAAATTGGACAATGTATGAGCAAAATGACCATTAACTTTTTTGTTTGTTTGCCCTAACTATCATGTCTCTTTTTTTTTATAAAGCTTCACCCATCGATTGAAGAATTATGATTTAATGTTTTACTCTTTTTTTTTTTGTGCATTCTACTCATTGTATATATAACATATCATAATTTTAACAAGTTAACATATAAAAAGTATCAAAGTTCATATACATGTTAACTACCATTAAATTCTTATGATCATATTTAAAAATATAAAGATCAACATTGTAGATAAATAAAATTTAAGGGACTTGAAATAATAAAAAAATAATATAAGAACTAATGTCAAAAGTATAAGATCAAAAGTTATAATTTTTTTTTTTTAAATGCATGATTGATAGTAAAGGATTTAATGTATACCTTTCTCAGCCTTTTGGCTAAGATTAAGAAAAGGATAATTTGAAATTTCAGGAAAAGAATGAATTTGAACGAGTGGGGAGAGAGGAGTCAAGTTTATTAGAAAAGATATGTTGATTTTTTTGACCAAAAAGAAAAGAGAGATAGTGATTAGATGGTCAAATTTATCATCTTCTTGAATCATTGGAGCAAGCAAAGAAAATTGATAGGAAAAAAGGGAGAAATTCAGGATTCCTGCAATATATAAAAAACAAACAAGATAAAGAGGATCAGAGACGTAAAGATGATTCGTTCACTTCCTAAAGCACCAAATTCTTAAGCTTACGTTGTGAGCTCAGCAAAATAATAAGCTCCGTCAATGTCATTTCCATCAATTATTGATCTTTAAACATAAATAGTTTCCATTTCTATTGATTAATTGTCACTTACCAGTCTTAAATTTTGTCAAGACTAAATAATTGTTGGTAGTAGTGGACAAGTGTAGTATGAGTCATGTCTAAGGACACTATTTTTTAAAGCTATTTTATTACTCCGAGTTGATCATGAGACAGCTTTTTAAAATTAAACAAACTTATCCTACAAAATGAACAAGGACATAGAATAATGTAAACCAGCAGAATATATTCAAGCAACACAACAACACATAAGAAGGGTAAAGAAGGTACTCGAAAACTTAAGAATCAGGCACTGAATACACTGTACATCCTGGAATTCACAGAGACGGTCCCCAAATGAACATTGGGTGGCCATTACTCTGATTAAATCACCGATTTTAGAAAATCAAACCAGATAAAGCCACATTAATCTAGTTTAATTAGTCATTTTTTGAACGTTGAGGCAATTACAAAATTAACTAGTGTTTAAGGCTGTGAAACTAACTGCCTAAATGCTAATTGAAAATCCCCTCATTTCTGTAACTCCATGGATTTAAATTTTAAACATAGTAAAAATAGGGATTTTTCAAAAAGCACATTTATACAAAATTAATGTAATAATTTTGCAAAAAGTGCCTACTGCCACTTTAACTCACATGCATGGTAGCCAAATTTGTTGTTTTCAATTGTGATTATCTTATGTTGGTTTGTTACGTTGTTGCATATGCGAGCCCACATCTCCTCTAATCCTATTTACTAACCTATTTTAACTCTTTAATGTATATACCTTTGAAGCTCTCTTTGAGTAAGTAATGTGAGACTTTTCTTTTTGATACACCCACACAAAACTTCAATGCACAGCAATAATTTCTATTAATTGGTGTAACATGCAATATAATAGCACAACAAAAGTTGGACCAATTAGTAAAGATGCAACCTACATTCTATGAGGAATGATCTATTTAGTGGAGTGAAGAAACTTATTTATTGTGTTTGCATGCATTAAAGCTTCCATTTATTCTATTTGGATGGAAAGGACTGCTTGTGTATATTTTTGAGAGGATGAGAGATAAAACTAAAAACTTTAAATTAATGATAATTAAGTTCTTGATACAATTTCCTAGAAAACCATGAGTTGTTGTGAATATTAATTTAAATAAGTGTAAATTCAAAAGTTTCAATTATAGTTAACATATTTAAGTTTCAAATGTAATTACCAAATTATATACTATTTAAATTGATGTTTGCAACTCACTTTTTCTAAAAAAAATTGTCAAGAACCTAAATATCATTAATTTAATATTTTGAGATCTAATTATCATTCTTCCTATATTTTTAAAAGTGTTAAAGAAGGATTATTTTGCTTCATTTGCTAAGACTCAGCAAATTCTTAAAATCAGATTGCAATCATGTTGTTTGCCACATAGGATAAGACCCAGTGAAGACCAATTTATAAAGTCCTTGATTATTTTGACTTGGATGTTGTTAGGTTGGTCTTGTTGTCTTGTTAGGTATTTGTAGTGCTAGTCTTGAAGAGGATTGGTTTGGTCTCTTTTGAATGCCTTGATTATCTACAAGTGTTCTCTTCTTGTAAATGTCTTTATTCACATATGGCCATGTATAGGAGATGTCCAATGTTGTATATATGGTTTTGTTAGGTTGATCATATGTTTTTACAATTATTTTAAAAAAACTTTAATTTTATAAAAACGTGAGTTTGAACCATCTATTCAATATTAAAATTTTGTTGATCGATAATACATAAGTATTTTTATAAGTGATTTTTTGAATCTTAAAATTTGTCATAGTCCATCCTAGTTAGTCTTGGAGCCACCAACTCACCCAATTTTTTAAAAACAAAACAAAAACAATTAACATGTAATAAATTTTTAAGTTTAATACTCCATTTACTTGAATAATTAATTACTTTTTTCATGGTCAAGTAAAAATGTTTTTATTTATTTTAATTAAATTGTATTACTTTGCATATGACCAAGCTGACCCTAAGTTAACTGTAGTTGAATTACTACCCTTGAATTGCCACATTGATTGATTTAATGATCGGTTTAGTTTTTAATATTTTGGCTATCACTTTAGTGAATTTTGAAATCCAACTCACTTAAACTTTTTCTTAGAAGATCAAAAAAAAAAAGCTAACATGTAATTCAGTAATAAGTTTAATATTTGTTTGTATACCTTCCTTTTTCTTATGCAAATGTCTTTAATATGCAATTCAATTAGATACCATGATGATTAAAGTATCAATTGGGAAGACAAAATTGCAATGTCCTCATTTTGGTTTTGCAACTCGTTTTATTGATTTTAACAAGGAATACAAATTTTAATGATTAAGTTTGAAAAGTGATATGTCATTATTTGAATATTTTCAAAAATATGCAACTGATTCTCATATTTGCAATTTTATTTTGTTAAATTTGCAATTTATTTTTTAATTTTAAAATTAAGAACATATTACATTATATAAAAATATCACTTAAGGACCTAATGAACTACTTTACATTTTAAAATTTATTAGGACTTTACTTCAATAAAATCCTATTAAGACTTAAAAGTGTCATTTCCCTCACCATCATCACTATGTTGTATAATATGCATGCATAGTAACCAGCTTTAATGCTATGTGCTTTCTATTTTATGAATAATATAACCAAGTTGTGGCTCATGAAATCCCTTGTAAAATACACAATAACATCAGCAGCAACAGCAACAATAACAACAATAGGAGGAGGATGTAAAATATTCACAAGAGAGTAGAAAGGAGAAGAAAAAGGTACAAAATTGTCATTTTCATTAATACTCCCTTTGGTCCTATTTATAGAGCATAAAAAAATTGATTCTATTTATAAATTATGTCATTAAATTTTTATCATGAATTTTTTCTTTTACCATCCATTGAATATTGAAAAGAGAAAATATATTATTAAAGTATATATATTTAATAGAAGCAAAGTTAAAAACTTGTTAAATTTTAAGATAGAGTTAATGAATTTTAAAGTTTTTCTTGATACTAGTAAAACATATTAAAAATAACTTATAAATAAGATCAGAGGAGTAACCATACTAATTCCCTATAAAAGGAGGAAAAACCTAATTTATTGTATGTGACCCTTTGGTTCAATATTTGGCCAACTATCCAATGGGCATCTTATGTAATATACACAAAGGCATGTTCAACTATTTTCATTGAAACTAAGAAAGGATAATCAATTCATTGAATATGTCTTAAAAAAAAAATTCCAACTTCAATCCATGAAAAATAGGAACAGAAAAAATGATACACAATATACAACGAGCCATAAAATTAAATTTAGAACAAAGATAAATTTAAAAATTATATTGAGGATCAAATAATTTTTTTAAAAAGTGCCTTACAATAGAGATCGGACCAGTGTATACACTCACTTTGATGTCTTTTTATAAGATACTTCTAGCATTATCAATTTATCATGCTGGAACTAATAAGAAGCTTAAAACTTTTTAACCTTATATGCAAATTAAATGAGTTTCTAAATTTACACTCGTTTAACATAGACTGTAAATTTTAAAAAAATGAACTAACATTAAATAACAGAAATATGAGAAAAATATAATAAATATTCTAGATAAGTTGGCCAAAAAAAATATATCACGTAATATCTTATAAAAAGGATTAAAAAATTTCACTCCATAAGCTCTATACACAGGATAGGAGGAATATCTATGTATGTATGTATGATGTATTTATTTATTTCATTTAAACCCTTTGTTTGTCATTTAAATAAAATATATTAGTAGTAAATTAAATTAACCGAGCTCTTTTGCGTCACCATAAGTCATTACCAACAAGAACTACTTTCTAATAAAGACGAGTGACTGAAAAAAGCTTTTCTTTATGAAAAAAAAAACATATTTAAATAAGAACCTTAAAAGTATTGGTTTTATAATTGAAATTTTGAAATTTACAATTCAAACTCCAATATTTACAACTTAAAAGTCCCTATTTCATTTTGAGAGAATAACATTAATGTTCCAAAACAATAAATTTATGATAATGAGGTCCCAATAATATTTTAAAAAATTTAATTATAAATATTGATTCAGATAATCATCAATCTAAGAGTTTTAAATGAAGATAATACATTTAAATTTTGAATATAATTATTAGCTTATAGTTATGATTTCTATTTATAATTGTTTTAATCAATTTATTTTTAAAAAAATTTTGTCAAGGATTTAACTTTAATAAATTCTAAGTTCTAGGATTTTTTGCCATCTTCCTTTTATTTAAATGTTCTTTCAATGTCCTCAGCTGTCATTATCGCTTTCTTTTGCTCTCCTTTCTGAGACTAATCCCATAGTTTATTCATTATTTTTAATCACTATTTAGATATGTCTCATATACGAATTATGTTATTTTTTAAAATCAGAATGCACCCCTCTTCCCAAAATAAATACAAATACATAATCAGTCAAACTTTCTTAGATTAAGTATTGAGATAACAACTCCCTCCATATTTTTTTTTAAATACAATTATCTATTATTCATAAGTCAAGCCACGTATAAAGATGAGAAATCAAACGGGCTTGCTTTTATGAGCTCGGTCCTCAAAGGTTCATGCTTTAAAGCCCATTTTTTAAATTTTTGACCTAATTCTATAGCCTAACTTTTATTTAAATAACTTAGGGTCAAGCTTATGAGCCTATTTTCAAAAAAATTAAAAAAATAATATTATAATTTAAAAATAATATTTTAAATTTTAACATGAAACAAATAAAGGTTTCACATCAAACAAAAATTTTAAATTTTAAATTTAATATGAAGATTAAAATCTTCATCAATTTCAATCTAAATCTTCCTCATCATTATCTAAAAATAAAATATTAGATTCCTCATATGTAAGTTCACCTTTTGAAGATGGAGATGGAGATTTAATGTCAAATTATCTCTACAACTTCTTTTTTGTCACTTACAATAAATATTAACTAAATTGTGTCATTGTCATATATATATATATAAGAAGATAAAATATAAAAATTATCATAAAATGACACAAAACCATTTAACTATTGGTACAAATTAATGCTTGTACATTATCTGGAAGGATGCGAAAATGATACTTTGTTAGAACACAATAGCCTATGCTAAAAGCTGATTCACTAACTATTGTAATGATTGAAATACTTAAAATATTGTATGTCATACTTAAAAGATAGGAAAATCATTGTTAATTAATCTTCTATCAATGCACCACATCTAATTCTAATTTTGAAAACTAATGACCATCAAGGAAAGTTTCTTTCAAATAATAATCTAATTTAAATTTTCTAATGGAAGAAACATTCATACTTTTGAAATTGAGAAAATCCTACATTTAAAAAAATCCCTAATCAAATCATATTCCATATAATGAATTTTTAGTTTTTTTATAAAAAAAATTAATAGGGCTTGGAAGGCTATTTGAACTCAAGCCCTTTTTTCAAGGCTTATCAAGGCTCGACTCTGAAGCTTTGTTACCCTAAAAATTACCCATTTTTCAAGCCTCAACTCTTATTTAAATAAGGTTTTTAGGCTTAGCCGTCCAGGCCTAACTTTTATTCCTGACTTTAGCTAAATAAAACTATATTAAAATTAATACAGCTTCTTACCAATTGAATTATGTACTCGTTGGTACAACTCCCTCCATATTATATATAAGTCATTTTTAAAAACAAAATTGATGATCTTTTTTAAAATTCACTCTATATAAAAAATTGATTATTAATTACTTTCTTTTAATTTTATCTACTTGCCATTTTCTATGAGTAAAGTAAAGAGAAAGTGATTTTAAAAATAATACATTTATTGAGGATAAAATGAGAAATTTTTATTGAATAAAAAAGTGGAAATTTTTTATCGTTTTAAAACAAAATCAATAATTTAACTATATCTTTTTTATTCTGATGAAATAAATAAATGTGACTTATACATATAATCAGAAAAAATATATTTTTCTCGTGCTTAGAATGGATAATGTTGCCTTTCCTTTTGAAAATGAACGCCATTAAATCCAACATATATGTCTTTTTTATTTTTTTTCCTGTTTTTTGGTCTGGCCTCGCCTGGCCACTAAATATTTCTTTAATTTCCACAACTTTATGTTTTTTTAAAAGGGGCAAGTGGGAACTTAAAAAAAACATTATTACTTTAATCATTCTTCATTTGAAAATGATAACAAAGGTGAGGTGACGGCAAAAATCGTCGTCTTTCAATTTTTTATTAATTATTATCAGCTACCCTCTTACCCTCTCACCTCATTGTCATATTTTGGGGCAAATTGTTGTTTGGGGGGGGGGTCACAAGGCTCTTAAATTAGATCTTAAATTGAAATTATTACAATCATTTTATGAAATACATAACTTATAAAAGTGCCAAAATATTTGAGAATAATTATCACACATTTCGTAAAATTTTATTGTTATTTGCATATTGTAGGGTGTTTTCTGTCAATTTTCCCCATATACAAAGTTTATATGTCATTTGATTATAGTGACAATGTCCCGGGGAAGAAATCTAAGCATTCTTAGGGTTTCACTTAACTATTATTCACCTAAATGGAGAAAATATTGAAGGTAAAAATTAATTATGCTTTAATTTCCACTTAGATCCAAATGCTCACTTATATAAAGTAATCAAGCCAATAAAATCAACGATGGTTGATGAGATGAAAATAACTTTATTATACCTACAAGTAAGATTAAAAGTTTAAATCTTGTGAAGAAAGAAAATCATGTAAGAAGAATTATTGATAATTAAGTTTGATAATGTTTTCACTAGGGTTAATAATTTAAGTCAAGCCAACCAACTCAAAAAAAATTAAGGTTGGGCTTAATTATATGGCATTTTTAAAAAAATAAGATACTTTAAGCCCGATCCAAATAAGCTCAGCCTGAATAAGCTCCAACCACTAAAATTACCGGCTCTATATGTATGTAAAGTTGATAATGCAAGACAAGCCTAGCGGGTTAGCTCAAACCCGTCCAAAAAAAAAAATTAGAGTTAGGCTTAACTATATGAATTTTTTTTAAAAGAATAAGATACTTTAAATTTTATCTAAATAAATCCAACCGAAGTAAGCTTGACCTACTCGAATTACCAGCTTTAGCTCTAGCTAGTTTTAGATATTAAATAATTATGTTAAGAAAAGTAAAATATGTGTGTGATGAATGTAT
Source organism: Prosopis cineraria (assembly GCF_029017545.1). Classification (NCBI taxonomy): domain Eukaryota; kingdom Viridiplantae; phylum Streptophyta; class Magnoliopsida; order Fabales; family Fabaceae; genus Prosopis; species Prosopis cineraria. The sequence continues at coordinate 7,310,521 of NW_026555332.1, forward strand.
GTATCCAAATTGATTTGCTAATTAATTGCAATAAGTTTAAACTCCTTTAGATTATTATAAACTTGTTAGAAATTAAAGTGATTTAAGTAAGAGAACACTCAACTACTCTGTGATGGCGTATGTAGGATAATGCAATTAAAAGTGGCATACATGTGTATAATTAGTAATTCAGGTGGGATGGGCTTATTTGGGTCACGCTTATTCAAATTATACTTAAAATATCCTATCTTTTTAAAAAATTCATACAGCCAAGCCCGACCTTATATACATATAGAGCCAAAATTTTTAATTGTCAGGTTTATTCGACTCGAACTGGGCTATCAGGCTTAGCCAAAATTATCAACTCTATATACATATGGAGCCAGAAATTTCAATAGTTGGGTTTATTCAAGTTGGGCTCAATTTAAGCAGAACTTATTCGAATTAGGCTTAAAGCATTTTACTCTTTTAAAAAAACTCATATAATTAAGCTTGATCCTAACTTTTTTTAGGCTGGCCCGTCGGCCTTGATTTGAATTATCGGCTGCACGTGCACTATCACAAAAACACGTAACATGTAATTAAATTAAACAAATAACTACATAATTATAATAATTAATATGTTTAAATTGAGACCTACTCTTGTTAAAATGGACAATGCTCGAATGTTCAGATTTATCTATATATTATCAGGTATCAGATATATGCTACAGAAATATGGGAGTTTTGCTTTCTGAGGTTTTGCTTCTTAATTTTTTTTAAATAAAGAGTAGTACTCATTCTATTCTAATTTATAAAATATTTTTTACAAAATTAAACATATCAATTAAATTTGTTAAATACGATTTAAAAATATTAATTTCTTATAACCTTCTAAAAATATACTTCATTAATAAGAGATCGATGGAATGAAATTTATTTAAGTAGTGAAATAATTAGAAGTAATATTAAAATAATTATAATTGCTTAATTTTTCTTTTTAAAAAATATTTTATATTTGAAGCATCAAATCATTTTCAAAAATATTTTATAAAATGAGATGGAGAGAAGCAGTATTATGAGTTGTGTGCGAATGTAAGAGTGCATTATATTATATATGAATACTATATTATATTCGATTTGATGATGACGAGTTTACTTTTTTTGTTTTGGCCCCAAAAGAAATTTGAAGAGCATAGTCTTTGTTTGCTTTTTTTTAGTGTCACCCTAATTCACTTTTAGAAGTGAATAGCGAAGTCTTTGTTTGCTTCTTTCCTTTGTTATCCACTAATTTTATTTTATGTATTTTGCCAAATTCATTGTTATCCACTTAATTATTGTGATTTGTGAGCGGCCCATAACTACCAACAAGCTATAAGTACGTCATTAACTCTAATTATTTTACTTGTCATTCCCATTCAACATTATGTGTCACCCAAATATCCAAATCCAGCTTTTTTTTTTCTTAACACTTCTTTGAAAAAAATCACACTCAAAATCTATATTTTTAGCATACTAAATTTCATCAAAATTGAGTTTTCTGTTTTTTTCCCCATTTTTTTTCTGATTTGATTTTACCTTAATTCAAGTTCCAATGAATATTAAGCACTGATATACTACTCCTCTGATTCTATTTATAAGTCATTTTTAATATGTTTCACCAGTATTCAGGAAAATTTTAAAACTCATTAACCCTATCTTAAAATTTAATAAATTCTTAACTTTATCCTTATTAAATATACATACTTCAATAACATATTTTCTCTCTTGAATATTCGATGAAGAGTAAAAGAAAAAATTTATGATAAAAATTTAATGACATAACTTATAAATAGGATTAAAAAAAAATCATTCTCTCTCTACCCCATAAATAGGACTAGAGAGCTCGTCAAAGATTAAGGTGAAAATGCAATTAATACACAGCTAAACTCATTAAACTTTTTATAAATCTGATTAAATACACTTAACAACCTTATTTTTTAAAAAATAAAAATATAAACTTTCAAAAATATCATTCATTTAATAACATTAAATCTATGCTTAATTAGTATTATATAGCGAGAGAACAAAGTAATATTAAAATAAACCTATTTAATAAAACTTTAATCTTCTCAAAATGTCTTACTCCTCTAGTTCTGTTTATAAGTTTCTTCCAACATATTTCATCAGTACCAAGAAAAACCTTAAAACTCATTAATTCTGTCTTAAAATTTAATAAGTTCTCAATTTTACCCCTATTAAATATACATACTTCAATAACATATTTTCTCTCTTTAATATTTATGAAGGGTAAGGTAAAATAGAAAATAGATGATGAAAATTTAATGACGTAACTTATAAATAGAACTAAAAATTTTTCTCTCTCTCTTTGCCCTATAAATAAGACCAAAGGGAGTATATTTTAGAATGATAAATTTCTTTTAAAAGTGTCTTATAATTTAAAATAAAAAGAGTAATAAAGTAACATAATTTGACAACGTATATATGTGTTTGTTTAATTGGCAACAATGCAAGTTATACCCTGCAAATACATGGATTCTAATCAGGACTGTGTAAAGAAGTTTTGGAGCTTAAAGTAAAATTACTAGTGAGGCTTAGTGTATATAATTTCCTCTTTTAAAAATATCTATCCTTGCATCATTTTTCAATTTTTTGAACTTTAGAATCATATTAAAATTTTGTATTTTCTTCGTTTTAAATTATAAAATACTTTTGAGAGAATTTTACTATCCCAAAATATAAGACACTTTAAAAAAATAAAATTTTATTAAATAAATTTATTTTAATATTATTCTTTCTCCTACTATTTAATACTAACTAAGTATAAATTTAAGATTATTAAATTAAGAATAATTTTAAAATTTAATATTTTTTTAAAAAAATAAGATTACTAAGTATATTTTTTTAATTAAGTTTATTAATATATAAAATTTTATTTAAAAATATTTTATAATTTAAGATGGATGGAGTAATTAAATAATTATGATAAAAGGTCAAATTGATTTGATTGAGAGTGATAGAGAGAGAGAGAAGTATTGCTGCTGCAAAGTGTTGGATGCCGGAGGAAATAAACGGTCCCCCCCATCCCCACTCCCATATTTGATTTATTTTCCAAAATCCGTATCTCATTAATTAAACCAACTAATAGTGGCTAAACACCATACTTGATTCATATACATATTTTTATTACATTTAATGCAATTAGAACTAAACCACTTACATTTCATTTCACCAATTGTACTCCTCCTCCTTATCTCACTATTTTAGGTAAATAATTAATTATTATTTTTTGGCTAAACAAGTGCTAAGTTTTTCAATTCAATTTTCATTATAGGTCAAAGTTAACCACAACTTCACGTTCCTAAAAAATAATATTCTCTTCATTTTTATTTACAGGAGAAAAAAAATATCACAGTTTAAAAAAATTGATTAGCTATATTAATTGTATCTGAAAATAATAAAATTAAACTACAATACCCTTTATTAATTGTATTAATTAAGTCTTCATTAATTATTTCTCATGAACGATAAATGATAAAATTATGAGGGGTAATTTAAAAAGTTTACAATAAATACTTATAAAAAAATATGATTTTACTTATATAAAAAAATAAATTAAAAGTAACAGTTTCTCCTGTAAATAAAATGGAGAGAGTAGTTAACATCATTGCACTTGTAAAAAAAATGACTTTCCAATATTGCCCTTCATTAAAATTAATGATTACAATAAAACGTGTTTAGGAATTACATTTTGATGCAATAGGGGCAATATTGAGAAAAAATTAACTATTATTTTTTTGTCCTATATTTAGAACTAAATAGGATTTCAAAACTTTCTCATATGATTAGGATAGGAGTGGGAGGGAGTAGGTGTTAGAATAATAATTAAGATATAGTATCACTTTTTTGAACAAATGAATTATATTCTTTTAAATAATTACTATAATCTAAATATCTAAAATAATAAAACGTTTCACTGTAATTCATATGGATCTAGATACTTCACAATCATTAAATTGAATATATATGTATATATATATATATATAAATAGAAAAGAAATTTTCAAATCTTGTCACATTTTTTAATTTGGAACTCTTTTTATACAAAAGTATGACTACATGATAGACTATTGCATTATTGGCCATCCATCACTAGGAGACTACTTTATTCTAAAACTTTTTATCATTTATCTATAAATAAAATAAATAAATAAAACCTTAATTAGCTTATAAAAATCAAGCTTAGATGAAGGATTAATACACAAGGGAGGATTTACCCCCATCTAAATCAATCTCTCTCTCGTACACACCTTTATATTTTCAATCCCATAGATCAACGAAGAAATAAAATTTTTGAATCCTCTCTAATGATAAAAGTTTTTCAAGATTAAAAAAAAAATTGTTGGGTTCAATGAGTCATACCATTACCAATTTTAATTAAATAATTTTTTTCTTTTTTTTTGGCCTTTGGAATAAAACAAAGTCAAAATTTGTGTAATGATGCCAGTATTGACCAACTTATCCCACTTAAGTAGACAATATCAAACTGGATGTGCAAGGAATAAACATTTTTCAAACCAGATTTTTTTTTTCAATTCCTTTTTCCCCCAAAAAAGTTATATGAATCTTGTCACTATTACTAATTACCATATAATCAAAGTGAATGTCAACTACTAGATATCTAGTTCAACTGCCACAAGAATTGTATTGTCTAAATCAGAGATGTGAAATTCAAGTTTTGAAAATACAACAATGTTGATAATAGGCAGATTCAAAATACCGAATATTACAAAACAAAAAAAAAAGTGAAAGTGAACCTCACAGTTTAAAAACAACTAATAAATGTATTCATTAATTATCCACCAACAATATCTTTGATCTTCACATTGATAATGAATTTCAAATTGGACAACCCACGTCTTAAAGGCGTAAATTATATTGTTATCCCTTTGATAAATGATAAGCCTTCATTAACTTGTTTTTAGTTCCTTTTTTTTTGGTAGAATTGTTTGTAATTCTTATAATAAATCCATTTCTTCATTTAGTGGAATATTGTGTAATGCAAAAGTGCTATTTTTTTGCTCATATATATTTTTCCACCGTTTATCAATGTTCATGACCTTTTCTCCACTTACTTATTTGAGTGGTTAAAAACTAATCTCAGCCACTCTCTCTCTCTCCTTTTTTTTTTGGTTTTCATTTCATGACCATATTGATATTTATTTTAAGAACCTCAATTAATTTATCTACCATTGAATCTAATTCGATATACATATTATTCATATCAAATGTGATGGTGTGAAAATCTCCAACGAAAACTGATTTTCTTTTTCTTTTTTTTTTTGCCGCCAAAATGTTAAGTTAAAATTACTGGCCTCTACTTTGTGGAGGGATGAATTTGCAAATCTAATTGAGAAAATCACTCTCAAGACTCACATAACCAATTTTAATACAGAAAAATTCTATAAAATTATAAAACCACTTTGAAATCCCATATTTTTTTATTCAAGTTGTCAATTGCTTGCTGTTAGATAATTGTTTTTTTTTTAAATTAGAAATGGGGCAAAGTCCAAACTCTTATTTATCTGAAAAGTAAACCAAGATTATTGTGATGCTTGTTATCTCAATACAACCACTCAATGTAACTAATAATAAATCATTGTTAGATAATTGTTAATTATTGCAGCTTAATTGTCAATTGAACAGCTCTATTAATAACTCTCTAGTGTCGATTAACAACTTCAATAAATAATATGAGATTTTATGTAATTTTATGGTTTTACTCGACTTTTCTTTATTTAAATTCCTAGCTAGGAGCTGAGAGTGATTTTTATTCCAATATAATTCCCCTCTATATATCACTAATATATCATGAACGTCTTTGAACAATGAGTTTTATCATAAAATTATTACAAGAACCACATTAAATTAAAGTTTATTATGATCCTTCTCCTATTAAGAGGATGAGAAGACCCAACTAAGATCTATTACTACAAATGCGAATCTGGCCTACGCTTCAAGCATCGTCTTGTAAAAACTTTCTCCAGTTATATGATGGATAATTCAAATCATACACACTCATATATATTAAAATAGAAAATGAAGTCAAAAAGTCAGCACATTTATTTTCTTCTCAATAAGTGTGACCAATCATAACTTGCCACCTTCTATGCATGAGAGAAAGGATCTGCCCATTCAAGTGAGTAATTACATTACTAATTTTTAATTAACACATTATAACACATTATGATTGACTAGTTAAATTACTTAATTAACGAATCAAAATCTTTTACTGTACAGTGTGCTGAGAAATGCAACACAGAATCACATACCTTTGTCATTGATTTATTTTTCTTCAATATCATTTTTTTGTTTTAATTAAAATAAAAAAATATCCTTTGAAAAGAACTAAAGAAATCAGGTGAAAAAAAAACCGGTCTTACAAAAGTGAAACTAGACAAATGAAAATACAACATTCTATTTTATTGTCTATTAATTAAGTGTAAATATCTTTTTTACTTCTTCTGAGGTAAAAAAAACAAAATAACGCTATATTATAAAATACATATCAATAGCTCATCAGATCTGTGATGTGGAAAAACACATTAGATGATCTGATCCCTGATTAACCAAAATACTGGAAGAAAACAAGTGGTTGGGTGTGTATTATAAAATGCATATAATATTATATATATATATATATATATATTATAAAATAAGAAATGGATGTGCCAATAGAAGTGGGTAATGAGTCATCAAGTTTAACCTTTCTTTCTTCTTCACTGTCATAAAAATTTAGGAATGAGATTCCTTTCTGTTTCTTATGTCAAAATAAGTGAATAACATAAATAAACAGAATCCACTATAGATCCTTAATTAATAATATATATATTCAATTTTTTATATAGTTATTTAATTGAGTCAGATTTAAATATTATTGCATCCAATTAGAGGCAACTCTCTCAAAAATATTTTTTACATTCACATGAATTTGAAATTAAAATCTCATGCTTTAGAAACTTTTTTTTTTTTGGGTTTATTTGTGCTGCTTCCAATTGTGTGAGTGTGTGATGTCTTCCTCTTATAAATTATTATGTGTCTTACTGATGTCAGCATATTTTGCCCCCACAATGATATGATTATCCACAAACCCTAATAGTTAATATTTAGTTACTTTCCCCCTCCTTGGCACGACATTTGTTCAGTATTTTAAAACCCAAACCAGACATCAAATCAGAAAGGGTAACGGATCACGGTTTTTATGGTCTAACTAATTAGACCGGCAGTCGGACTGATAACATAAAAATTAAATAAAAAATAATATTTATATGCACAACTATATAAATAAAATATTAATTTGTCAATTGTACTTGGGATCTCGACTCCAAAACCTAGATGCTTGGACCGTTGGAGCTAAAGGTAGAGGCATATCAGTACAAGCTTGTGATCTTGAAGGAAAATGTTGGAGCTAGAGGCACACCATCATATCATAACTCACAAGCTTCCGGTCTCAATGCCAAAAGTTGGATCTCTAGAGCTGGAGGCAGAGGTTAGAGAAGAAGCTAGAGATTGAGCTTGGGCTATGAAGGAGAGATTAGAGATTAGAGAAGAGAAGAAAAGAGAGAATTAGTGATTAGAGAAGTGAAATTGCGAATCTAAACAACTCAGTCTAAATTTCTTTTTTTAAAAAAATTTTTGACTTTGAACTGGGTTGACTCAGCTCCAGTTTTCGGGCCAAAACCGGTTCTCTCAAAACTGGCCAGTTCAATTTGGGTCAACCCGAGTCAAATGCCAGATTGGTTCAATTAGTTGAACCAAACTATTTTATTTAGTGGGTGGCAGTCGTCCGGTCCAGCCCGGTTCAGTTTCAACAACATTGCATTTGTCCCACATTTGTTATTTTCTTAATATAAATATATACACGCTTTTTGTTACTATTTTGTATGCATTTGATAATATACCTTCTATGTTTCTACAATTCTATTATTCTATATTCAATAACAATAAGAATATATAACAAGTCTCATTTTGCTAAATAATATATATAATTATATGAATTGTAGGACCTCATTGTGTTTTATTAATATCTAATTATTCATAAAAAAATCTCATTTATATTAAGTTTAGGTATTAATTTAAATTAAAGTTAAAAATTAATATAACAATATAAGATTATATTCACCAATCATCAATAATTTCTTACCTAAGACTGTGTACAAGACTTATGGTCCATTTGGTTCAGTGGATGAGGGAGGAACTTTAGGGTCATTTCGAGAAAGGAGAAGAAAGGGATTTTCATGACACAAACAGCTTTTTTGATTCATAAAGAAAAGGAAAGGAAAGGAAAATAATTTTACATGAACAGCCACCTTCTTATCGTGTTTAAATTGTCTTTTTCTTCCTTTATATGACTGTTTAATAAAATATAAATGCAATTTTTTAATATACAAAATTATAATTATAATTATATATCAACAGCTAATAAATATATGTAACACAATACTATGGTATGTTTGCATTTCAATTGGGTATAAATGAGTAGGAAAAAAACTGATTATTAATTATGATTGATTTTGAATATAATTGATTATGTTATGTGATATATAATCTATTTATAAAATTAATTAATAAGGTTAATTTTAATCAAAATTAAAAAGTAAAATTGAAATCAAGGTAAAACTATGGTTTTGTAAAAATATATTAAAACACCCATGTTATATGTTAAAATTAATTATAAATCTAAAACTATGTTTTTAAAAAAATATGCAAACATCAATTATACTTGTTAAAATTGATCATAAATCCAAAATCATAATTTTTTAAAAAATATTCAAACACCCCATACATGTCAAAATCAATTATGAACCTAAAACCATGTTATCTCATAAATTACTATTACATACTTTTCAATTATATTTTTCTAAAAAAATCTATCCAAAAATCATATAAATTATTTTACAAATCATATTTTTGGGTTTATAATTAATTTTGATATATGTATATATATAGGTATTTGGATATTTAAAAAAATATGGTTTTATGTATATATATAATGAGTGTTTAAATATTTTTTAAAAATAATTTTAAATTTATAATTGAATTTAACATGTAATAAAAATATTTGAATATATTTTTATAAAATCATAATTTTAATATCCAAAATTGATTATAGACGCCATCCAAACAAACATTATGTATACAATAATTATAGTTAAATTAATAAAAAAATAAAAGTCTACAGTAAAGTCCACTTTTTACAACATGATGTGGTTGGTTGCTCCAATTTCTTGCAACCAATTCGGCCTCATCTCACCTAGGTTGATTAAATGAACAGAGCCCAGAAAAATGTGGTGGCCAGAAATTTGAATATGCTTTTAAGTGGGATCAATTTTAATTTTTGCATTAATATAATTCCCCCTTTGATTCCCTCCTATATAATATTGCCACCACCGTTCCCTCCTTCACAAATTAAACCCAAACACACGCACACACTCTCTCTCTCTCTCTCTCTCTATGATCATCACTTCAATCTTCTTCTTCCTCTTTCTCTTCAACCAGCCATGAATTTTCTCGTCGATTCCGACTCGCCAAACACCACTTTAATGGAATTTCACCTCCAAACACTAATCTGCAACAACGGTCTTCAACTCCATCACCAAAATTCCCAGATCAACCCTTTTCCTCTTCCTCAACTTCAGGACGTGGCGTCTCAGTCGACTTCCGACGAAGCGGAGGATCAGATTCAGGGGAAGAGCACGGCGGCAGTGGCGGCGAACGAGAGGAGACACAGGAGGATGATATCGAACAGAGAGTCGGCGCGTAGGTCACGCGCCAGGAAGCAGAAGCAGCTAGACGAGCTCTGGTCACAGGTTGTTTGGCTGCGGAGCGAGAATCGCCAACTCCTGGATAAGCTTAACCTTGTCTCGGATAGCCATGACCGAGCCCTTCAAGAGAATGTTCGTCTCAAACAGGAAGCTTCTGAGCTGCGTCAGATGCTCTGTGACATGCAGTTACAATCCCCTGCTTCTCAACTTCCTTGACTGATCAATATTGATTCTGAGTTGCAATAAGGAATTAAATATAATCCATCTTCTAAGTTATTGCTCTTTGAATCCCAATTTCTCTTTGACATTTTTTTTTTTAATCTCATCACTCCAATACATGAGAATATTAGTGCCATCTGTCTAAACTAATCTGGATTTCACTGTGTAAGACTGCTATTATTGATGATGGCCTTGCAAAATTCAAACCCAATCCATCAGTTGAATAAACTACTTTGACTCTCTAGCAAGTTGAATATTATTCATATTTAAATTTATTAATTATAAGAAGAAAATATAAAATTAAAATTTTTTATTTAAATAAAAATAAAATTATAAATTTATTCTATTTTTAGATAAATTTAATAACTTAAACATATTTTTTTTTTAATTTTAGTGAAATTATTAGAGGTAATAAGAGTACGTGCGGAGATTTTTTTTTTTTTGTTGATAAAATAGAGGTGATATTTTAATTAACCAAAGTTTGCATTACATGGTCCTTTTTTTTTTTTTTTTGGTTCACTCTCACTATCTAGATATTTTGTCATTTGAGTTGATTTTGGATATGCTTACGTCTATACACTCCAGCGATAATTGAAATTTGACATGATTGTCCCCGGACAACTTATACCACGGTAGGCCATTGCATTTACAACTTACCCTTATACTAAAAAAAAAAAAAATCTTTATTTTTTTCTTTTGGGAAAGGTGCCTTAAACAACTGAGCATGTCTCAAATAAAATTATTTTTAATAAAATGATACTCATAAATGATAAAAAATTATTTTATTTATCTATGAAATGTGACTAATATCTTTTTATAAGTAAATTCTGTTATATGATCATGTAGAAAGTGAACATTCTATCTGTTGTGATTATAACATATCTAGAAAAATGTACATTCTATATCCTCTATTTTCACAATTAAGCTACAACATCTGTATATAATCCATTTTAATTTTTTTATAAAAATATCAAATATATTAACATCATAAAAAGAACAAGAAATTCATGATGTAAAAGATTATTATTATTATTATTATTATTATTATTAATTGGCCAAAAAAATATTTTTATTATTATAATAGTGTGAGGCACAAATTTATTACTAAAACTCTGTGTTCAGATCAATCTATTATTGAATTTCTTTTGAAACTAAATTAAAAGGAGTATTTTCAAAGACATTTTTTTTATATATATTTATACATATGAACTTGAATTCAAGTCATCATGTTTAAGCATAATCTAACCCTTTATGTTAATACTAACACATGCTTATATTTTGTCCCAAGTGTTGATATAACATTTGGATTTATATTCGATGCCGGGAGGAGATGGTGCATTACAAGCGTGGAGCAATTTCATTTGTTTGGTTATTTCCAAATATCGGTATTGAATAATTTTTTTTTTGAAAAATCAAAAGGTTTAAAGACACAATAATAGTATATTGAAAATGATGTAAAACTCAAAATAATTGGTATACATCAAATAAAATTATTAATATGTTATAAGTAGTGCAGCTTACTTTAAAGGGGAAATATTCAAGAATTAATAGATTCTAAAATTTCATTACAATTTCTTAATTTTTGATTGATATTAATTTTTTACATGAAATAACTGAATTGCTCATAAATTATAAAAAAAAAAAAAACCATCCCACTGTTGTCAACATTGGCCACCGGACGTTAGAGACATTGCTACTGGCAACGTTGGCCAACGACACTTTATGTTTTTAATTGGCAAAGGTTTGTGGGAGGTTTATTGGCAAAGGTTTGTGGGAGGTTTGATCTCATAATTTCTTAGCTACTTAAAAAACTTAATAGCCACCAATATGTAGTAACTAAGTTTTTAAATCATTTTCATATTATAATGTAACATTGTATAGTTAATTTTAAAATGGCACATGTTATTTTATTAATGTTATTTATTAATTTAATATGGTCAATTACAAATCAAGAGTTTTAAAATTTCATGCATTTTATTTGTTAAAATCTAAATATATTGTTATTAATTACGACATTATTGTTATCAAAACATAAATATATACTTATTGATGAATGACTAATATTTATATAATAAAGCCCATCTTATGAGTTTTTTTTATCAAAACCTAAATGAATTGTTGTTAATTTTAAACAAATTGTTGTTAAAATATGAATAGATATTTGTTGATAAAAGACTAATGCTTTTATAATTAAACATATCTTATCCATTTTTTTAACTTGTTAAAGCCTAAATGAATTATTATTAATTTTAAATAAATTTTTATTAAAACTTGAATAGATACTTAAACACAAAAAAGCGATGACAATGATTCCAAATTTGAGGCTTTTTATAATTCCCTATCAGTCAAACAAAATAGTTGACATTTATCATTCTTGATCTTCCATACCCATTTAAAATAATTTAAACTTTTATTATTTTTCATTGCAAGTTTTGAAAAATTTGGGTCCAATGCAAGGTTCATCTTTTCTCGCCAACACTTAGTTACCATTAATATATATTTAAATTTTAATAATAATTCATTTAAAATTAATAATAATATACTCGAGCTTTAACAAGTTATAAAATGGATAGAATAAGCTTAATTGTACAATTGTTAATTTTTTATCAACAAGTATCAATTAGAGCTTAATAATAATTGCTTGAAATTAATAACAATTCATTCAATTTTTAACAAAAAAGCTGAAAAGATGAGTTTAATTATATAAGTATTAGTCATTCATTAATAAATATTCATTCGCATTTTGACAACAATCATTTTATGATTAACAACAATATATTCAAACTTTAATAAGTAAAATGCATAAAGTTTTAAAGTTTTTGATTTATAATTGACCATATCAAATTAACAAATAATATTAGTAAAATAACATGTGCGATTTTAAAGTTAACATTACACTATTATATTATAACATGAAAGTGATTTACAAACTTAATTATTACATTTTTTTGCTATATATTATTAAATGGACTTATAGACTACCAAACTTTTTAGATAGTCAAGAGATTATAGGATCAAATCTCTTAACTACTTTTGCCAATTAAAAAATAATAAGCATCACCAGTGCTAGAATTTTAGTGACTAGTTGTTGGTGACCTCATTAGCAGTAAAGTCTCTAGTGGTGATCTGGTGGTTAGTGATAATAAGAGTAACTTTTTTTGTTATTTTATATTTTAGGGATAATTTAAAAACTTCATATAAAAATTAATATATGTCAAAGATCAAAGGATTGTCGTAAAATTTTAAAACTATTAATCATTAATTGATATAAATTTGCTACCATGTCGGTTGATATTTTTTCTATTTAACTCCTATGAAACACGCTGGACAATATTTGTGCGGAGCGAAATTCAGGGGATGAGATTGAACAAACAAGTAAACTGTGAAGTCCAAACATTAATTTTCATAATTATAAATATATGAACGGTGCCGTTTAAGCTGTAAATTCATTTAAGAATTTACGAATTGACCTGTTTTCTGGACTCCCCACTTCCCGGCGTCAAGCTCTTCGTAGTTCACAGTTCCCTGATTCTCTAATCTCGACAGCGGCTGCCACGTTAAAAGGTTTATCTTTGCCCCTCTCTCAATCTCAATCGCAGTTCATTGTCCTTTATGCAATTTTCGAAGACCGTTATGCAATTTTTGTTTTTCTCTTCATTTTTTTCCGTTCGTTTCTGTAGTTGGGGGATCCATGGCTTCTAAAATGGAAACCGAGAATTCTACCGATGCTTCTCCGTCCTCGTAGGCACAAGTTCCCTTATTTCTACTTCTTTTGGCATTTATTTTATATAATTGTCATTGTAATTTTAGTCTTCTCCTTCCTGTGTGTTGCCCCATTTTCTCCATTAGGAAAATTATGGTATACTAATGGATAATCGAGGCTGTTTTGGTTCAAAAAATGAAAAAAAGGATAGATGTTATATATAATATTTACAAATTTGGGTTCAGTGGATTGGTTGTACTCAAATGACTAATGGTTAATGCATTCCCTTTAGGCCAAAGAATATATACAAAGATCCAGATGACGGCCGGCAGCGATTTTTACTTGAGTTGGAATTTGTTCAATGCCTGGCTAATCCCACCTACATTCACTGTATGTTCTTTTTTTTTTTTTTAAACCTTTTTTTTAATTTTTTATACTTTGCTTTAAATACTTTGGGAATTTAGGCTTCACTTAGCTAGCCGCATCTACAGCATCATTTATATTAAAAATAAGGGTTTTTATTCCTTTTAAAATAGGAAAAAGGTGTGGAAGGAAATTCTCAGTAGTTGATGTATGCCCTTTCATGTATATGTTTTTGTGTTATGATGAAAATATTATACTGAAAACACACTGATATTACTAATGACAATCAAAGTTGAAGCTTGCGTTCACATCATAAAGCTAAGCCACATTACACAGAAATAAGAGAAACAGAATAATCACAGGGGAAAGAGAGAAATTATTCAGAGAGAGACCACAATGCGGCCCTCCTGGCGCTTTTTCATTGCTATCTATCCTCACTTCTTCCTTAACCCACTTCACATCCCCTAAGCCCATTCAAACAAGCAGCTGGCCCCTTTCTCAAGGTCCAAATCCTTATTAATGCTAAGCCCATTCATTACATTACTCCCCCCATGGACATTGACCTTGTCCTCAAGCCATTGATCCAATGAGACATCCATGTTTTAAATGTAGATTTAGTGCAGGCACCTATCATTGTAAGTTGATCGTCAGTTTGGAAGGAACAACTTCTACATAATATGGGATATGATAAATAAACTGTGTTAAGTCAAAGGACACTTTAATCAGCAAGGCTGGTCATGTGAAAATTTAGGCAAAGCTTCACCCCAATGGTTAACCATTACTGCAATATATTTTGTGAAGTTCAGTTGTACCATGAACTAGTTATACATGTAAGCCAAGTCCCAAAATGCTACATCTTCATTTCATTGTGATATTGACATAACCCATAGGAAATATAGAGATACTCCATTGACTCTTTTGAAAAGTCTGGTACTTGTCCCCATAAAGCTTGACTACTTCGACATTTGCAAGAATCTAGCGGTGGAAAATGAGGGGGGGACCATGTATCCAACGCTGTACCCTCTCATCAAATTCTGCAAAATGCTTCACAATGTTGGGGATTAGAAAACACTATATCTGCCTTTAAAAATGTCCTGGTAAAATAGAGTTACAAAGGGTTGTAATCCTTAGAGCCTTCTTCTAAATATATGTAAGAGAATCCCTTAAGTATATATTTGAATAGTTTTACCAATTCAACACCTGGAACACAAGAAAAGAGAACTGGAGGATGAATAAACAAGCCTTTGATATCTGTGATATAGTTGTGCTAGAGATGATAAAAATTCCGTTATGGAAGACAGCTTTTTGCCCCGTATGTTCTGCTTCAAGAAAAATGGTTTTGTGTCTTTGTTTAGCAGCTGCAGCTAATGAAGTAGGACAATAAGTTCTAAGATTTCCTCCTCAAAAGCATAAATAAATTGGTCTGTGATGCTTGATACATACAAACTGAAATCTGTGTTGATATATTTACGATTATGAGGAATGGTATTAGTTATCACAATCAAAGGATGACTATCATTTATTGTAAAGAGTAAAAATTAGTGCATGATAAAGCACCATGATCCTTTGACCTTCAACAAAATCCAAAGAGAACGAACAACCAAGGACAATAAATTGAGCCGTGAAAGGATGTGTCAAGTATCAAGTAGAAATTAAGCTTTGCTCTTACAAACAATGAAGTCTTGGACCTTGGTCATGTGTTGCACTGCCACTGTGCAATTCATATAGGCACTGCAATTTTTGACAACCCATCACAAATAACAATTTGGCACTTCAAGAGAGCAATTGAAGCAATGCATTACACTAATTCACTATGAGGAAATAGCAGAATAATCACAGGGAAGAGAGAAATTTTTGAGAAAGAGAGAGAATGAAAATCCCTCACGCTGCTCCTTGCCCTTTTTCATCACTATTTAACCTCACTCCTTCCTTAACCCATTCCACTTCTCCTAACCTAATCAAACAAGCAGCTGGCCCAATAGTCACTTTCTCATGGTCCAAATCCACATTAATGCTAAGTCCATTTCATTGCTTTTTGTAAACTGCTTAACCGCATTAATACATGCTTTACAATTGAAGAGGTATGAATTTTCCGACTTCTCCTTGTCTCCATGGTTTTCATTAGTCCATGCATTTTTACAGCACAAAAACTGGGGGAAATGAGAGTTTCCAGTATCAAAGAAAATTTTACTGGTATTAGAGAGTTGATGTTCATTCAAAGACTTCAGAAAAGTTCGAACAACCAATGTATAATAAAATGTACCTTCTACTGAAGTGTTCCTGCCTTCTGAATGTTCTGGCACATGCACTTCTTTTAAAGGACTATATGAATTATTTGTTAACTGTTTTAGTGATGCTTCAACTTGTTTACGTTTAATCCTGCCTTCTAGTGGCCTTTGGATTGTTAAGTTCTATTTCACTTGGTTTTCTCATTTTTCTTATTATATGATGTAAGAATTATTGTCCCTTCTCCCCACCCTACTCCTGATTTGCCCTAGAAGTAAAGGAATAAAGACATGATTTCATATAAACATTAATTGACTTCCTTAGATAATGGAAAGATGATTAAGATTCAAAGAGTTGCGTACTTTTTAAAGTTTATTTTACCTAAAATTTCGTTGTTTGTTTTACAAACTTGGCTCCTTTTTTGTAACTTATTTTCTTTCATTATATATACAGTTAACAGTTTATACAGTAAAAAAGAATAGATTAATGGATAGGATAAAACATGTGAAATACCATGGATTTAATACATGATCATTTCTACATATCTGATTGAGATTACTGTAGCAATATGTTATTGTGACTCCAGAAAAGATCCATTAAAGGTGAGAGTGGATGAAGGAGGATTTGGTTGGAAAATGAAATTGAGACTGATGTCATGTTTTCAGTTTTCACATGGTTTGTACTAAAGAGGTGTAAATTGTAAAATAAGTTGATCATGACTTTATGTGCCTTTAGATTCAGAAACTAATCGTTTTGATAGGCTTGGGAATTTCCCCTTCTCAGCGTTTTATCTGATTCTTGATCCATCATTTCACAGATTTGGCTCAGAATCGATATTTTGAAGATGAAGCATTCATTGGATACTTGAAGTACCTTCAATATTGGCAACGACCTGAATACATCAAGTTTATTATGTAAGCATTATTATGAACTTGTCCCACTGAAACACATAGATATACAAGGCCCTTCAACCAGGGGATTTCCCAACCTTGAGTTACGTTGATCCTTAGTTCAATCTGGAAATGATTGTTTTGTTAATCCACTGACTCATTTTTTCTGAATGTTAGGTATCCTCACTGCCTTTTCTTTCTTGAACTTCTTCAGAATGCAAATTTTCGAAATGCAATGGCACATCCTGGTAATAAGGTAAATACTGTATCTTCAACTGGTAACAAATCCTGTCTTTTCTCCTCTCAAAGATGCATGTGGGATTGATTCTCTTGGGCTGTTGGGTCATGATCTTGGAGATTTTCACCTTTTTGTTCTTGTCTAGTAACATAGTATAAAGGTGAAAGGTTATATTTTGGACCTACTTTATCTTACTTATCTCAATTCACAATCAGATGATCAGTATGGTTTATGAATTACGAAAACCTTGAAGTCATTATCACTGTAGAATTAGAGACTTAACATATGTCGCCATTGGACTTTCAGGAACTTGCACATAGACAACAATTCTACTTCTGGAAGAACTATAGGAACAATCGATTAAAACACATTTTACCCAGGTCACTTCCTGAATCTAGCACCACGCCTGCACCTCCTGCGGCTGCCTCGACTCTGTCTCAGCTGCCGGTGCCTGCTCTGCCAGCAGTACCGGCTGCAAATGCTCCAGTGACGATATCATCTGCTCAGGCTCTTTCTCCAATGCCATATGGTATGCCGCCTGGATCTTCCCTTGCAAAAAATGATATGAGGAACCCTGCACTTGATAGGAGGAAGAGAAAGTAAAATATTTATTTCATTCATGAAATTATTCTCTTCTTTGAAAGGAACTCAATACCCTTTTAATGTTTCTCAGATTTGTGATAGAACAGTTGTTCTTTAACTTGTGTGCCCGCCGGATATTAGAGGATCTGACATGTAAATAGATTAAAAAAAAAAAAGGTTTCAAAATCATAAAAAGTAACTTTTAAACTTCAATTCTTCATGTTTTGGAATCATAGTTTCTATTTTTTGATTTTTTATGTCATCTACCAACTTGTCAACCCTTTTATGCATTTACTGAGAAAAGTATTCATATGTTGGGGTTTACGATGGTAATGACGTCATAATAATAGTTTAATATTTTATCTTTTTGAGCCTTGACAATTGCGAATGATGAGGAAACACAACATAGGATCCTGGGGAAGATGCATTTAGTTTAGCATTTTAACAGATCGGATCAAGAAGACTGCTGGATGAGCCAGACTTGAAAAATTGTCTTTATAATAATTGTAAGTACTGCTTCAGAAAACTAGTCTGACCTTACGTTGAACATAAAAATATTTGAAGTCTTTACTTGAAAAATAAACAATAAAAAAGCACTGGGGTCCCTGACGAGTTGTTTTTATCTTGGGCAAAACCTTTTGATTATGACTTTTGACTATATGATGCTTACGTTCGGGTCAGCTGAGGAACTTGAAATAAACATAAAGTGAATTAAAAATACCTTGAACAGTTTACCAAAAAAAAAAAGGAAAAAAAAAAACCTTGAACTGAAATAAAAAATCCTTCATGCCCCATAATATAAGGAAAATGGAGAGATGGTTACCAAAAATTGGAAGCATATTATGTAACCGACGAAGTTTAAATTATTTCTGAACAGATCTACTGAGCGAGTTCTTGTTTCCCACCTAGAAGAGACGTGAATTGTGGGATATAATCAGAAGGTTCTAGTTCTACACAGCTTTGTTAGTTTGATGAACTTCATTAGAAAGTTATGAAACAAAACAAGAGAAGCCCTTACAAAATGATGATAATTATACTAGTAGGATATTTTGAAAGGGTTATTGCATATAATTGCTTGTTAGGAATGGATTGTCCCAGAACACGGAAGAACATATTATCTTCATAATTTAACAAAATCTCAAGATTCAAATTTTTTCTATTTTATTATATATTAGTTATTAAATTTAACTTTAATTAAGAGAAAATATCAATAAAGACTCATTGACTAAACTTATTTTGAATCAAAGCTCCTAAATTTTTGAAATATCACTATAGTTCAGATGTCCTAATTTGATATTAAATTTATGATAAAAATGATAAAATTACCCCTCATTTATATTAGCATTAGAACTATCCTATTTCACTTATTCATTGCTTTACTTTACATGTTCATTTATTTACGAAATATTATTTATTGCCCTACTTGTTCATTTATCTAAAATGAAATCAAGTGAAAGTAAGACAATAAACAAGAGAAGTAGAACAATAACAACAATGTATAAGTAAATGAACAATATATAATATGAGAATTAACAAATTATTTTAAGATGATTTAAATATTTAAAATGAAATCAAATGAAATAGGGCAATGAATAATATTTTGTTAGTAAATAAACAAGTAAAGTAGGATAGTTTTGATATTAATTTAAATAATAGCAAATTTTGTCATTTCTCTCATAAATTTAATATTCTCTCTATCCCAAATTATAAGATACTTTTGGGAGAAATTTTTTATCTCAAAATATAATATACTTTAAGATGATTAAAATTTTATTAAATAGGCTTATTTTAATATTACATTTTCTCTTTCTCTATTAATACTAATTAAGTGTATATTTAATGTTATTAAATGAAGAATATTTTTAAAATTTTATATTTTTGTTTTAAAAAAATAAGATTGTTAAGTGTATTTAATAAGGTTTATTAGTATGTAAAATTTTATTTAAAAATATTTTATAATTTAAAATAAAGAGAATATTAGATCAAAACATCTGGATTGCCGTGATATTTTAAAACTTTAAGAGCATTGCTTAAAAAAAAGTTTAATCAATGAGTCTTTATTAATATTTTCCCTTTATTTAATGTGATACTTCGAATTCACCCCACTTAAATGACGTCACTATCTTCCAATGTTACGTATGAGTAAACAATGTCAGGGTTGAAGCATGTATACCATACTATACCTGCAAACCAGACCACTAATTGGCTAAAAGCTGAATAAATTTAAATTTAAATTATAGCTGAGAATAATTTATGGTTGTCAAGGGGAACAAAAAAATTTGAAGGACGAGAATAAAACCCAAGAACACAGAATTAATGACAGTTGGTATAATTATTTAAAAAAAAATAGGGGCTAATTTTTATTTAGGGTGATTTCGTAATTAACGGACAATGTGGCGTCTTCAGGAAAACGGACAAACGCATGCCCGATTGTGATTGGGTTCGGACTTGAGCTTAACCGCTTTGAATCCAGATAGTCCACATTAAATGTTTTTATTTTTACTCTTATTTTATATTTTTAAAATAAAAGATTATAAAATTATTTATTAAATGTGACCGTCCAAATTTAATATTAAATTTTTTTTATAATTTTAATATTAATTTGCATTATTTATAAATAATAAATTTATAAAAATTATAACAATCACTATATTGAATTTGGACGGCCTGAATTGGTATTTTATAATTTTTTTTATAAATATAAAAAAATATTTTAAATCTTAACTGTCCAGCCCTGCCACAGTGGAGATTCCATCTGCAGAGGCAATCCAATTCCCTCTTAGTGGAAAATCAACGGTTTTGATTCATTCAACGATCTCCACCAGCTCCTTTCAAATTTCCACCAACCCGGCTACCCTGTTGGGTGTACAATGTTGACATGAAAAATTGATTTCCTGTCCAAAAAAGTTGGTTGGTCCATGGTGATGCACACCGTCAGCTTGCAAGGTTGCATTATATAACCATTATATCCTCTGTTCTCTGTGATACCCAGATCTGAAGTTTTCGTAATTCCCTATTTTCAATCTGAAGCTGGACGAAAAGAATCGAAATTCAGGTTTGTATATTCTGCAGCTTTATTTTTGTCTTTGCTTTGAGCGCAGCGGGCATATACCATTTTTCTTACTTTGCTTGCTCTGAAATGGCAAATCTCCCGATCTTGCCCTTGATTTTATTGCATCTGATTTTGTTTCTGGAAACTAGTTTCTTATTTGATGAATTTGGTGGCAAATATAATGCTCTGTTGTCTTCATGGTTGGGATGTGTTTGCTTGACCATTGTCTTGGTGATACTGTTATGCATGATTCAGACACACTTCCACTTATAATGATTTCCTGTGTCTTTTCTGTGTGATTGAGATTTTGGCATTTTACAAAATCTGGCTGTTGTCTGTTTCTGCCGAAAAGAAGCCACTAATTTACTAGCTATTCATTAACTGTATTTGGAGCACTTGCTATCACCCTGAGGAACTTTAAATATTTATTCAGTGTGTGTTTGTATTTTGTGGGCTTTGAAGTTATAATCCTTGGTTGGCTGTGGAAAGTTAAAAAGTATAACCAAAAATTTTTAATATTCTGGTTGGTACTAATCTTTATCGTTGGTGAATTAATGAATAGGAGCTCATCTTTTGCTTATTGGTACAACCTTAATTAAATTTAGCAGTGATTGAGAGAAAGGCATTCTGCTATTTGAATGTTGTGTTCTTAATGCCTCTTGGGAATCTCATACCTTGTGGATGTTTTCTGAGAGAGAATTAAAGGACGCACACCACTCTCTTACAATTGATTTTTTTGGGGGTGAATTTTAACAATTGGATTTTAGTGACATAATATTTGTTCTTGAGATATGTCAGTTTAGTTTTTAGAAGTAGTTGTCATGTTGGGTAGATGGCTTCATTAATTCCAATAAAAAATAGTGACTTCAATAATTATCTACATTTGTCATAGCCCAGAGGAGTTATTTTTCTTCAGATAATTCAGAAAAGTTTTCACTATAATTTTCTCTGTAAATTTATACTTTTTATGCTTTGTTCTCATGTCCATTAGCAAAAATTTGACAGGAAGGAAATCAATTATGGCTCAACCCACAAATCTCACAAGGATTGGCCTTGCTGGACTGGCTGTAATGGGCCAAAATCTTGCCCTCAATATTGCTGAGAAAGGATTCCCCATTTCTGTGTATAACCGAAGCACATCCAAGGTTGATGAGACTGTTGAACGGGCAAAACAGGAAGGAGAACTTCCTCTTTATGGTTTTCATGACCCTGAATCTTTTGTCCTTTCCATTCAAAAACCTAGGGTCATAATAATTCTTGTGAAGGCTGGAGCACCTGTTGACCAGACTATTAGGACCCTATCTGCATTCATGGAGAAAGGTGATTGCATCATTGATGGTGGTAATGAGTGGTATGAGAATACTGAGAGGCGTGAGAAAGAAATGGCTGGATTGGGTCTTCTCTATCTTGGGATGGGAGTTTCTGGTGGGGAGGAGGGTGCTCGAAATGGTCCCTCATTGATGCCTGGTGGTTCATTTGAGGCTTACAAATACATAGAAGATATTCTTCTCAAGGTGGCAGCTCAAGTCCCTGAAAGTGGTCCCTGTGTGACATATGTTGGTGAGGGTGGATCTGGTAACTTCGTGAAGATGGTTCATAATGGAATCGAATATGGTGACATGCAGCTGATTGCAGAGGCTTATGACGTACTGAAGACTGTTGGAAAGTTGTCAAACGATGAACTACAAAGCGTCTTCTCAGAGTGGAACAAGGGAGAACTTCTAAGTTTCCTGATTGAAATCACCGCAGATATATTTGGAATTAAGGATGATAAAGGAGATGGCTATCTGGTTGACAAGGTTTTGGACAAAACAGGCATGAAGGGTACTGGTAAATGGACTGTACAGCAAGCTGCTGAATTATCAGTTGCTGCTCCTACTATTGAATCTTCTTTAGATGCCAGGTTCCTTAGTGGGTTAAAGGAGGAAAGAGTTGAAGCTGCAAAGGTCTTCAAATCAGGTGGCTTTGGTGATATCTTGACTGATCAGCCTGTGGACAAGCAGAAGTTGATTGATGATGTTAGGCAAGCTCTTTATGCTGCCAAAATCTGCAGTTATGCACAGGGAATGAATCTGATTCGTGCAAAGAGTATTGAAAAGGGGTGGGATTTGAAGTTGGGAGAATTGGCTAGGATTTGGAAGGGGGGTTGCATCATAAGAGCAATTTTCTTGGACAGAATCAAGAAAGCTTATGACAGAAATCCAAGTCTTGCAAACCTTTTAGTGGATCCTGAGTTCGCAAAAGAGATGATCGATCGGCAATCTGCTTGGAGAAGAGTTGTTTGCCTTGCCATCAACTCTGGCATTAGCACCCCGGGTATGTCTGCTAGTCTTGCTTATTTTGATTCATACCGAAGGGAAAGATTGCCAGCTAACTTAGTACAAGCTCAACGAGACTACTTTGGCGCTCATACATATGAAAGGATCGATGTGGAGGGGTCTTTCCACACTGAGTGGTTCAAGCTTGCCAAACATTCAAGGACCTAAGTTTACCCACATTTATGTACACAGTCAAACTCCGAATAAATGTAACATTTTCTACTCAAAATATATTTTGAGTGGAGCTTACATAACTGCAATGTGGTGAAATTTTGTTTCATTATATCCATCTAAATTACTCGGTTTTGTAGTTCCATTTCGTTTAATGATATCTCTGCTCTGCTGATCCCGCTGAATGTTTTTGCTCCGATCAATAATCCCTGTTCATGTTGCCTTTCTTCGTTTAAGAACATGAAGTCTCAGGAGATGGATCTTCAATTATGTTTAATGCTTTGTCCTTTTCTATTTTTCTCTTCTGTGGACTGTAGGCTTCAGGCTGATGCGTTGTCTCTTCAAAATTTGCAGTGTCAATACTGCTTTGGTTTGCATTTTACTATAAGAACTTTGAGAAAATACTAGAATGAATGAATAATTATGTGTCATGAGCAATAGCACAAAAAGCCAAGGCCGTTGATACGAATTACCCAGAAAACTGTGTAGTTTACCAGGTGCTTTTAACTTAGCATTGTGACAGTACTAATGTAGTTTATTACGAAGTACAAACACTTCAACAAATTAGTTGTTGTTTTATTCCAACATTCACGGAACACATGTGCGACACTTAAAATTACTCAAAAAAAAAACTTAATTTATTTATTATATTGTGATCTTGTCTGTACCCATGTTCAAGCCTCTCATGCCAGCAATCAGACCTCTGGTTATTTAATAAAACCTGGGAAATGTGACACATGCTAATTCATGAACGCAGAAAAAGCATTTTACGTTTTATCTATGGATAGTAATTACAGCATAACAATGAACTTAGGACAAACATGACAACCTATGTGACCTTCTGTTATAATCTGAAGTATCATGTCCTCTTTGAAGAATTGGTGCTTCATGTGCCAAGGTGTCTTTCTTTCTTATTATAATATTATATTCTTATGATTCCTATCAAGCCATGTATGCTTTCATGTATTTTGAGTTTATCATGCCGCCTGAAGCTACCAAATGCCTTGCTGTTTCATTTTGTATCCCTTGTTTGGAAAGTTAGCTCGGAAAGAGGGAAGGAAAAAGAAAAAAGAAAAGTAAAAAAGGGAACTTTTTTGGGTGGTTCTAGTTGTCATTTGTGTGACTATATGAGACGTTGCTCTCTTTCCAGCGCGACACACACCAAATGGGTTGCTTCATACCGGATTGCGCAGCAGCAAAAACACATGTCCATGAATCATCATTGTTTGGAAGTTTTGGGATATAAAAATCACTTTTCTGTGTTTTGTGCAAT
This sequence comes from Prosopis cineraria, assembly GCF_029017545.1. Lineage (NCBI taxonomy): Eukaryota > Viridiplantae > Streptophyta > Magnoliopsida > Fabales > Fabaceae > Prosopis > Prosopis cineraria. Next base: position 7,335,338 of record NW_026555332.1, read on the forward strand.
TATCTTCAAATATCTTTTGTCACATTCCTCTCTATACCTACCTTCTTTTTCCTTCCTTTTCTTCTCTGGCTACCAGCTCAATCCATACCAAAAGCCACAATCATTCAGTGAAGCTTGTGTCCGTCACACATTTTAGTAGGTGATATATATAGCAGCAAATATACTTCTGCATTTAAAGTTTATTCTTTAGTTACATGCCCTCCTCAGATCCTCCATTTTTACCCAATTTTGCTGAGTTCTTACCACGTGACCTTGTTTTCCTTATTGTTTCCCTTTAATCTGTGTTATTGATAACTGAAGTTTGTCAATGACGTCACATTAACTTTTTGTTTTGGAGTAAAATTTTATTAGTACTGAAATGTTTGATTGTTTTAATTTTGTTTCTTTTCCATAAATAATAAAATGATGCCCTGACATGAAATCCTTCAAAATTCAGGGATTTTGATGTTGAAGGAAACAATCCAAGCTTCGGAATTATCTTTGAGCAAGTCAATTGTTAACTAAAACGGGGTTTATTATTATTATTATTATTGTCTTATTAATATAAAAAAGAAAAAGAAAATCTAAAAAGATTAAAAATTGAGGGCGATGAAGCCATCTTCTCCGGAATGACTCCCATTTCCAGAACTCAAGACTTTACAGTGTTTCACTTGCATCTTTGTTCATATTCTTCCATTACTAAAGAATAATCACACCTGAAACTAAAACTCCAGAGACATGAATATCCATTCCTGAAGCAAAAGAAAAAATGTTTAAAAATGTTTCTACTCCAAAGTGAACTAAAACCCTGAGAAGAAGAAGATGATGATGATGCATGCTACAAAACTGGCAGCATCATACAGAGAGAAGGATTTTATGCATCTACAAGGTTTAAATTTAAACCACTATTTGTGATTCTGCATTATTATTTACTGCTACTGTCAAGCAGTTTCTTGTCCTGTTTGTTTGCAATCTTCCTGGATGATGATGAACACTTGCCAACAACTCCATGATCTTTCTTATCTTTCTTATTAGATGCTGATGATGCAGCAGCACAGCCATTGTTATGATGATGATGGGTTGGACCTGATGAAGCATCTGAGGCCATGGAATCATCACTGTCATCTTCATCTCTCTTCTTCAGTCTTCTTCTATCACCATCGAAGAAGCCATCTCCTTCTTCCTCAATGTTGCTGCAATCATCTTCTTCCATTGGAGAAGCAATGTACGTAGTCCATCCTGATTCACTGCTGCTACATCCTTCTGCAGCCATGCTTTGTCTTGAAGACTCATTTTTGAAGCTGCGTCGCAATGGAAACATATATAGGGCAAGAAAGAGGGAAAGAAAGAAAGAATGTTAGGGGAGAGGGGGGGGGGGGAGAGAGAGGGATGAATGAGATGACTCTGTACAGTGTTGGTGAAACCTAAAGGCCTAACATGTTTGCCCTTTTTCTTTTTCCATTAAATTCATAGAACAACCAAGAAGTTTCTACTCTAAATTACAACAACAAAAACAAGTCTTGTTCACAGTGGGGTCAACTATATAAATTATGTGGGTCAACTATATAATTATATAATATTATGGTGCTTATCAACAATCTTCTTAAGTATTTTCTTTAGTGTTATTTTACTTCTTTTTTAGGATCAAAATTATTTTACTTTTTTCATTGATATTTTTTATAACTTTTTTTGTCCATATTCAAATTATCTCAATCATTTTTTTAACTATCTTTTTCCCGATTACAATATTAAAAACTCAGATTAATGAACACATTATTCATAAATCAGGTTTGCAGATTTAACTTAAAGCCATCTGTAAAATGAAAGAAAAGAATAAATTTTGATGAGGAAGGTCGTTGTCACATGAAATGGAAATCTGACTTTTAGTGCAGAATACAGATTTGATGTCCAATGGCACAACTGGAAAGAACGTAGAAGCCATGCCTTGGAGAGTATGGATCATGGAAAGCAGTGCCTTGAAAAAAAAAAAAAAAAACTTTTCTTGGGGTCAAAAAGCGAATTTCCATTTTTCACTTTAATTAAGATTCAGAGGCACCTTTGTATCATACCATAAATATACTTTTTGACTTTGTCTCTGCACAACACAGTAAGTACTATGCAACACACCAGTCTGTTCCTCCCACTGCATAATAATATTGCAGACACAAACTTACTGTGATGCTTATGAAATTCTAGAAGAAGAAGAAAAGAAGATTTTGAGTCACGTTGATATGAAATTTTCTTCCACCTTTAGGGCAAAAGAATTTTTTTTTTTAAATCCAGCTGTATGGTATTTAGTATTATTGAGTGGTGTGTGTTTTCTTTTCTTTTCTTTTCTTTTTTTGAAGAAACCAATGTAAAATGTTCTTTTTCGTCATGTAAAATTATTTTGGGACCATTTTGCTCTATTCTCTTCTCTCTCTCTCTCTCTCTCTCCCCTTTTTTTGTTTGATGTTTGCTTCCAATTTAAATAATTTTTATTTTCTGAGTATTATTCTTATGCATGGTAAGCTAATTTTTTCCAGCATTTTAGTGTGTGGTGTGAGCGCGCGAGAGATTCAATTTATTTTTCTTCAATTGTCAAGCATTCTTTCCAAAATTCTATTATATCAAAACAAATTAGATTTTCAATTTTTGTACTAAAAAAGAGTCAATTATTTTCCCCTTTCCAATTTAAATTTTAGCATGTTATGCAGTAGTAGGTTCTTCCCATTCCTTTTGTATTTTTCTAAGTACTATTCATAAGTCGGATATCTAAAAATGCAAGTGAATGAATATTTGAATTATAAGCACTAAGAATATGTCTTGTTAAGAAGGAAATAAAGTAAGAGATGATTGATTAGATATAAAATTTACAATGAGATGCATTTATTTATAGCCAAATGTGCAAAATTATGATTAATTATTTAAATATTATATGATACTCAAATCCTATATAATTTGATTTAATAGATTATGTTCCATTTTAGTTTATCCTTTTTTTTTTTACCCTATTTAAGGTTGTGCATGTGAGTTCAAAATTATAAAATGAAATATAATAGTACATTTTTTTTTGTTTGTATGAATAAAACATACTCCAATGTTGTTTGATAGTTTTATGGTGGACAAAAGTGACACCACTTGAACAATATTTGAGATTTATTATAAAATGGATGAAAGCAAATGAAGTGGATTATATTTTTTTTTTTTCAATGTTATCCTTATGAGGTAGTTTATTCTTGTTATTATTTTATAGGTTTTTATGGTATTTTTTTTACAAACAGTTTTTATGGTATTTTAGATTTATGTAAGATATGAGATATATTTGTGTATTTTTGTTTATCTTTCTTTTTTATAGCTGTTTATCTTTCTCAACGTAAATCTCTATACAAAGTATTAGGGTACGTTTGATTTTTGTTTTTAAAATATGTTTTCTAGTTTGAAATAAAGAAACAAATTTGGATAAGTGTTTTAAATGTTTTCATGGCTGTATCATCTTTTTATTCTTAAAAAACAAAAATGAAAACGCTTTAAAACTGTTTTTTAATTTTCAAAGCACATTATATTTGATTGTTATAAATTGCATTTAGCTATGCTTAATCACTATCACAGGCCATTATTATTAATCATTGACATCCACTACTACCAGTCATTTTTTAACCCTAAAATCGTTTTAAATTAGCATAATCAAATATATTTTTATTTTATTTTATTTTTGAAAAATAAAATTTAAAAATTAGTTCACAATATAATTTTTAAAAATAATTGAACAAACGCAAACAAATCTTTAGATTTTTTTTTTGTTTATATGTATTGTCATTGCCATCTTGGAAACTTTTGTGGGTTCTCATGTAATTAGGTATACCAGTTAGGAAGCAACCTAACCCAATTAGTTCACCTAAATAATAAATTATAAACTAATTACAACTTTGACTAGCTTTTTTTCTTCAAAAAAACAATTCTAACGTTTTTTTATTTGTCAATTTGCAATTCAATTATCCAATCTCCATCAAAAAGTTAAATCAAGGAAGACATGTGCAGCTTGAAAAAAATAGGTTGGCATTGTGATATTTTAAAAAATTAAATATGTAATTAAAATTAAAGACACCGTAAAATTGTTAACATTATTTTTGTATTACGTGTATTTTTAAAATTTTAGCATGACAAAAAAAGTAGCTATACAAGATATAGGGTTGAAACTGAAAAATAAATAAATGAATAAATAAGATAATTTTGAAATGGCATGATGATTAACATGGATAAGACTCTCCAATATTATATTTAAGTTTATTTTAATGATATATTATTTATGGTCCATGTGTTTCAATAGAGGGAAGGTGAATGGATTTAAACATCCCTTATTTGGCTTGGAGGTGGATGGAATGGAAGAATAAGATGATTAATTTTCTGTATCAGAAAATGTCTTTTATTTGTTTGGAAGAGAAGAAAAGTGAGAAAAAAATTAGAGGGACAAATTATGAGAAAAAATGTCAAATATGGTAAATATTTTTTTTACTATTTTTGACAATTTCCCTCTTAATTTCCTTTCCTCCCTAATTTTCTTCCCACCAAAATCAAGGGTTAAAGTATCTACACGCAGAGTAAAAAATGTGATTAATACATAAGAATATTTGTTACATCGGTAAATTTACACATAAAACGTAACAAATGCTGAATTGAAATTGGAGTAAATAAGAGTATAATAGGAAAAATCTTAATAAATGTTATTCTAAATTTCTAAAATGATATATATAAAATAAAATGAAACAATGTTTTTCTAAAAAACTTATTCAGATTGTTTAATATTGTAAGACATTTTTTAAAATATTATATTATTAAAAATGTAAGATATTTTAGATTGTTCAATATGCAATTAATAAGATTTTTCAAAATTAGTGTAATTAAGAAGGTTTTTTTAATTAAAATACTTTATTAAATAAGAATAAATAAAAAATTATAGTTTTAAAGATAATTAACTAATTCATTAAAAATATAATTTAATTAAATGTATCTAATAAAAATAAATGAAGGGAGTATATTTTAAAGTGGAGGAAGTAATAATTTTTTTATTTGGTTTAAAAGTAGGTTGAGGGCCTGAGAAGGAGAGATTTGGGTTTTACTATAATTAAAATGCAATCTACCTTTTATGTTGTGCTTGCTGATGAGAAAAAAATAGAGAGGAAATAAAACAAAATTAAAGAAAATGGAAAGAGAAAGAGGGAGGATGTGCTTTTCTGTCCATATGCTTGGCTGACTAAGAAAAATACAGAGAAGTAACAATTTCATATAAATAATAATAACTTTATTATTTGTAAAAAAAACATTTATATATATAATAAAATATAATATTTTAATATATTATTTATATAATTTATATGTTACTAACTGGATAAAAATATAATTTTAAATTATTTTATCTAATACTCGCAAAAATTATTTTATTCAATTTTAAATTATATTTCTTAAATTATTAAATAAATAATGATTTAAAAATTTAAACAACAACCAAATATAAGTCATTTAAGCAAAAATTAATCTAAAAATTTAGAATTAACATTTGTTTAATTATGTTAAAATTAGAATTTACAATTAGCAAAAGGTGGGAAGCAAAAATATTGTTGGATAAATTTAGAAATTGAGTTTTTTTTTCCTTTAAAATCTTCCCAATTTTTGAGAGAAAAAATGAAGGGAAAAACATGTGATCCTCTCTTGTCTGTTCCATTTTTTTTTTACTTAATCAAACTGGAGAAAATATTGTTCTCTCTTACTTTTCTCTTTCCCTATTTTTCTCTCTACCAAGTATGGTGTTAGAAATTTCTCTATTTGGAGTGAAAGGAAAGAGCTTTTTAAGATTCAATTATCTAAATATTGAGATGAAAGAGAACTCTCTTTCCCTCTAAAACCATAACCAAATACGTCAATGTTAAAAAAGGGATAACACTAGATTGATTATTTTTTTTAAAATTATGTATTACTCTCTTCATTTTAAATTATAAGACACTTTTAAGAAAAATTCTGTATTTCAAACTATAAAACATTTTGATAAAAATAAAATTTTATTAATGATATTTTTTTAATATTATCCTTTTCATATATTATCTTTCTTTAATATTCTTTTATCAATAGAATATTAAATGAAGTGTATTTTTAAAATTTTATTTTTTTATCTTAAAAAAATAAAATTATAAAATATATTTAATAAATTTTATTAATATGTAATATTTTATTTAAAAATATATTATAATTTAGGATAGAGTACAATATTTCACAAGGTACCCATAATCGGAGAAAAAATATTTTAGTCATTTTAGAGATCGATTCATCTTCCGCATGCATCCTCCAAAATAATCCTTTAGTGAGGCTTTCGATATTCTTCCTTAATCTTTTGTTTGGTTGTAAATAAAAATAGGAAGTTAAAAAATTAAAAGGAAAATCTCTTAAAAATATTCTTTTTTTTCCTTGAAAAATTGTCCTCATAACTTTCTCTCCTCCCTATTTTTTTCTCACTTTTTCCTCTATCAAAACCAAGTCCAAATAATTAGTCTGCTGGCATTTGTAATTTCTGAGATGCATTAATTTATTATTATTATTATTATTTTAAATGCAGACAAATATAAACATTAGGCTCTTTTCCGTTGTTGATGACAAACCTTGAGCATTGCCCAATTTGTATTGGGCTTTTAGTTTAAGCCCAGTTATAATTTGAAGAGCTTGAAAAGAGCTTCTCCTTAAAGTAAACAAAAGACACATTGGTTCTTTTTTTTATTTTTATTTTTTTTTGCCCCAGGCTGGGTTTTCAGTTTTGGCAGAATAAACCTAAGTATGTCCGAAAGCTCAACCCTGGATAAGGTTATTTTTAAGGAGAATGATAAACAAGGACTTTATAAAAATATTAATATTAAATTAAAAACTTTGGTATTAAAACATGATAGAAGAAGTATTAAAATTTGAGAACATCGATGTTGAAAAGTTCTAATTTGACATTAATGCTCTTACAATGTCTTTATTTATCATTTTCCCTCATTTTTTTATAGCACGCCACATAATTATAATTTTTTTTGGGAAAATCATAAATAAAGACCTTTGGAAATTATTAATAACTATTGAGGACCATAAAAATTTCAGATTCAACCTAAGTGCCAGGTCCTTTTCTACATTTTAAAAAATTATTGTTATGACTAAAATACTCTTAAAAAAAAAGTAAGTAAATGTACATTTTGAACAAGGTTGTTTTTTGTCCAAATATTATTTTTTGAAATTATAAAAATAAATCATGATCCTAAAATTTAATTTCAATGTTTTGTGATCCTGAATAGTTATTACTGATTTTCACAAGTTATTGGTTGCAGTTTCCCCACTTTTTTCTCTGCCATGCACAGGTCATAAATAGTTGTCTTAAAATGGAAGAATATTCGCAGCATATTGTATCTCTCATTTAAATTCAACAACTTCATAAAATGGATTTTATATATATATATATATATATATGCCAATTAAAGAATAATCCTTTTTCACTTTTCTTTACACTTTATGCACATAGTACGTGAGAAAAGTCATTCATATAGACCCTACAATATGAAATTTCTCTATTATTCTAATGTGGAAATTAAAGGTCAATATAACATCATAATTTATTTTTGTGTATAGTGGAACCCATTATAATATGGCTCGTGAATAATAATATAATATGCTTAAACATTCTTAACTCTATGCATAGCATGACAAATGGTGCTAGTTATGATGATGATGATAATAAATTTTCAATATTGATTTGAAAACAAGAAAAACTAGGATTAATTTGTTAAGTTATAATCATAAAAATTTGAAAATTAAATAGCTAACCTCTTGATTTTTGTCTCTATAAATTCCAATAAAAATAATTTCTCAAAATAAATAAAAAGAATATTGAAACATTTTATTCTCCTTAAGTTTATTTTAATTATCAATTTGGCCTTTTAAATTTATCTCAATAAATCAATTTGCTCCCTTAAATTTTATCCTTGCCAATCTAATCCTTTATATTTTCTTGATTACATTGTCACGCCATTCTTTTAAGTTTTGAAATATAAATTGACTTTTAAATTATTCTTTTGTATAATGTTAATGACTTGATAAGTATGTAGTTAAATGAGAATAAATTAACTCTCAAATCAGTTTAATTTTTATCAATATAATCTTCAACACTATGTCTTGTTTTGTCTTTTAAACTTTCTAAGCATGTTTTCATTTTTTTTCTACTTAAATAATTATATTTTTTTATTAATATATGGTGGCTAACTCAATATTCCATATTTCCGTTATCCATATCAATCAATTTTAATGGTGTTACTTTCTTTTTAAATAATAAGGATCAAATTGATATTTGAATTAACTTTAAAGGATTATATCAATAAAGATTAAATTTAAGAGACAAAATCAATAATTGACACAAACTTAAAATATTAAAATTTTTATTATCCTTAAATATATATATATATATATATATAAAGTTACCTTACAATATTTTTGGTGGAAAAAGGGAAGCTGGGGTGTGGATACCAGAAAATATCAAGGTTCAAGCTCATCTTCACAGAAAGTAAAAATAAACTTTGATATTGTAAATTTTTTCATAATTTTAAAAATCAAATCTTCATTTTGAAGAAATGGGGGAAAAAGAAGAAGCATATAAGAAAAGGCATGAATGAGTAGTCTACGGTAGATCGTAGAGACATTTTACAAAAAGAATTGGCGAATGCGATCGAGCCGCCGCGTTTCGCAGAAGCAAACAAAATCATCATCTCACCACTTTTGATTTTGAAAAAGAACGTCGAAGTCGGCACTGCGTTTCGTCGCTGCCTCTGCCTTTTGCTTTAAATCACTTAAAATCTTTTTGGATATATATACACATCGTATCGTGCATCGTATCGTGTATATTAATCCCTCGATCACAAAAAATATTTTAAAAAATTTACTGTTTATCAAACTGTAATGTTATTTATGTCATGAGACCCACAATTGCTTTTTTTTTTTTTAATTCAGCTGTTTCTTTATCACTTTTTTATAATATTTTTTCATTCAATCCCGTACAGGCCATTTTCTAGTTTATAGTAAGTTAAATTATATATATCATGAAAGTTTAATTCATTTCTCACTCTCTATATGTTAAATTTTAATATATAATAAAATTGTTACCATTCAAAAGTTAGTTCTTAATTTCTCATGCTTTTTGCAACCCATGAAAAAATTATGTTTAAAGCTAAATAATGATATAATGTGGAAAAAATGATCTTCTGTAAATATCTAATCATATAATAATATAATAACAAATTGTATTTGTATTTTTTTCATTATAAATCTCATAAGGTTTCAATTCCACTTTGGCATATCAAACACTAAGGGCCCGTTTGTTTTTAGTTTTTTTAAAAAAATTATTTTTGAAAATAAAAAATTTAAAAACTTACTTGGATAAGTTCTTTTGATGTATTTTTTTAAAATTGTTTTTTTATTTTTTAAATAAAAAATAGAAACAACTTTGAGTTATTTTCATTTTATTTCTCTTGTTTTTAAAATATATTACATTTGATTATTAAAAATTATAATTATTTTAATTAATTTTTATCATAAATTAAGAATATTAATTGTCTATAATTATTACTATGAGTCTATTTTTTAATTTTAAAACCATTTTTAAATCAATATAACTAAACAAATTTTCAACTAATAATAAGAATAATATTGTACTATTTTCAATTATTGAGGAAAAAATTGCAAACAAGATTTAAAGGGAAAATATAATTATTATTCTTATAGTTTCATCATATTTTGTTTTTAATATTTATAATTTTTTCACAATGTTTTTAGTCCTTATGAGTATTAAAAATACTGAAAAACTGAAACTATAATGATTTGAAAAACAAACATCACCTAAATTTTCTAAAATTATAAGGATTAAAAAATTAAAAAAACTACAAAAATTAAAAGTAAAATTCAATTAAATTATAGAAAATGATGATTGAGTGTTTTTTAAATTTAAAATGCCAAACACTCTTGAGTAAAAAATTAAAAGACAAAAATTCCCTTTAATATTTAATTTCATCTTTTATTGTGCTTTTGTGGTTTGTTTAGGCAAAACCAAGCATTTGTTTTTCTCTGTGACTGTAATTGATGGCTTCGGGACTTCAATGCTCGCACGTAATTACTTATTTGATCATCAACCCACCACATATTGCTCTCTCTCTCTCTCTCTCTCTCTCTCTCTCTCGAGCTTTCTTCCTTCTTCTTTCTCTCTCTAGATATTATTATTATATTGAGAACGAGTGGACCAAGAGCACTAGAAATTGTTTGTGAACCCCACAATTGATTGTTCGGCGTTTTGCGTCCAGGTACATCATGTGGTTTAATTAACCCGATTTTCGATCGGAGCCATCGTTAATATTAATTAGCGGTTGCAACCAAAAACACGTGCCATTCTAAACTTTATTACCTTGTACATTAATCTCTCAATATTGCCCTTCCTTAGTGGCACCAGCACCGGCCTGTACTTTCAAAACAAATTTTATTGTATTATTTTCATTGGAATTAAAAAAAGACAATAAATTAATTAATTCTGCCTTAAAATAAATTAAATTACAACTTTACCCTTACTAATGAATATGGATTTTTATAAACAGAACTACCCTGACAATAATTTTTTTCAATACATTATATTCTCTCTCATGGAAACAAAATTTAGGAGAAAAAAATGGAGAAGTACAACATTATATTCAAGGAATCATGTAAAAATACTGAATTATAATTAAATTCTTCATTTAGTAATTTGCAACCGGGATAGAATTAAAAAACATTAATTAATAACTTTTATTGTGACTTATATTAAGAATGACAGAATTTTTCCAAAAAAATGTTCTATAATAATATCAGAAAAGTTATTAGGATTAGAGGGAGTGTACTATTATTATTTAAAAAAAAATAAAAGTTGTACGCACTTAAAAAGTTGACAACATGAAATGCGACAAAATATTTTTAACCGATAACTCAAAAAGAAAAGTTGACAAGACTAGCAGCATAATATGCCATTTAGAATGATGTTGAAGTGCCATAAATGTTAATATTAATGTTCAGTGGAATCATTCTAAGGACATTGCACTTATTCTGTGTGTTTAGGTAACATGTATGTGTGTGAATAACATATGTTTTTATACTCTTTTATATTTTTATATTAGAATCATAAAATAACATTTAATTCATTAAATATGTCTTAAAATGACAAAAAATTTTAACTTTATCCTTGTTAAAGTAGAAATTAAAGAGAGAGATACATAGAAGAATTAAATATATAATGATCCATAGAATATAATTAAACATACAATAGAGATGAAATTAAAAAAATAGTAATAAATAACCTTTTATATGTCTTATGTTAATAACCAAAACACCCTTCTAAAATGTGTAATATCTGGAGTGAGTATATAAGAGAAATATGAAAATTAGAACTGGTGGAGAAGGAAGTAGATAATATCAGCAACTTTTTTTTTTTTATTTAAAATATCCTCGCAGTCAATAGTCGTAAAATTAATCCTCCTAAAAATTAAGAGTCATTTAAAAGTTGTCATATCCCAAGTAATATCGGCAACTTTTAACCACTCAAAACATTCAGTGCCATGTACATCAAAATTAAACCGTAAAAAAAAAAAAAAAGTCTCTTGTTTATTATATCAGTGAGAATATGTGAGGTGGTGCAATTAAGTTGAACAGGCAAAATCTCATTACGTTTCTCTCTCTTAAAAATTAAACCGAACCAAGAAATTAATCTGCACCTCAATCTCTAGCGAGCTCTCTCTATATACATAACTAGTGATTGATCTTTTGGTCAGTACTGTTGCTGCTGCAGATCATTGAGGTTGAAGACGAAGATGCTTCTGGTTCAGGTTCACAGGTACAGTACGATAATGGCACAATCGGCTGAGCCAGATACGTAGGCTTGTCGTCCCCAGCCATTATGACAAGAATCTTCGGCTCAGAGTCAGCCATGGCCATTACTTGCAATGATCTGAAGCTGTCTTCTTCTGGAGACGACGACGACGAAGACAACGGAGAAGAAGAAGAAGGTCTCTTTCTGTGTGAGCAGAAGAGGATGATCAATGCGAGAGACATGAGAGCAAGAACAAGACCTAAGCCTCCAAAGAGGTAAGGAACTGGAGACCTCCAAACACTAATATTGTTATTATTCATCACAGGCCTCATCTTTGTGATTGTTTTTGTTGTGTCTTGAAATGTTGAAGAGAGATCTGAAATTTATAGAGCAGTGGATAATGGGGAGAGGTTTAATTTGGAATTTACGAAAGAGGGCCTTGTGAGGAAGATTCGTTTTTGGTGCTTGGTTTGATGCCATGCCAGCATGCCTAGCCATTGCTCTATGTCAAAAAGTGATATTTAGTGGCTTGGGAGATGAAAAGTGTGTGATATATGTATATATATGAGATAAGCACTGAGGAATTTATTAAGTGGCTAGTGTTGTTACTTTACTGTTTCTCTTATAGCTTTCCAAGTTATCAATACTTTCACACACACACACATTCATGCCATTATGTCGTCATACAAATTCACTCTTTGCTAATGAAAAGTAGTTCCCTCCAATTGGCAACGGTGTAACTCGTAACTTTTAAAATCAAGCAACTAAAAATTATACCTAGTATTAAACGAGTTAAAGGATTAGTTCAAGAGTACATAGTCAAATCGTAGGTAGAATAATTTTAAATAAATCATTTTGTTGAACCAATTAAGATATTAATTCAACAATTTATTCATTCAATCAGTGCTAGGTTGGCATGGTTTTAATTAAATAAGAAAAAATGATAAATAATTTCCTTTGAAATAAGCAAATGACAAAATATTTTTTTGTGAAATTATGGTTTTGACTCTCTACAAAATAATATTAGGTAGTATAGATGCTAAAAACCTAAATTAAAATTATTAATAATAAAAGTAAGACTAAAATATACATTTAGTCCTTTAACTTTACATAACATTGTATTTTAATCACTTAACTTTATAAAATATCTTTTTAGTCTTTTAATCCTAAAATTGTTGGTTTTATCCCAATAAATTTTTATATTAAACTTTTAAATATTGATAAAATATTTTCAAATGTTAACATATTAAGTTTAATTTTTTTAAAAATAACAACAAATGACACAAAAAAATTATTTAAAATTAACGATATTAGGGTTAAAGGATTAAAAGAATATTTTACAAAATTAAATAATTAAATTAAAACTTGTAAAAAAGTTAGAGGATTAAAAGTATAATTTAGCCTAAAAGTAAAATTGTTAATATAAGATATATAGTTGTTATTAAATGACTAAATTAAAACTATAACTAATGGTGTTGTTAATATTTAAATACAAGTTGTTAATCATTAAGCTGAAGTTGCTAATTAATATAGAAAACATACTTGTTATTACATCACTAGACTAACAACTAAGCTTCCTATATTAATAACTTTACATTTGATATTAACAATTTTAGTTTAGATTTTAACAACTATGTTTTTTTTTTATTATTTTGCTTAGGGTCAAAAACAAGATTTCGCAAAAAATATTTGTATCAGATAAGTTCTAGAGACTTTAAAATAATTACTGGATTTTATGGTACTTATTCATCATTTATCTATTTCGATGTGATTTATTTATTAGTAATCTCTATTGCTTTTTGAATTATGAGATCGTTCTCCTTTTGTTGAGTGTCGACGATTCAACTCACCAAAATCTTTTATTAGTAATTTAAAATAATATTCAGTTTTTGCAACCTCTTCATTGTAAACACAATTCTTTAGCCATGATGTTGTCATCACAAAATCCGCCAATTAATTAATTTTATATTGATAACAAGAGATTGCTCACAACTTTACACTAAGGTTGTTTTAGTGTGATTCCTTCCATAGTTAATTATAATCAATTAATAATTTGAAATAATGTTAATTAAAAAAGTGCTCTCAAAATTAAATAATTGTTTTAAGAATAAAAAAATAAATTGGCCCTTGAACTATAAATACAAGAGCATTTGGGACCCTAAACTTATTTTTAGTACAATATTTCCTTCAACTTTTAAAAATAATACAATCTGACTTTGACCGTTAACAAAAGTTAACTTTGTTCATTAATAGATCAAAAAAGATAAAAAATTTCTCAAAAATTACAGAAAAGAAGCACTAATATTTTATTTGTCATTATCTGTAATTTTTGAGTCTTTTAACTATAATTTTTTTTGTCATTTATACAATTTTTGAAGTTCTTTTTTATCATATTTTGGTCAACTATTGGTCAAAATTAACTTTTGTTAATAATAGGAGCTAGATTATATTATTTTTAAAAATTAAAAGGAAATATTGTACAAAAAATAAAGTTAAGGTCTTAGATACTCTTGAATATATAGTTTAGAGGTCAATTTACCATTTAACTCTTATTTTAATTATTCACAGAATTTAGATCAGGTTTCTTATATATATTTCGACTGGGAAAAAGGAGAAGAAGAAGGCTGCATGTGGGGTTCAACTCACCTCATGGCTATCTCTCCGTCTCTACTGCTTACACAAGCTATTTATGTCTAATATATAAAAGGAGTTGTGATTTGGTATTAATTTTAATCAATGAAAATGATTTACAAATCCTTGCACTTGACTAATTAAAAAAAGTTACAAAAAATTAATTGTCATTTGCTACACATTCTTGCACTTGACTGATAAAAAAGTTTGCAAAAAATTATTTATCATTTGCTACGTCAGTTTAGCATATATCTTAACTGATTAGATTTCCCTATTTGAAGAGTAGTCACATACCTATAGACACTTGCAAAGTGATAGAAATGTAATTTTGCAAATTAAAAATTATATCAAATAAGTTTTTGGGGACTTTAGAATGATTATCCAATTTCACGGTATTTTTTTTTTAATCATTTGTCTACATAAGTGGGATTTATTTGTCTTTCTCGTCAAATAGTTCTAGAATTCATAGAGTATATTGATATATTGATATTGATTCGATATAACTTTGAACCACTTTGAAAAGATAGGAAGATAAGGATGACTTTTGCACTTGTAATCAACTTAGGATATTAATTTTTAGATATTATTATGAATAAATTACTTCTGATCTTAAACATAGGATTTTAGCTGGTGGTACTCTCTTATATTGACTTTTGATATATTAGATGGTGGTAGGGAATGGTGATTGAATTAAAGACAAATATAATTATTCTAATGAAAGAAATTCAATAGTGGTATCAATTACAGTTAGAAATAATAATAGTTAATTAGATGCAAAAAAATTTAATAGTGACATTGCAGATAAAATGTTAAAAAATAAATTAAAAATATTGATTCACATAATTACAAATTTAGAATTTTATATTGAATATATGATATTTAAATTTTAAATGTAATTCTTATATTATATTTGGAATTCTTGTTTTATAATTATTGAATGATATTTGCAATTCATTTTTAAATTTTTTTTAACAAGAACCTAATTGCCATTCTCCCTTACATTTAATTTATAATATTCCTAGTGAAAGAAATTATATTCCTGTAGAGTATAAACTCTTATAAGAAAAACATAATTTTGAGTTTTTTACTTTACTTGCGTTTCGCTATTGATCCCTATACCTTTTTTTATGTCTTTGATCTCTACACTTTTATTTTGTATTATTTTAGGTCTTTCATAAATAAAGTGTAGAGACCTTGGAGGGACCTAAAAGGATGAAAAATAAAAGTATAAGGCTAAAAAATACTAAAAAAAATATAAGGACTAATAACAAAATGTGAGCAAAATGTAAGGACCTAATGTTATGTTTTTCTACTCTTATATTATAATGACTAAATCAAAGTTTTTTAAAAATGATATATTTATTTATTGTATAAATTTATATAATTGAGGTGCTAGTTTTCAATTAAGTCAAAATACATAAATTTTTTATAAATTATGTATTGTATAATAAACTCTTGTTAGTAATATTATTAATATAATAAGATTCATTTATTTTGATTTAATTAGATAAAAATATATTAAATATATAAAGCTAAGTACTTGAGTGAAGTTTGAGAGGTACTGCTCCACTTTTAAATATAAGAAAATTTTAACAAATTCATATAATTAAAGAAAATTAATTAATCTTGATAGTTATGCTTGAAATTGAAATGTTTAAACTAAAATTTACTTATAATTAATCCTTTATTTTATTTCAAATTTAATGATCCTACCATTTAAGGAAGAGCAATTAAAAAAATATCATAAATGCTTTTTTTTAAATTATTTTTTTTTGTAAAATCCCGTTTTAAGTTTCGTACACAAAATAAATAATTGAAACCTAAAAACTTGAATGTTAATTTACATAATCTCTAAATTTTATTATACTTCCCTCCATCTCAAATTGTAAGATATTAATTAGAAAAATTTGACGTCCCAAAATATAAGATAGTTTGAAAAGATTAATGTGTCATTAAACATGCTTATTTCAATATTACCTTTTTCTCTCTTTATAATTAATTTTTATTTTTTTTAATATATTAAATAATGAATATTTTTGAAAGTTTATATTTTTATCTTGAAAAGATAATGTTGGTAAATGTATTTAATAAAATTTATTGATATATAAAATTTTATTTAAAAGTATTTTATAATTTAAAAAATAGTAAATAATTTATAAAGTACTTCTTCTTTTTGGATAAAAATAAGGTACTTCTAATTACTTCAACAGAATCAAGGAAATATGATTAAATTATTATAACTTTGTTTAAAAATAAAATAATTTTTGTTTTTATTTTTATTTAAATTTTGAATAATTTCTTCTAAAAGGTACTTTGAGATAAGAAACTGAGAAAGTGTAATGTACAAATTTAAGATAAAGAATTATTAAAACATAATTAATTAATTAATTAATAAGAAGTTCTAGAGGCTTGGAGATGAGATGCGCACGTGTTCCAAACGTACATGTCTGAAATAATTTGAAAGCAAATGTGTTCCAGCGGCTCCCAGTAGGTAAGCCACGTATCGGACAACTCAAATAACTCACATTTAAATTTTTCTAAAGGCCAAATAATTAAGTTTGTTTATTTTGCATTCAATTACTTGCCTCCCTAAATTCTGCCTCAAAAAAAAAAAAAACGAAGAAATAAAAGAAAGCAACTGCTTTCTTCATCCCTGTTTATTTATTTTGGTAGGAAAAAGCATATATAGATTATAGACTAAGAAAAAACAAGGGAGAATGGCACTAAGGACCCATATTAAAGGAAATTAGCACATAATAAGATTCAATACATTCTGAATTTATTCTACAAGCTCAAAAGTCTTACATGTAAATATATTTTCTTGTAAAAATACTCATATGCCTCTCATTTGAAAAATAATTAACATGTTACGTAGGACATTGTGTTTCTATTATATATATGTGTGTGGTCATGTTATATATAGATATTTTGTTGTATACACACAAGACAAAATTGTACATTATTATTTAACTAAACTACACAAATTATATATAATGAATAATGGTTATGTTGTTGATGTATGGATCTTATCATATTATATATAGATATTCTATTATTCATATATCTAAACTTGTACACTATTAACCACACAAATTATGTATCATAAATGAACATTGTGTTATTAATGCATGGACCTTGTCATACTATACATGGACATTTTGTTATACATATATATGAAAAACTTGTACATTTTAAAAGGGGCAGATGAGTTTTTTCACTAGAAATATATTTGTATATAAGGCCTTTAGGTACTTAGGCCTATGGAAACAATTCAAAACATATTGAACCTTAGCTGTAAATTTCTTTGATTTGGAAGCCTTGGGTGTCATTCTCTGCAAAAAAAAAAAAGTAGAATTTAATTACTCTCTTCAATTTTGTATGTGAATCAATTTTAACTGCATCATCAAAATCAATTAAAAGTAGTTAAATTATTAATATTGTCTTAAAAATAAAAAAATTAATTTATCATATTAAATTATCTTTAAAATTATTTTCTCTCTTATATGTGTAATATTTTGAGTAATTAAAGATCATCAATTTCTGTGTCTTATATATATATATAGGACTAGAGGGAATAATGTAAGAACTATTTTTTTTTATAGTTTTACATTTCATTTAATGCTACACTTTTAAATCTTAATAATCTCCTTTTAACAGATATTATTGGCAATAAGTAACAAACATTATATATTGAAATCTCAAAACAAGATATATACTTAGGAGCAAATGAAAATGCAAATTAGGACAACTAAATAGGAACGGAGGAAATAATAATTAATAATGATTGGCATTAAGGGTAAATTTGGAAGCAAAATAGGATGTTAAAACTAACAAACTAACTTTTTTTACATTAAATTGTACTTTTGATCTTCTAATTTTACACAAGTTTTCAATTTGGTTTCTTAATTTTATAAAATGTCTTTATAGTCATTTAACACTAATACTTTTAGTTTTAAATGATTATTTTGTATGTGAATCATTGTTATTTAAAAATAATTAAACTTAATATGTTAACATTTAAAATTTTTTATTCAATATTTAAAAGTTACATGTAGGAATTTTTTGTGAATGAAATTAATAATGTTAGGGCTAAAGAATTAAAAAGATACTTTATAAAATTAAAAAATTAAACTAAAATATTATATAAAATTAAAGAATTAAATGTGTACTTTAACTTTATTTTTATGATTGTGTGTTAGATAAAAATATCTTAATGTTGTGTTCGAATTAATAAAAATTTAGACCAAATCTCTCATTTGGATACGTAAGAATTTATGATTTTCATTCAAATCCAAATTCATTTCTTATTATAATTTTAAATTTTCTCTCTACCTTAATCATTTGAAATTTCGGCTAGTCACTTTAAACTTCTATTCTCTTCGTGCTTTTACTATTGATACTTTTATGATTATTGTATCTTTTCTCATATCTTATCCTCATCTCTTATTGATTGAAAAATAGAAGTATAAACTCGTTACATCCAATTTTTCATTTTTTTTTGTTTTGAATTTTAACTTATCTCTCTTCTTCATTTAAAATTTTTTAATAACTACTTAAATAAAGAATTTTAAATATATGAATTTTAAATGTGAAATTTAAAATACAAGATTTTAAATTTGTAATTGAAATCCAAATCTACCAATTTAAATCCTAACCAAAGTAAAAAAGTTTTACATGTGCTCCATATCTCTGCAATTATTAGCAAAGATGATGGACCACTAGCCGTTCTAAGTGGGCAGGCTTTTATTAAAGAGCTTTTAATTATTATAAAAATATGCCTAAGCCACATTTTTTTCACAAGGCAAAAAAATTAGTGTGGCTGTTAATTTATAATTTAGTAGGGAATCACAGTGTTAAACGTGTATGTGGCTGATACATGATGAGGAAGTCAAGCGTATGGTCATCATTTATGAACCGAATTAGATGCCCATTACTCTCTCCTCTCTCCATTTTTAAATATAAGAGAAAATAATTAATTTATACAATTTAAAAAAATTAATTAAATGTAATAATTATGAGGAGTGATTTAAAAATTTTGTGATATTATTGAAATATGTAATTTGTTTGGGTCAAAGATTCAAATTTGTAATTTTATTTATAAAAAAATAAAGGAAAAACGTAAGTTTGGATCACTGCATTTTGTTCGAGTTTCACCATAAATCCTTACATTTTTTATATTCTAACTTTCTACGCTTTTGTTTTTCTGTGTACTAAGTCCCTCCATGAGCTGCATTATATAGAGATTTGAAATACCAAAAAAAAAATTTAGAGATCTAGAGTATAAAAAAAGTGTAAGAATTTTTAATAAAACTCGAATAAAATGCAGGATTCAAAGTTTTACCTTGTGATAAATAAAATACCATGTGACATAGGAACCAGTAGTATCTCCTAATTTAGATGATGCTATATATATATATATATATAGTTCATAATGAATTTGAGATGGCTACTGTCCTCTCTGTTAATCTTATAATACTCAAAAGATTAGCTGATGATTTTCATTTCAGCTAATAAGAGTAATTTTATCTATTTTCCTTGTATGAAAGATTGAGATTTCGAGTATATATATATATATATACATACACACACATCATGTGACATAGGAATCGAGTAGTATCTCCAAATGTTTGAAATCTCAATCTTTCATACAAAATAGATAAAATTACTCTTATTAGCTGAAATGAAAATCATCAGCTAATATTTTGAGTATTATAAGATTAACAGAGAGGACAGTAGCCATCTCAAATTCATTATGAATATGAACCTATATATATATATATATATATATAGCATCATCTAAAAGGAAGGACCAATCAAATTTGTACAGAAAAAATAGCAGTGTTGAAACTTTAAATTGTGAACAAGGTCATATGAACAAAAAGGTAAGATCAATTTTAGCATTGGATAAGGATTATCTTGTCATTTTCCGCTTCCTTACATCATATGTAATTCTGTCCGCTCATCAATCTGATTGAAATGACTCCGATCAACCGTCTTTCTTCGGTGTTATTTGCCCACTTTTATATGAAATCACCAACATCGCGTATGTGTTATAAATTCACCTACATAGGGACAAATTTACGTGGATTTCAATTTCAATGCCATATTTTATATAGGACTTGTGAGAAGAATAATTATCTTTTTTGCACATGTAATTAGAATCAGGATACACTTTAAAAAGAACTTAATATTACCTGAACCATTTAAAATGTGCAAATTAAGCAGGCACACCCACCCATACATTCTAGCTAGTAATTGTTGTTATAGTATATATATTTTACATTAATAAACGATTAAGTGATTAATGATTAGTGTTAAAATAGAATGCATTTGAAAAATAAATTAATCTACAGTGGTACATTTTATACTCCTTCTGTTCAAAATATATAATGCTTTTTACTATTTTATAAGAATTAAGAAAAAAAGTTAAAACTTAAAAGTGCGTTGTATAATTAAAATAGCACAAAAGTATCACTTATTTTCAATATTACCTTCCAATTAAAATCATTTTATGTTAAATATCTTTACTTTTTTATTGCACAGTCTATCTACAATAAAATTGATAAGAGTATTTATAAATGAAATAAAAATTTAATGCTATTTGTAATGTCTCCCTCACATTAATAAGACACAACCACCCAAACATTTTATCATGATAATTTGGAGCTAACTAACATTGGTTAGAGTTTACTACAATAGAAAAAGATAAAACATATATTAAGCAATAAAACATTGAAAAGTTAGAATCCTAAATTTACATAATGTTTTTAAAGATGTTTGAACTCAAATATAGGTTAAATTAGAGTATAACAACCTTTGGAAGCATGGAAAACTAGCAAAGAAAGATAGCACATCAAATCGAGAGTAAAAGAGTCCTTTTCCCTTGTCTACCACATCTATTGTGATGTGACACACATCGCCATGGCTGATAGCATAGAAGGTGTTCGCCGTAGTGAAGCAAGCCATGTGCCATGGCCAACCACTTCTATGACATGCATCGATGTGGCGTGCACAACATTTGTCATAGCTCACAACGCAAAATCATATCTCAATTTGTTGCCATGATAGTATCAGGAATCACATTATATCTCAATTTGACATTCGATCAGAGTGATTTAAGCACTCACACATAACTTATTCAACTATCTAACTAATGGCACAAGTTTACATCAAAATAATCTCTCATTTAAAAGTTGAATACTTGGATACAAAACAATTACTTTCGTATAAAAATTAATATTACAAGGTGTTCCAATACCAACCCAAATGCCATTAGTTTCAACCAAGGCTTAAACCACACTAAAGGATCAACTTATACCTAATTAAATAATCACATACAATAAAAAACATCCGTAACGCAATTTGATTACTCAAAACCCATTAACTCATCAAAAAGGGTCATCAATCATCATCTTTACAACCCCGTGTGAGTCTGTTGATGTATGAGACTTAAGACTCGTTTAGCTCAATGCCACTGCACACCTGCATTTTTTATGAATACGAGTGAGTACTATTTAATTTATTTTGGGAAGAGATTTCAAAATTGAGATTTAGAAAATTATATGTATTGGTTAATTTTTTTTATAAACTTTAAACTGAAAATTATTTTAGATGATGAAGAAGATTCAGTATTGATATGCCAAGGTACATTCTTAAAATTTGATTTTTTTTTTTTAAAATTTACTTAAACTATAGACTTCATTTATGAGCCAGCCATTTTGTGGCTAAGGTGGTCCGTGGCTGCAGAATATAACAAGAAACTACACTTCGTTCCTTTGAGATCTCTTTCCATCTTGGTCAAAAAAAAAAAAAAAAAAAGAAAGAAAGAAAAGGAAAGAAAGACAGATCTCTTCCCACCGCCACATAAATTTTGCTACTTTTTTTGGGTAAAAATTATAAGATATTTTTAAACTAATTTTTTTTTATGAAGACAGATAAATTAATTAAAAATTACCTACTTTTTTTCATATCAAAGTAATTTAATTACAAATAAATATGAAAATATCATTAATAATTTCAAATATTGCAATTACGTTCCCATCCAAAGTAAAAAAGAACAAAGTAAAACATTTTTTTTTCTTTTGCTTTCATTCTAGTATCTTAGAATTTTGACACAAATTAATTCGATTGACAGCTTATAGGCACTTCTTTGATGGGCATATCTTATACTCAAGATTTAATCATCACTGCATACCTAGGGTTTAAACTCAAGACTTGATCTAGTTAAGTTGAATCAATTCCTAGTTAGTTAATTCAAGCGCATAATAGCAAAGAAATTGTATTTAAGAAAGAAAAATAAAATGCAAGATACAGGAATGGAAGAAGAAAAATTGTATTTAAAAAGAAGAAAATTGACAGAGCACAAAGTAAAAGAGACAAGAAAGAAATGTTGTTTTCGTAGCCCACCGAAGGAAGGTGGTGGGACAAACATGGCTTAAATAATACAGCCACCGGTCATATATGTTTGACATGTTTTGGAAGGCAATTAAATCATGGCCCTTAATATAAGTTAAATATTTTTCTTAATCATTTTGTATATCACTTAATTTATTCCAGAAATGTCCTCTGGACCACATTCCAATATAATATGAAAGTATTTAACGATAGAATTTATGGAGGCAAAAATGGAAAGTGATTCAATTTTAAGACAACTTAAAGTATGTGTGTTTAATATATAGGAGCTAGACTGAAAATTTATTGAATTTTGAAATTATGAAATTTTAATCTTTCAATTTTATCTCAATTATTGATTTGCCTCTTAAAGTTTTATTTTTATTAATTAAATCTTTAGAGTTTCAAAACCATACATAATCAATCCTTATGGTTTTTCTCCTTCAAACCAAAGGACTAATTGTATATGATTTTGAAATTTTAGATACTTAATTGATAAAAATTAAACTTCAAGGATCAAATTAATAATTGAAGCAAACTTAAAGAGCCAAAAGTTTCATTATTCATTAAATTTTTAGACAGGATTAATAAATTTTAAATTTTTTTTTTTTGGTTCCTATCAAACAAAGCAAAAGTTAGTTATAATTAAAAGATGAAAGAGCAAAGGAGAAGTGCATAAAAAGGGGTTTCTATTATATAGAGAATTTCTAGAATAATTCTTTAGTTATTAATATAAGGTATTTAATAAGGTATTAATCATATTTTTTTTCAATAACCCCTCTGTTTAAAATTATTAACTATGAGAAAGAATGTATTACAAATTTGATATTTTTTATTTAAAAAGGAATAAAACTAAAAACTTATTCTATTTTTCTAAAAAATTAGTTAATTAACAATCTCTTCTTAATTCTGATAAGATAATTAAATTAAAATGTTAATAAAGCCCAAAAGAATAATTGGTGTTGTAGTTGTGCCTCCATATACATAAATAATTGACCAACATGTTGTAGTGGCACAATATTTTGTTGTTGTTCCACAGATATATAAACAAAAAAAAAAAGAAAAAAAAAGATGTGGTCATTACAAGTGTCCAATCACGCCCCAGAGTTCCACGTCATAGTCATTTCAACATCTTTGACATAATTACGTTCTCTCGTTGTCGCGTCCACCAACCCACCTTCTCCCACTTCCACTAATTTCCAGTTTGAATTCCTATCTTCACATATTTTTTTATTATTCAGACTAACATGAATTTCAAAATTGAAAACATGTTGTTCTCACATGTTAATTTGTTAGGGTGCATTTGGAATAACAGAGTTTTGATAAAGTTGATTTACAAGCATAACTTTTAGCAAATTAAATTGATTTTAATCGAAACCACGTTGGGTAAATTTGATTTATAAGCAAGACTATCTGGGTGGTCTAAAAAAATAATTACGAAAGCTCAAATTGTGATTTTTCTTAAAAAATTATTCAAACATTCATATTTGATTAAATCAATTATGAGACCCGACCATATTATCTAACAAGTAGAGCTATTAATTAAAACTAGTTTGATCTTAAAGAACCAGCAATTGAAGAGTCAAAGTCTAAATAACTTGATCATATTAAGCTCAATTATATTTTAAAATTTTATTTTGGTTAGCCTGACCCTGGCTCTCAGGGTTGAAGGGTTGGCCTTTAAAACCTTAGCCCTATATTTTTTTCTATTTTTAATTTAAAAATTTTGAAAAAATATATTTAAAATCTCAAAAAATGTATTGCATATAATATTAAGTCTACAAAAACAAATTTAAGTCTAATAAAAAGAAACAACATAAAATTAACACTAATAACAATTAGACTTTACTAACATCATTAGTTAAATCTTAATAATTTTTTATTGTCATCAATATCAATACGATATCATCCTTCTTTTTGTAAAGCCTCATCTATGAAAAAAATGTTAAATTTTTTATATATTCTTTCTTTATCCTCATGAAAATGAGGCTATGGTTTTAAAATTAATGTAATATTTAATTTTTTTAATATTAAAATTTTAAAAAATTATAAGGGTCAGGCTTTTTATTTTATTGCTTAAAAGAATTAGCTCTTTTAAGCCCAATTTATTATTTTAACTTTAAATCATTGACCCGACCTTGAATTTTTTTTAACTTAAAAGAGCTTAGCCTTAATTGACTGCTCTACTAAAAAGAAGTTCCCACATGCTTTGTGCATGTTTAGAATTCTTTATAATTAATTTTAGAAGCCAAAATCATGTTTTTTGAAAAAAAAATTTATATATTCAAACATCCTTATTACATGCCAACATTAATTATAAATATAAAATTATAATTTTTTAAAAATATTCGAATGCCCTTATTACATATCAAAGTTAATAATGAATCCAAAATGATAATTTTTTAAAAAATATCGTGCATATTTGGATACTTCCTATAATCAGTTTAGAAGCCAAAATCATGATTGTTTGAAAAACAAATCCAAATATACCTATTTTATGTTAAAATTAATTATGAACTAAAAAATAATAATTTTTTTTAAGAACATACAAACACTTCTGTTGTATTTTGATTGAATCAATTAAGCCCCAAAACATGCTCTATTTTAATCCTAACTTTATTCCACCCAATGCTAATCCAAATGCACCTGGAGCATGTGGGGGTGCTTAAATGAGAAAATCACATTTTGAGGTTTCGTAATTAATTTCGTTAAAGCAGTATTAATTATAAATCCTTATTGCTTAACCTAATTTCTGTTCTTTTTCGCTTTTGTTTTGTTGTTTTGGAGCATAATCTGCCACTTATGAAAGACCATATGTATTCAGAATTCAGTCTTCAACTTTCTTCGAATTAAGCCGTCAGAAGGTCAATAATTATCCTTGAAGCCACATTCTTATGACTTTCTTTTCCCTTAGTTAAAAAAGAATTTTTTTAAAATTTATTTTAATTTAAATGCATTTTAGTTTGCTCATTTAATTTTATTTGTGTTGAGAGTTGATTTAAACCTAGCTAATACTCCCTTGGTCAAAAAAATATAAATTGAGGTTCATTTTTATCTCTATTTTTTTATTTCAAAGAGTGTTAAGTATTTTGTACCAATAAGTTGATCAATTTTTTTCTTGAATAATTTTTTTTGAGGAACAAAAATTTTTTATGTTAGTCATCCGTTAGCTTTGTCATTTTCTGCAGAAGTGGTATATAATTGGGGCCCACATGTAGTAAATAATAAGATTTTGACAATGTTCTTTAATATTAATTTCTCCCTTGATGCTTTTTATTAGGAGTGTCAGGCACCTTAAAATTTTTTTAAGAGTATTGAGAATCTTGAAATCTTATTAAAATAAATAAATATTACTAAAATATTAAATATTTTAATATTTACTAATTTAAATATTATTATTTATAATTATTTATCCAAAATTTGTAAATTATTTTTAAAACTCAAACTACTTTTTAAAAAATTTATAATGAAAAGCTAGTTTGAGCTGTTAATATTTAAAACATAATTTATAATTTTTGTAATATTGATAAATAATGATATTTAAATTATTAAATATTAAAATGTTTAATATTTTAATAATATTTATTAGATTTTATATTAACTAGATTTTAAGGTGCACAATGCTCCTTAAAAAACAATCATGATCAAACTCTCATCTATCACTACGTGTAGGTCACACACACATGATATGCTAACAAAAAATAGTGAAGTTAATGGATAACTAACGGAAGAGAAGAGATTTGTTGCTTCTCAAAATAATGATTCAGTAGGAGAATTGCCATACTTATCAATATAAAGTGCCAAGCGCTACTTGAAAAAAGTTCAGAAATAAAAATGAACATTAACCCAAAAATATAAAGTATTTTTAACTTAATTTTATTTCTAATAAATTAGTTAATTACTTTTAAACTAATATCATATTTTATATTAATCCTTATTTAATAGAGTTCTTACTTAAATATAAATATAAAATAATTTATTTTATAGAGTATTTTTAAATGAAGCACATTAATTATTTCTTCAAAAAATAAAAATATTTTATATTTTTTAATATTTAATTCCTTAAAAAAAGTGAGTATGACTTTTTGAAGTTCCCAACTGCACACAGTATAAAAGTTTTAGATAAGTTCGATCAAGAAAATTTGGACAAGTCACATATGTTGCAAGAAATTTTAAAAATAAGCTGTACTATTTATTATTTGAAAAAAATTATATCTAGATCCCATGGTATAGATTTATTCACAAATAAATCTCACAAAATTCATAAACTATAGTTAGATCCCTTGAAACTTGAGTATAATTTAAAATTAAGCTATAAAAACAATAATTTTCTATTAAACATGCACTACGTCAATCAAATAATTAATTTATAATTACTTCATCAGTAACTTATAATCATAACTTTAACTTTTTATAACTATAACTTCATATATTTAATAATTAATTTAATTATTAGATATATAAAATTATAATTGTAAAAAGTTAAGTTATAGTTGTAAATTACCGATGAATTAGTTATAAATAATTAATATTAAACTTTGTTAGTAATGCATAATTATTTAACTATTGAATATGTGAAGTTACAGTTATAAAAATTATAATTATAATTATAAATTGCTGATAAATAATTATAAATTATTTAAATGATATAATGTATATGCATTTAGTAGGGGCATTATTATCTTTGTATCTCAATTTAAATTACATTCAAGTCTCAAAGAATTTGATTGTGGTTTTTGAATTTTGTAAAACTTATTTGTAAATAAATTTATTTCACAGGACCTATTTATAAATTTTTTCTTATTATTTATTATTTATGAATTTTTTAAAAATTATATTTTTTGGCAAACTTTTAAAAATTTTCTCACATTCAAAAAATTTGAAAAATTATATATATATAAGTATAGAAATTTTATAATTTTATAACATTCACAATTCCACACCCTGAGACGTCCGTACTTGTCCTGAAACGTAAGTGATAATGCACGAACAATAATAAAGACATTTTAAAAAGACAAATTGCATGTCAATTCGTAGTAAACCGTAATGCAATATTGAATATATTTTTAAATTTCTGTGACGGAGAAATTTCTCAACTGTCTTTTTTTTTTCTTTTTGATTGGGATAACAAAGCAAATTTCTCAGCACTCATTGATATATTTAGGTGATCAATAACTGGTAATGTCAATGATATGACAGGTAATGTAGTTTCAACCATAGAGGTGATTGTTATGATCAAAATTTTGTGATCCTAAAGAAATTTTAAATTAATTAAATCTTCTCTATATTTCAATATAAAATCGTAGTTTGATATGTCAATTTATCAGTATATTTTCCTCATATTATTGATGATGTCTCAATCAAAACAATTTTTTTTTTCTAAAAAGAAATCAGAACAATTTAAATGAAATTTTCTGTTGACACGCACCCTAATTTAACTAATGTGAGAGCATCTTCCAGTTACAATTGAATATCAAATTATTTCCAATTAGTATTGCTGATAATGCTTGTGTTCAATGATGTTTTGCAAAGCTTCGATAAACCAACCCTAAGAGGGATATATAGATGTCAAATTAAAAGGAACGAGTGACTCAGCAATTACTTTGTCTAAAAAATAAATTTTTTATTTTATCTATATTCAAATGAAAATTTTTAAATTTGCGTTATATTTTTTTCATATTTAATATGTTTAAATAGGGACAATATTAAAAAAAATATAACTAATATTTTATCAATTATTTTATATTAAGAACCATCAATTTTTTAAAAATTTCTTTATAATAACGATCAAGGGGATTACTCTGTCACACCAATATTTAATGAATGGTTAAAAGAGTAGCTTGTGATAAAAAATTAATGATATATCTTAAAACTTAATTAAGAAGATAAACTTAGGTTGTTGAAAATTTCTGATAGCACGTACGCTTAGGCTCTAAATAACTATGGAGTGATTGGAGTCGACAGCATAATTAAAAATTGATCATGATTAAGATATCAAACATTAAGATCAACACTAAGCAATGAAAGCCTAATAATATAATGTTGAATGTGGACAATGTTACTGTTACAGCCCACCAACACGTATTATTGTGTTCCACGTTCATCACCACAATCTTCTTTCACACATCGTATTTTGAGAGAGAGAGAGAGAGAGAGAGAGAGAGAGACCATGGATGGATCATGAAGAAACTCAGTCTCAGGTTGTCGCGTCCCACTCACGATCCTTTTTTAAAAGTCAAATTTTAGTGGCTCTTCTCTTCATTCAGCTTGCAACTCTAGCCAATGAGTTAGTCCCTCTATTTCTATTAGACGAAAGAAAGAGAAGATTTTTTTTTTTTATATAAGTTATATTATTAAATTTATATTATAAATTTTATTTTTTATCTTCAATTAAATGTTAAAAAAAATATATTGTTAAAGTATATATATTTAATAGAAACAAAGTTAAGAATTTATCAAATTTAACGTTTATTAAAAAATTAGTTATATCCTTAAAATCATAAAAAAATATGTAACTTTTTAATTGTATAATTACTTATAATTAATAACCATAATAAATTATGGTCTAGAAATTTAAACCATAATGAATAAACAAATTTAATTAAAAAATAAAATTAATTACTCTAACTTGTCTTAGAATAAAAAAAATTTTCCAAAATTTTCTTTATATTAAGAATAAGAGGAAGTAGTTCATACCAGGATCTTAAACCATCAAAATAAATTGTAGCTGGATTGTTTATGATATGTGAAAAATATTATTAATATTTACTCAAAAAAGAGATGGCAACAAGTATGAATTAATTGGCGTTGTGGGATTTAATTAATTGAAATGGCGGCTAACTGGATTTGATAGTGCCCAAGGTTTAGTAGGATTTTGAAAATGCAAATAAATAAAAAAAGAAAGTGAGAGAGGAAAACAAAAATGAAACGTGAAAGAAAAAGAAATTTAGTGGAAGGTAGGGACTGTCTTCCACTAGCGAAGTAAAAGCGAAGCCATGGATGAGAACATAGACGCGGGGATTTGTGCTTTTGTTTGTGACGGGTCGGGCCCACCCATATATATATATATATATATAAACTCTCACGACCCGCCCCGTCTTTTCTTTCTTGGGTTCGTCTACCTTGAGGTGCTCATCACTCAGAAAATATCTGAACCTTTCAAATTTTTTATCTAAACAGTCCAGATTTTTTAAATTTTAATTTTGATTTTATGTTTTATAAAAAGTTAATTTATAAATTTTTTTGATAAATATATTCATCATCAATTTGAACAGTATTGATTCAATTTGAAATTCTAAATGATTTAATTTAATATTATAATTTTCATAAACTAACTATCTAAATGTACTCTAGTCAAGATAGATTTAATATTAAATTTTTAATAATTTTTTATTTTAAAAATGTAAAATTAAAATAAAAATAAAAATTTAAATCTAGAATTTGTAGATAAAAATTTCATATTGAATGTAGATTGTTTAGCGTATACCTAAATAGTTAGTTTATAAAAATTATAATATTAAATTGAATCATTTAAATTAAATTAGTACTATCTAGATTGATGATAAATATATTTTTTTTATAAATATAAAATTACAATTGAAAAATTTATGGCCCAAATTTTTTTTAGGTGATGAGCACGTCGCTTGCTGAGCACCGAAAATGAATCCGACTTTCTTCCTCCTCTTTTAGTCTTTTACTTGTTTTTTCCTGCAAACAAGTTCTCTAATCCCATTCATTGATTTCACCCATCTTGAGAGAAAAGTAAAATTTTTGGTTTTTTTTGGGTTTTTTATTAATTATTGATTTAATCCTTAAACTTTTCCTTGCAATAATTCATTTCTTAGAATTTCTTAACTCAAAACCCTTCAATTTTTATAGTTTTTTTTTAACTCATTACAGCTTAAATTTTAATAATTTCTTAATTCAATGAATTACAAGGACTCAATTGTATTAAGTTAAAATTTAGAGATTAAATTTATAAGTGAAAGAAAAGTTAAGGACTAAAAAGTTGTATTATCTCTAAATTTATAATAACACATGCTCTTCAAATATCATTTAAAAGTGAATTATTTTGCAATTTTTTTGAAATAAAATCGAGCAGGCAAATACATATATAACAAAACAGAAGCAAAGA
Organism: Prosopis cineraria; assembly: GCF_029017545.1. Classification (NCBI taxonomy): domain Eukaryota; kingdom Viridiplantae; phylum Streptophyta; class Magnoliopsida; order Fabales; family Fabaceae; genus Prosopis; species Prosopis cineraria. The sequence continues at coordinate 7,366,342 of NW_026555332.1, forward strand.
AAAAAAAAATTAAGTCATAGATCAAAATGCTCGACAAATTAAAACCCTCATCACCACTTAGTTTAAATCTAGACTAGAGAAGATGAATGTGTCCAAGACTAGACAAATTCCAATTTCTTCCCGTCAAGAACAGTTGAATCTATATTATTTTGTAATTTTGAATGTATGGAAGCTTGTTTTTTTTATAAATAATATATTAAATTTTTTAAAATGAAAAATTGAAACCATTTCCGACAGTACCAAATACCAATTATGGGAGTGGTTCCATTTTAGAATTATTGATTGAAACTACTGTTTTAAGAAAATCAAGCGAACCAAATTATGTCGTACAATCAGACATTTGACAGATTGAAAATTGGAATGACATCAGATTTGATTGTTGTCTGAGGGAATAGTATAACCCACGTCGTGGATAGTGGTGGGGAAAACTATTCAGATTATAAATTGCCGCCCATGAAGCACTACATCTATCATCAATCAAAAATACTGAGTAATAAAAAATAAAATCTTATGGCTACACTAGTTAATAAAAAAAATACTAATATATAATTAAAAAGGGAAAATTTCATTGAAATCTTATGTTGGGACTTAATTTTAAAAAAGGACTAAGGAAATATAAAATTACTCAACAAGATCAAGGGACTGAAATGAAGACAATTTTATGTATGAAATGATAAAAATACCATTTGCTTATTTTTTTTAAAAAAAGGCCACCTTTACAGCGGCAAATTATAATTTGGATTTTTACAAATTTATAGCTTGAAATTTGAATTTTACTTGCGAAAATTTAAATTATAACTTGTAAAAAAATTGAAATAAAACCTTTAAATGTTTTAAAAAAATAACATGTTAAAACTCAAATTATAATTTATGTATTGTAGAAACTTTGATAGCTTTTAGGGATGACAACTTGTCAAAATTCAAACTACAACCTATTATTAGAGTGGTGTGTCTTTTTAAAAAAAAAAAATCAGCAATCTTCTAAACTAGAATGACTTGTTAAAATCCCAACCATAACTTATCAAAATTTAAACTACAGTTAATTTGTTACTGAAAAGATGATCTTTTCTTGCAAAATAAGCAAGGGCTATTTTCGTCATTTCATGTGTAATATTATTTTCATTTTAGCCCTCTAATCTTCCATTATAATTTCATATTCTTTATCCTTGTTTGCAATTAAGTCCCCGTGCGGGACTTGAGTGAAACTTTCCCATTAATAAAACTGAAACCTAATGGTTTCTACTAGATCTCTTTTTGTTCAACAAACAAATTCAATCACCAGAAACACAAGTGGCTAGCCGGCGGTGAGCGTGAAATAAAACTCACACCTCACTTATATTGCTCACAAAAATGATAATAAAAATTAAATAACAAAGAAGATGAAGAAGTTGAAAAAGAATAAACAACAATCAAGAATGACATAGAAACTCTGATGGGTATATTGAGTTCTCCAGATTAGATAAAAGATCTCGCAAAACGTTATCAAGTTTCAAAACAAAAAAAAAAACCATACCCAAACACAAAACGGGTACACTTATATGCCTCTATATAACAACGTTTATGAATAACAAAACCAGAATGACAAAATTTAAACGAAGAAGAAGAAGAATGAAATTATTTCTTTCTTCACCTTCATAGGGATTGTTCAGTGGTGGAAGAAGAGAGAGGCTTTGCCAAGTAAGTGGCGTTACTCTGTCCAGCCATGATCACCAGAATTCTGGGCTCTGGATCCGACGTCGTTTTCGCTGCTTCGTCTGATTTGCTTTCTTCATCCTCACAACCAGGAGAATTCGACGACGACGAGGGTCGTTTCCGATGAGAACAGGCCAGCACCAGCAATGCTACTGCGATGAGGGTTAGCATCAGACCGAGCCCTCCGAACAGGTACGGAATCGGAGACTTCAAGCTTCGGAAACAGCCGCTTGAGTAGGCAGATGAAGACGACGGGGACGGCGTCGGCGAAGAGTTGAAGATGGTCGGAGGTGATGGAGAAGGCCTCATTTTGTGAAGTATTTGTTAATCTCTGTTCTGTGGGAATTTGGTGGGGTTTCTGCGAAGATTGGGAGAAAATCAATGAGTTTATTTATAGGGCAGAAACCGCGAAAGTTTGATGCCCACCACCTATATATATATATATATATATATCAAAATAAGTATTTTGTATTCCATAAAAAAAGAAAAACGTATTGTATTTGTATGTGTATACGAAATTAATAAAAGAGGGAATGGCGGGCAAGGACATCATAAAAAGATTAATGTCAAATCAATTTTTTTAAATATTTTAGTATTAAAAACATACGAAAATGAGTTATTAATTTAGCAACGTTATTTGTAAAGAGATTTTAATTTAACATTAATGTTTTTATAAAATTTTTATTTATTAATTTTCTTTTAATAAAATGCCCACATTGTTTCTTTTATTAAACAATAATAGTAGTAGTTATTATTTTTTGCCAGATTAAAAATTATTATTATAAGTTACTCCTTCTTAATTTTTAAAAAAGGTTAAAATATGCTTGAAATAATATTAATTATTTAAGTATTTTAGGTAATAGAAAATCACTATTTTATTTTGATGAAATAAATATATAAATATTTAATACTTGTTGTATTACAAAAGAGGAAAGATTTAGATATTTTGTTTTATATATTAAATATATTTTTGTTATAAAAATTAAAATAAGTGAATTTTGAAGTGTTAATAATAAACAATTTTTTAGAATATATAATTTATAAAAAATTATATATCTCGATTTAATTGAAAAAATATTTTAAATATATGGCATAAATTAAAGGCTACTTGATGTGTGTCTCAAAATTTACGTTGAAGATTTAAATATAAGAAGAAAAAAACCCACACAATCGAATGTAACAAATTGAATATTCTTCTGATGTCAATGCATAACAACTGATTTCTTATAAATTTATATGACATGTACAGATGAACATAATTTATTTAAATAAAAACGATTATGCTTTATATATTATTATAGTAGGCGTCGTGATTAATTCTATCTTACATTCTCTTCCACAAAAGCAAAAGGAATAATAAATTGGTGATTAAAAAAAGGGATTAATGGGAGAGATTGAAAGAAATAGTTGACTAATTGGTGATATATATATATATATATATATATATCTTTTCTGTAATAGAGAATAAAAAACAGCTATATATGTGTAAGTGAGGTGTGATAATTATTCTGATGGAAGTTTCCTGATGATGGATCGATCTTCAAGGCTTATCTCTTATGTATATAAAAATAAATCCAATTCCTTTCTTTTCAAAAGCAACACATAATAGTATAGAATATCTAGCAAAGTCGTCTAATCTTGTCACCATTCATATATTTAGCCACAAATGAATAAAAATAAAAATAATAATAAAGTTACATTAATTAATGCAATTAAGCTTAAGCACACCATACATATAAAAATTATGAGTGAAGATATATATATATATATATATATATGAAAATGGGGATAGATTTGTGAACAATATATTAATTACATGAGGAAATTATATTATAGGTAGGAATGGCTTGAGTTGTGTGTTTTGATGTGTAAAGTGGAACGCAAAGGGAATTTAGGGATCAATTTGGTTGCTTTGAAGGTGAAACAATTCATGTTTCCCCCGTGAAGCAACCAAGAAAGGAAGTCTAAACGTGTTCTCTTTTATCTACGAATCTATGCCCTCTCATGTCCTCTTCTCTCTCTTTTCCTATGCCACTATGTGATGTGTCTCTACCATGTTTTTTTGAGAGTGATTTGATGTTTCATAATATTTATCCGGTCTTTATTATAGGAAATATTTTAAAAGAATTTTCTAACATATAATAATATATTAATTATATTTTTTTTAATATTATCTCTATTTAAACTCATTAATTATGAGAAAGAATATAATATAATTTTTTTAAAAAAATTCTTTGAATAGAGATAAAATTTAAAGTTTATTATATTTCATATTAATTATACTTAACCACATTTAGATAAAGTCATACGTGCCTTGTAATAGGGATTGGATAGAGCATACAAGATGTTTATATTTCAAAAAAAATAATAATTTAATTAATGAATCTTATGTTATTCTAAAATTATTCCTAACTACTATATTTCACTAGTCAAATATGTTCTTTCTTTCTCTCACTTATTAAGTGAATGATATTTTTGGAAGTTTCTAGAGATATTAAGGTTACAAACTACTTTCAAATTTTTGGCATGATAAAAATTGTTTGATTAAAATCAAATAATAGTAAGAGATTTTATCATATGATACTCAAAAGTATTAAATCTCAAATTTTTAAATGGGACAACATATGTAAGAAGTGCTTTGATTGTGACAATTATTTTGAATTTTTTTTAAAAAATATCTTAATAATTTTTAAATATTGATAAAATTTAATAGTTGCAATTGAATACTTAATAAGTGAGTGTAGGTCATTTGCTAATCCAAATCCTCTACTCCCATTGCCTCATTTTATAAAACATTATTGGATCGATGGTGATTTTATGTCCCAAAAACTAAGTTTTGAAAAAAAAAAGTTTTGTTAATGATGATTATTTTAATATTACTCCTTATTAAATAAGTTTCCTTCACTCATCCTCAAATTTATAAAAGTTTAAGATTGTAAAATATATTTAATAAACTCCATTGATATATATAATTTTTTCAAAAACTATCTTATAAAATTGAGAAGGAGGGACCAAGGGAGCATATTTAATTAACTTCATATGTATTCATAATTTTATCAAAAATGTCTTATAAAATGAGATAATGGGATTAATAGCTGTTGATCCTAGTGAGAAGGGATGTGGCATCTTAAGCATGGATTATTAATGACAATTAGGGACCCTATAAGAAATCTGCTAACTATATTCAATTTTTCACTGTTAATATACAGATAAATCACTTAAAAAATTAAGTAAATATACTTGAAATTATTTATAATGTTAGTTGAGAATCTATGAGAGTCAGTCATGAATCGCAAATCAATTACTTATGATTTTTTGCTTTTAATATATAGATATATTACATGAAAAATCTATTAAATACATTTAAAATTATTTATAACATTAGTTAAGAATTTGCAAAATTCAATTGTGAATTACAAGCCAATTACTTTTAATTTTTTGCTATCATGCTTGGAAAATTAACAAAAGATAGTTAAAAATTTTATAGTGTTAGTTAAAAATTTATTAAAGTCTGTTGTGAATTTCAAGTCAATCAATAAAAGAATTTATTGAAAATTAAGATCACAGTCCGTTATGGAAATTTCAATAATTTAAAATATTTAATTATCATTAATATTCTTATAGGGTCTCTAATTATCATTTTTCTAAAATTACCACATTCTCTTGCACCGTTGATTATTTTATTAGAGTTTTATATTATATTACATTATTATACATGCATCTATTGATTGTATAATATTATATTAAACAATAAATTTAGGGAAAATTACATCCAAACCCCTTCTAAGAGAATTAATTACAGATAAAAACCAACAACAAGTCTTATTCAAAAAAAAAGTTATATTCCTATTTTAACAATAACCTGTTCTACATTGATTCTTATTCATGATTAATTTTTTTAGGAGGGAGTTGGATGTAATGTTTTCATAAATTTATATATAGATTAATGTAAGGTTAAGCACTATATTGTCGGAGAAACTGGAATTTTTAAACATTAGAAGAGGAAACTATAGAAAAAATAAAATAGTTAATGTTTTAATTTGTTATCTAAAAGTTGATTACAAATGGAATTTGGGATCAATTTGCTTTGCTTGAGGTGAACTATATTCATGATACTCTCATCCATGAAGCAACCAACAACGAATAAATGTTTTATTATATAAAATAAAAATATAATCTTGAAAATAGGGAAGAATTCTATGTAACATAACTTCATAAGTTTTGATTTCAAAAATAGTATATATATACATATATATATGTAGGTTGCTAAAATAAATAGAAAAGATTGTCTTAAGTCCAACCCAAAAAAAAAGATGTAAAAAAAAAAAAAGATGTCTCCATAATAAGAATAACATAAAGAGAATAATATTACTGTATCTTATACCAAAATATAAGTTGTCTGAGTTAAATATCAACGATCAGTATATTGAATTTAAATAACCTAAATCTACTTTGAAGATACAAAGCACCTATTTGCAACTTTTTCTGTGTCATTAAAAAATTGTAGTCCATGCTTACAAATCAAGCATTTTCGGATTTGTTACTTAATTTTCACTTTTCTTTTGGTATATTCATTTCCTTCATCCCCAAGAAAAAGAACAGATTAATGAAAGATAGACGACTAGATGGCTTCATGCATTTTAATAAATTGGTCTCACTTTTAGTTTTTGGTTATTCATTATTAATTAAATATATTTAGAGATAATGTTTTTAGTCTGCGACTTTTTTCTTGAAAATCTTTAATATTGTGTGAGTGTGACAGCGAGATGAATTATTCTACTACGTCTCATTCTCTGGGAAGCACATATTTTTTTGTCCCCAAAACAAAGAAAATATTGGATATTATTTTCATGAGTTTTTTAGCCACTCTTTTGTTAGGAGGGAGAAGATATTTTAATAAATTTGATTTTGAAAAAAAATGAACAAGTAATATTATAAATTTTTGATAGAAAAATGTATAAGAGAAAATAGTAAGAAAATATTAATTTAAAATGTATGTATTATTTCAATTTTCATAAAACGTTAATTTAAAATTTTCAAATCCACTTATCCAATTTTTTTAAATTAAAAAATCAAACTCATTAAAGCTTTCGATCTCAACCCCACACCTCTATTCGGACCATTTCCATGAAGCCCCCCCAAAAAAAAAAGGAGGCCTATACGAATCATATTTTTTTTTTTTAAGCCACAAAGTTTTAAGGCAAGAAACTTTTTCACTAACTCAAAAAAAAAAATTCTCAGTCTCATTTACAATCCAAACTTCAATATTTACAATTGACTGAGATCAATAGGTAATTGATTTTTTATGAGACTTAATTTGTGTTTTCACAAAATTCAAGGAAGCTGGGAATTGCAACGGAGGCCTTGGACTCACGAGTGTGGAGAAGAGAGAGGCGAGAATGGAAGTGAGAATTAGGGCAAAGTGAGGAAGGGTGGGATTGTCCAAAAAATCATAACTAAGGACAATTTGGTCACTCAAAAAATAATTCCCATCGGTGGATTTCCATTCCGGATGTCTACTGATAGAATGAAGATTGTTTGATTTATTTCAAATAACATAATGAGCTATTCCATTGAAATGGATCCAGAATATCTAAAATGGTCATTTCGTCTCCCATTTCCATTCCGTTCCCACACGTTTCCATGAAGCAAACAAGGCCTAAAGAGCTAGTATTTTTTTTTTTTCTGTGTAAAAAGAGGAAAATATATAAATAAATTAAACAATAATGTGTTCGGTTGTAAAGGAATTGAGTAGAGTAAAAAATAAGAATTGGACCTAAATAATCAAGCTTAAAGATTTTGTTTAAATAAAGGTTCGGGTTTTAAAAATTAAATTTTTTTTTAAAGTAACTAGGCTTGAGAACTTAACCTTAATAAATCCTTTAAAAAAAAAAGATCGGCTCGGGTGGCCCTTCAAACTTTGATAAACTTGATTATCCTACACATACACATATTTAATTAATAATGACACAATTTAATTAATATTTATTGTAAGTGATGAAGAATAAGTTGCATAGATAATTGACATTAAATCTCCACTTCATTTTCAACAAGTAAATTTACATATAAGGAATCTAATATTTTATTTTTCAATGATAATGAGAGAGATTTAGATTTACAATGTCAATGATGAAGATTTTAATCTTCATCTTAAATTTAAAATTTAAAATTTTTATAAAATTTTATGTAAGATTTTCATTTGTTTCATGTTGAATTTTATAATATTATATTTAAATTAAAAGATTGGATTTTTTTTGAGAAAAAAAGCTTAAGGGCCCAATCTTAAGTCCTTTAAATAAGAGTTAAGTCTTAGAATTATGTTAAATTTTAGGTAATCAAACTTTAGGGCCTAAATTCTTAAAGGTCGGGCTAGTCTTGAATCCTACCTTTAGAGTTGAGGCCAAAAACCAATACAAAATTAACTAATGGGGCAGAAATTTGCATTTTTCTCATTTATATTTCAAAAATATTTAAAAATTCTTCGTGGAAACTGACCGAAACAAGCTAGAAACCCTAGAAATTCTTTTCACACATGTAACCAAAAGACATTGACACTATGAAAAGTAAAAGTCGCATGACTACAGACTTGTAGAAACCAGAAAGTGGAGAAACTTAATAGTGCAAAATCTGCATGTTTTTTCCAAGGTAAAAATCATTAATAAACAATTATTAAGGAAATTTTTTTAAAAATAAAATGCCCCCTCCGTCCCTATATACATGATGTTGTCTAGAAACTTATTTTATTTTTAAATATAAAAGATGTCATAATATTTTTTAGTACCTAGGCAATTTTGCCCTTGTCTTTTAATTGGGTGCTTTATCCGCCACCATCATGATATTAATTGACATTATTAGGGACATAATTGAAAAATTATTGTGATTTCAACTGAATAACAAAATTTTATTAGTATGCAAAATTTGATTAAAAACTCCTTATATATAGTAGAGCTGTCAATTAAGGTCGAACTCGTCAAGCTAGCTCTTTTAACCTTAAAAATAATTAGGACTGAGCCTCTACTTTGAAAAGAAAAATGATAATTTGGGCTTAAAAGGGCCATCCTTTTTAAGCCCTTTTATTTTTTTAAAAAATTATAATATAAAAAATAAAAGATTAAATATATAACTAAAAAAAATGAACATATTAGACTCATTCATCCATCCTTCATTCATTCATTCATTAAGATTTAGCTAATAATTTAGCAAAATTTAATTTTTATTGGTATTAATTTTGATATTATTATTTGATATTAGACCTAAATGTTTAAGTTTTTTCATTTATTATGGTGTAAATTAATTTAAATTTATTTTCTTAAATTTAATTTTATGTATAATAATTTTTTTAGAATTATAAATATATTTTTTAGAATTTTAAATTAAAAAAAGTAAAAAAAAGGGCTGAGGCCTTGAGGGCTGACTCTTCAACCCTGAGGGCTAGGGCTGGACCTTTAAAAGAAAACTCTAAAGCATGATCAGGCTTATTAGAGCCAACCTATTTAGGCTCTGGCCTTTTAAGGGTTGACCTTAATTAACAGCTCTAATATATAGGGATGGAGAGAGTATAATCATAATCCAATAATGGTCAATTTTTTTCCGCATAAACTTCATTCTATTGGAGGTTCGAGGTATGACTTGACATTGAATGTAAGTACCTCTTTTTAATGAAAATTTGAATATTAATTTGTCATACTATGAGATATTAAGGACTTATTTGTTTTAGCTTATTGTGTGAAAAAATCACTTATTATTTGAAAAAAATTTTATTTTGTCAGTTTTTATAATATTTTTTAAATTTTTAAAAATAATCAGAATTAAAAAAAACAAATATCTGATTATTTTAACAAGCTACTTTAGGTAACTTCTGAAAATAATTTAATGCAGTAAATGAGAGAAAGTGTTTTAAAGAGGCAGAATACATGAAGATATTATAAAATTTTAAAATAATATAATAATAAATTAATTTTATAAAACAAAAATATAGGAAGATAACATAGAAAATAACTAACTAATAATCATTTTTTGATTATTAAAACCAAACATAAAATATTATCTTCTTTCTATAAAATCTTTAAAAAATAAATTTCTTTTCATAAAATCTCTAAATTACTTATTTTTTAATCTTAAACAAACCGGTTTAAATTTTTTTTGTTAGACTTAATATCTGTTGGTAGTTGGTAGTCCAAGAATAGTCATTATTAAATTAATAATTAACAAAACCCATGCTTTAACAAATAGTAACTTTTACATAATTTAGTGTGAATTTTATTTGTCCAATATTGTAGTGTGAATTCAAAGATAGTGTTTTTGTTGTAATTAAAAAACAAAAGATATTGCTTATGCGGTACATATCAGCAAATAATTCAACCCAATTATGTGGTCTACTTCGTGGCGACTATAGAAACTTCTTTGGTGGCACGCACAGTAAAATTGTAGACTAAGTAAAATGAATTTATTTGTTTTTTCTATTTTATTACGTAAGTTATAAATCATTTAATATAAAAACACTCTGGTGACTGATAAAAATAAAAAATAAATAACATTAAAAAATACTATCAACTTACCGTTATTATAATAACTCGATAATTATAAATTTCTCTGTCTTAAAACCATAAAAAAAAGAGAAAAAGAAAAATGTAACTTTTAGTTCGTGAACTTTTCTTCATTTATTGATTTAGTTCCTGAATATTTATTTTTATTCGAAACAACTAAGTTTTTATAGTTTTTTGATTCAATAAAATTATGTTTTTATAATTTCTTTGCTCAATAAGCTATAAAAATTAAATTATATTGAGTCAAAGTTTAGGAATAAATTTGATGATTAAGATAACATTTAGGGACTAAAAATTATATTATCACAAACAAAAAAATAATTGTACTATTTTATTTGATTTATTTTCTTTGTATGGCATATATTAAGTTAAACGTGGCCTAAAAGTCATTGAGTAGGTTGAGATGAAAAGAGAAAAGAACTAAAACTATCAGCGTGGCGCAGAGTTTGCATGAAAGAGAGATCATTTGGAAAAATAATACTCATAATTTGCTTATGGTCACTAAGAACTTACTTTAATTAATTATTTAATTGATTGATTGATGTTCATTTTGATCCATTAGCCTCACACAGGTCTCTAGAATGAGAAATTTTGTACACATTCAGTTTATTATTGTTTAATTTAATTTCCATTTTGATAAGGAGTTCAACTATATACTAAGTTATTAGTTCTAACATCATCAAGTGATTGATCTAATGATTTTGATTATAATAAAATTATAAGTATATTTATTTAGGGATAATGAAACTTTTAGTCTTGTCTCTATTATTAATTTAGTTTTTGATCTAAACTTTTATAAATTAAGTGCCTAAATTCATAACCATACATAATTAGTTGTTATGGTTTGAAGTAAAATCCTAAACAAGCACACTGTCACGGGCTGAGAGTCTGGCGCAGCACACGGCGCCCGTGCGGCGTCCTGGAGGACCCCATAATCCTCAGGACAAGCCTTACCACGTACGGATCACACTGGTTTCGCCTTGCCATGGGCTCATCAGGGAGGCGGCACTAGCCCCCGACCAGTTGTGCACACACTCCGAAGACTGAGGCAGAACACCCCCAATGCTAATGTCGCCCCCTTTACCCATATTGTGCGAGGCTAACCAGCGGACCGTTCATTATCTTGGTCTTTACACGGTCACGGAAATATCATCCGTGACATTCTCCCACACCCAATCTAGCACGCCCTCGTGCTAGGGGAGAATGACTCCGCCCAAGGATCGTACGTACAGTACTGCCACAAACACACCAGCTTACTTGCTGAGTGGCCACCCGAGTCCTGCACTCTTCGGACCCACTCGCACCCGCGAGCCAACAGGAGTGGAGTCGACAACGGCCAACCTTCCCGCCCGAGTCCTCACTTTTGGACCCACCTGCTCGGAGGCCTTTCTGGAGCGGTGCCGAGGCCGACCAGTCCCAACGTGGGACCCCACGCGCACACGACAGTAAAGTACGTCCTGCTCTGATACCACTCTGTCACGGGCTGAGAGTCTGGCGCAGCACACGGCGCCCGTGCGGCGTCCTGGAGGACCCCATAATCCTCAGGACAAGCCTTACCACGTACGGATCACACTGGTTTCGCCTTGCCATGGGCTCATCAGGGAGGCGGCACTAGCCCCCGACCAGTTGTGCACACAGTCCGAAGACTGAGGCAGAACACCCCCAATGCTAATGTCGCCCCCTTTACCCATATTGTGCGAGGCTAACCAGCGGACCGTTCATTATCTTGGTCTTTACACGGTCACGGAAATATCATCCGTTACATTCTCCCACACCCAATCTAGCACGCCCTCGTGCTAGGGGAGAATGACTCCGCCCAAGGATCGTACGTACAGTACTGCCACAAACACACCAGCTTACTTGCTGAGTGGCCACCCGAGTCCTGCACTCTTCGGACCCACTCGCACCCGCGAGCCAACAGGAGTGGAGTCGACAACGGCCAACCTTCCCGCCCGAGTCCTCACTTTTGGACCCACCTGCTCGGAGGCCTTTCTGGAGCGGTGCCGAGGCCGACCAGTCCCAACGTGGGACCCCACGCGCACACGACAGTAAAGTACGTCCTGCTCTGATACCACTCTGTCACGGGCTGAGAGTCTGGCGCAGCACACGGCGCCCGTGCGGCGTCCTGGAGGACCCCATAATCCTCAGGACAAGCCTTACCACGTACGGATCACACTGGTTTCGCCCTGCCATGGGCTCATCAGGGAGGCGGCACTAGCCCCCGACCAGTTGTGCACACACTCCGAAGACTGAGGCAGAACACCCCCAATGCTAATGTCGCCCCCTTTACCCATATTGTGCGAGGCTAACCAGCGGACCGTTCATTATCTTGGTCTTTACACGGTCACGGAAATATCATCCGTGACATTCTCCCACACCCAATCTAGCACGCCCTCGTGCTAGGGGAGAATGACTCCGCCCAAGGATCGTACGTACAGTACTGCCACAAACACACCAGCTTACTTGCTGAGTGGCCACCCGAGTCCTGCACTCTTCGGACCCACTCGCACCCGCGAGCCAACAGGAGTGGAGTCGACAACGGCCAACCTTCCCGCCCGAGTCCTCACTTTTGGACCCACCTGCTCGGAGGCCTTTCTGGAGCGGTGCCGAGGCCGACCAGTCCCAACGTGGGACCCCACGCGCACACGACAGTAAAGTACGTCCTGCTCTGATACCACTCTGTCACGGGCTGAGAGTCTGGCGCAGCACACGGCGCCCGTGCGGCGTCCTGGAGGACCCCATAATCCTCAGGACAAGCCTTACCACGTACGGATCACACTGGTTTCGCCCTGCCATGGGCTCATCAGGGAGGCGGCACTAGCCCCCGACCAGTTGTGCACACAGTCCGAAGACTGAGGCAGAACACCCCCAATGCTAATGTCGCCCCCTTTACCCATATTGTGCGAGGCTAACCAGCGGACCGTTCATTATCTTGGTCTTTACACGGTCACGGAAATATCATCCGTGACAACACGCTCTAGTGCTGGCACGACTTGGAACAAAATATGGAGATGCTAAAATCAAAGTATATCTCTAGCCGACTGCTAAAAACAAGTCGCACATAGCAGAACTTCGCATGGCACGAGGAATTCAACATGAGGCCCAATGCCCCGTAGGATGCTCATCGCAGAAGGAGACCATTATGCATGTGCTCAGAGATTGCCTGGTTGCAGAGGAAAAGTGGAACGATCTCATCAAACCCAAACTCTGGAGCACTTCCAAAAGCCTGGAGGGTGAGGACCGGATACTATAGAACCTGACAAAGAAAGCTGGATATTTGATGTACTATATGTAAATCTAAATTCTTTGATGATGATGCTGAGAGAACATGTTTGAAGGAGGCAATTTTACACAAAACCAAGACTGATTAGGATGTGCTCTTGAATGCTTTGGATACTTTATATAGATCCTCTCAATGTTCATAATGTAAGTGGTATAGATCTATTAGGAATGATCTACACCTAAACATTGATGGTTCTTATGATGAGGATGACGTTTCCAAGTGTGGAGGCATGATCTGAAATAACAATGCAGAATGGATTGCCGATTTTAACTCTCATGTTGGTCAATTTCTCCCTGCAATTATTGAGGTTATTAGTATAATTCAAGGCCTTAAATTGTGCTAGCATTTAAATTTGCAAAAAATCCAAGTGTTCAGTAATTGTGCTGAGACGATTAATCTGCTTACCAGGAATGATGTGAGACAACACCCTTTCAGAGACGTCATTGAGTATGCTAGGGAATATGTTTCATTTTAGATTGGTTTCTTTGAACTTTATGCATAGAGAGGCTAATTATTGTGTGCCCATTTACTTGTTCTGATCAATTGCTACCTTTTTGGTAAGAGGTGGTGGATGATAAAAGGAATATGACTCAACTTGTGAATTGATTTACTTGTATCCTTGTTTGGATTAATCATACCTCTTCATATTAAAAAAAAAAGTACAATCATAAATACATGTCATGAAACCTTTGATTCAAGGATGACAATCTTTTCATGGATTGCAGAAAAAAATTGTCGGTCCAGTGAGATCAAATAAGAAAATAAAACTTTAGAGATTTCATTGATAAAACTTAAATTTTCAAAACCTAATTGATGATAGAAACAAACTTGAAGGTTTAAAAGCTTCATTATCGAAATCTATTTCCTAATATATTTTGTCTAACTTTAAATGCATTGGATTTAATATGATATCATTAATATATATTTGTCGAGAAAATTACATAACTCACTTGTTTTTGTCTTTTCTCTTTTTGATACAATTACCCATTATTTATGGGGCCGAGTCAGGTAAAATCACATTGACAGCAAAGCTTTCTTAATAAATATTTAACACAGCTACATACTTATAACTTGATCATCCCACGTTTTTCTTTTGTCTTAATTTTCTCTCATTTCTATTTTTCCACGTCAACCAAACACTATGTAGGTCAAGTGTTGTACATTTGAGTTTCTATTGAAGCGCCACGTATGGTTAGCAAGAACTGTGTTTGATCGTTGAAAATATTTTTATATCTTAGTTTTGGGTTAGCTTAAGGTTTTTTCTTTTTTTTTTAGGTCAAAGAGTTAGCTTAAGTTAAAGCTCTAGGAAGTTGTAAAAATATAAGGGGAATGACATTTGTAGACCAAGAAGATAGAACTAATTCCATATAAGGATAAAAACTTTTGTAAATTTCGAGTAAAGACCAGAATTTTTTTTTTACCGCTGTAAAACCGTATGAAAAATAGCTAAATCATGTCACATAAGAAATCATAAGATTTTTTAGCCTAAAGGAGGGTCATTGTAAATATAATATTAAAGTTGTCTTCAGAAACCTAGTGAACAAAAAAATCAGCTCATTTATTTGTTTATCTAAAAGTTTGATAAAAATTGATTGTCTAATTTCTTACACCAAAATCCTTAATTTTCCTTAGTAGTTTTAGAAAGGGGATGACTCTAACAGAAATTTTGCTGAATGAGCAGCACAACTTTTTAAGAAATTTGAGTAAATGTTGATTTTGGTTAGCTTTTCGTTTCAAAAAAATTTAATTCCTTTCAAGATACCGAATGAATTTGACAGGCAAGGACCAGGTTTCTTTAAAATGGATTTACTAAAATACCCTTGTTATAAAAATAGGAGCATGAGTTGTAAATTAAATTACTATCAAATCACTAAAAGTAACAAAATTGCTGTGTTAAATTTATATTAATAATATATTCCTATGTGAATAACAAAAATTTTAGCCGTAATCCACTCGGGTAATTCATAACTGGTAACATTTATCGTTACTACTATAAATGTTAGTAATATATCTGAAATGTTTATGTTTGTTAAAAAAGCATACGAATGTCCGTTGGCAAAAAAAAAAAAAAAAGCATAAGAATGAGTGTGCAAAAATATATATTATACTATGATATCGACTATAAAAAAATTAAAAAAAGAATATTCTAATAAACTGCTTATGCTAAGTACAACGAATTAATCGGAAAGAACAAGAATAAATTTAGATAGTGCAAACGCGTAACCCAAAAAAAAAAAACAATTTATATGTTTTGATTAAAATTTATTCCTTTTATTTTTCAATCTTAAATTATATCTTTAAAATTAGTAATTAGAAGTTTGTCGCAATTTAGTATTTATTTTTTTAAAAAAATGAATTTTAATTTAAGAAAGCAGGATTTAAACTACTTATAAAGCCGATCTCATGAAAAATCAAAATTTTAAATAAGTATCCTTCTCAAAAAGTTAAAAGAAAAACGTGTTATGTGTGCATATTTGGATTAAAATTTGCAACAATGAGGTTTCCATAAACTAAAGGGTGTAAACTAAAGTTCATTAAGGTAAATGTCATTTAAAGTAACTTAATTTATGTTTGAAAACTTTTTCCTTAAAAAAATCAGTTTAATAAATCGTAACATGCTTTAATGATATAATTCAAAAACAAGTTTACATAAATTTTATAATATACATGTAAATTTGATCTTTTTAAATAAAAAATTTAATAGATAAAACATAATTTTAAATCTCTACACTTTATTCACATTTTGCTATTGATTCCTATATTTTTTTTAAATATTTTAGGTCTTTACACTTTTTTTTATATTTTAAGTCCCTCTAAGATCTTTACACTTTTTTAACATTTTTTTAATATTTAGACTTCTGTATTTTTATTTTTCAGTATTTTAAATCCCTACATGAATAAAGTGTAAGGACCTAAAGTTATGTTTTTGTAATTAAAAATTAAAAAAGTGCCCATATATAATTAAGAAGTATTATTTGTAAATTCTAAAAAGTTGAAATAAATGGATAAATGAGCACAAAAAGTGAAAAGCAAAAAAAAAAAAAAACAAAGAAAAGAAAATCAACTCCTACCCTAACCTTAATTTTGAGACAAAAGTCATTCCTACAATTTTTATCCAAACAAGATTGTTTGGATCCGACTTAACTTTTGAGATCCAAACTTCAGTTTGAGTTTAAACCAAACTTCACTTTAAGAATGTGGGTTTGGGAGGTCGAAAAAAACAAATCACACTTTTAGAAAGATGATGCCAAAAGAATTTGAGAGATTAGATTAGGGTCTAGAGGGTAACTAGGTGGCTCATTCCTGACCTTAACATATAGTTGAAAATTGAGATGCAAATTAATTAGAACCTAAAAAAGTTATGATCCTTAAAGTCACATGTATACCGTTAAACCATTATAACACCAGAATCTGATTTTTAAATTATAATCTCAAATCATAGATCTGATTTTTGGTGTTGCTCCTTCCACTGCCCCTGGAAATTTGGAAATTCTTATCAACTTGATGCGGAACATAATGTTTTTTTATTAAAAAAAAAGTGTTGAAATTAAGTTCTGGAATCCACATATGGGAGTTCTACAAATTGTTGGATATATTTTTGTTTTGTTAAACACCAGAATTTAACTTTTTTTTTTTTGCATGATGCAGATTATAGAATTTCTTCTTTTCTTCTTAGAAATTCTCTAGATGTCCATTTAGTTAACAACAAATAATTGTTGAATATATACCCTCTCAATATATACTTCCTCCTTTCAGTATTATAAGATAACTTTTTTTTTTGGAAGTATCATGGTAAAAAATATAAAGCATTTTAGGTTTTTTTAAAGTGTAATTAATAACATTTTCTAATTGAAACATCCTAGAATATGTAATTTTAAATGTCATTGACTAATTTATTAAGAGTATAAATTAATTAAACTGTCATGTAATTCTTAATGGAAGGTTTAATAAAAATTTCTTAAGCGAAATTCATCTTCAATGTAGGTTTAATTTTTTTAGAAGCTTTTACAAATATAGCACATGTTATAGGATATAAGATTTTTTTCCGAACTAATTTATCTTCTTTTTATATGATGATGCAAGCAAGCTTTTCTTCATCTGTGGATGACAGGTTCTTTACATACATACATATAAATTAATGGGAAAACCCAATGCATGAAACTCACGATACAAACGGCTCTGAATAGGGTGGGATCTAGTGATCTACTTTGGTTCTATAGTAAGTAAGATTATGAAAATGATTGGAGTTTCCTAAATATTGAATGAATGACAGTTAGACTTTCAGTAATTTTTTTCTTTTGAAAAAAAAGAGTTTATATTATTGATTAAATAATTATAAATTTATAAATTTCAATTGTAGATAAAATATTGAAAACATCCCGCATCAATAGATAGAAGTCTCTCCAAAAGAGAAAAAAGAAAAAAAAGAAAAGGAAAAATGACATTTAAAAACCCTCTAAGAATATTAATTACAATTAAGGATCATGAAATTTTAAAATTTCAAAAAAGAACCCTAATCCTTGATTGAAATTTAATTTTTTATTTTTTTAATAGTCACTTTTGATGTTCTCAATACTCATCTTTAATGGTTTTAGCACTAAAAATAATTAAGAGAAGACAAACATAAACAGCTACTGGTCTTAGGGGAACGAAATGTAGCTCCTTAAACATGTGGTCTTAGGTTTGAGTTTGTATGAATGTAAAAAAAAAAAAAAAAATTGGAAGAGCTACTCTCCTTTTGGCCCAGCAATGGTTAAATCTGATCCAGTTTAATTTCCATTAAATAAAAAACAAAAAAGAGAAAACATACAATGCAAGTCAAAACAACTGTATATATAAGCGCAAGAAGTTGTGCTGAAAAGACCAATTCCTCTGACTTTTTACACCACAAAAATTTCTGTACATTTAAAAAAACAAAAATCAACGTGGGTTTGCACATAGATTCAAGCATCATTATAGGCTCTTCAAAATCATACACTTCAATTTCTTAACTTAGAAAAACATATATATATATATATATATATGTATGTATATATATAAAGAGAGAAATCTAAGCTGTATACAACAGAGGTTCACAATGAATCACCTTGGACCTGAAAGCTCCATGTCTTGGACTAACAAAGAAGAGTCATCAGTGAGATCAGAATAGCGATCTGATGAAGAGAATTCATGGGGTTGTTTGGATTTGCTTGTGTTTGAGTCATGATGAGCTCTCTGAGAAGCTTCCCATCTCTCTGCAAGTCCATCTCCTTCAAGCATTCTCACTACTTCTGACATCTTAGGTCTCTGTCCTGGAAGGTATTGAGTACACAGAAGCGCCACTTTCACCATTTCTTCTAGCTCTATTGTGTCATAGTTGCTCTTCAAATCCTTGTCCACAAGCAGTTCAAGTTTCTTCTCTTGATGAATTTTCTTCACCTGAGCCACACCACATCAAGATTATTGTGTATTGTGATATAATCATTCACTGCAAAAGAACTATCACTTCTTTTAATTGTCAAAGGAATTGGACTACATGATACTCATTTTAAATCTTGGACCACTGTCCTTCTTGATTAAATTTGGATAGTCTAGATCTTAGACATAATGAAACTTTTAGTCATTTAAGTTTAGTTTGTTTTATTTATTTAGTTGGTCCTTTATATATATATATATTTAAAATTATCATGTTAATCCTTTAAGTTTTAAAATACAATTTGACTCTTAAATTATCCAATGTGTAAAGTATATTGATAACTTAGCATGTATATGTAGCTAAATGAGAACAAATAAGCCTTTAAATCAATTTAATTTTTTATCAATCTAATATCTTATGCTGTGTTTTGTTCTTTTGTTTTTAAAAATTTCTGAGTTTATTTTCTTTCCTACCTAAATAATTACATATATTTTTATTAAAATCTACATGATTGTTATCAATATTTCTTTATCCATGTCAATAGATTTTAACAGTGTTACTTTCTCTTTAAACAATAAGTACCAAATTAATAACTGAAGCAAATTTAAGAGACAAAATCAATAAAAATTAAACTTGAGGGACTAAATTAATAACTAAGACAAACTTATGGGATTTAAAGTTTCATTACAATCCCAAGTTTAGAGTGAAGCAATCATACCCAGTCAAGCATGGCCCCTTTCTGATTGGCAGCTTTTCCAAAGTCAAGAGCCCTAAGTCCAGTGATCAACTCAAGAAGAAGAATACCAAATCCAAAGACATCAGTCTTCTCAGAGGACTGCCCTGTGGAGAGGTACTCAGGGGCAATGTGCCCCACAGTACCCCTCACAGCAGTAGTAACATGAGAGTCTTGATGATCCAAAAGTTTTGCCAATCCAAAATCTCCAACCACTGCCTCATAGTACTCATCAAGCAGTATGTTTGCAGCTTTCACATCCCTGTGAATTATCTTTGGATCACACTGTTCATGAAGGTATAGCAATCCCCTTGCTGCTCCTAAAGCTATCTGCTTCCTTGTACCCCAATCCAACACCGGTTTTCCTGTCATCAATGAATGAATTCACCATTTTCATATCTCACATAGGTTATCAGAAATGGAGTTAAATAAACACCAGGAGTATCTTCCGCCAACAGATGAAACTAATCTCTTTCAGGGTACCGAGGGCAAAGAATTGGTCTATCCCAATTAAGTTTGTTTTATAAAGTTGAGAAACGAACCTCCAGCTACTTGTTTAAGGGATTAGAGTCTTTACTACTCGCAATATCCTAAACCGGTTAAATTTGTTGCCCGAAACAAGTTTGATGATTGAGCTTACCCTTGAGACGAGAAGCAACACTGCCATTAGGCATGAAAGGGTAAACCAGAAGCCTTTCAGAGGGAGTCATGCAGAAGCCATAGAGTCTGAGAAGGTTTCTGTGTACTGCCAAGCTGATCATTTCAACTTCTGTCTGAAACTGTATTTCTCCACCAATGGCATTCCCATCTCTAAGCCTCTTCACTGCAACCACTGTTCCATCTTGAAGCACTCCCTTGTACACGTGTCCAAACCCGCCTTTTCCTAGTATGTTCTTGTTGCTGAAGTTGTTTGTAGCAATCTGAAGTTCTCTGAAATGGAACCTCTTCAAGTTTCCTAGATACACTTCCTCATGATGACGATCTGAAACATCTCAAGATCAGATATGTTGTGTTAGCTTGTGTGGGACAATCTTGTACTGTGATCATATCATTGTAAGCTTCATTTGAAGGCTGTATTGTATTGTATTTGTACCTTTGACATCAAAGAATGCTTGCTGGTTATGCTTATGCCTCCACAAGAGAAATAGTCCAAGACAAACAACTATGAGACAGAGACATCCTAGGCTCAAACCGAAGGCAATCGCCACTTTGTGTGGTTTTTGTCTTTCAGAAGGTTGAGCATCTGGGGAAGGAAACAGATTAATATTAGCACCGAATGTCACAAATCAAATAATATGGTCAAGAGCAAGCTAACCTCAAGTTCCCTCAAGTTTTACCCAAATCAAATGGATAAAACTAATGGGTGGTTTGTGCAATTTATTCTTTGTTTAAGTTTGTGAAGGTTTTGAAAATAAAAAGAAAATATACGCAATTTTAAAATTCAGAGACATTTGTATCAATTCTAAGGATAAAAGAAAAATCTATATGTTTTCAATAAAACTTTAGAAGGGTTATATGTATAGCATACTTAAAATATGTTACCTTTTGTATTGGTCAAGTTCATGGACATAGGCATCAGTGTCATCCCATGGCAGGTTTCTTCTTTCCCAACACCACAGATGAGGGGATTCCCAACAACGCTGACATCAGAAATATAAATCAGTACTTACAACTCAATTTTTCATTTACAAGACTCACTTAAACCGGAAAGGCTATGGGAAACATAATCTAAAAATAAAGAGACATGTACCTGAATGATTTGGCTAGAATTCTGGGCACAGGATCACTCAAATTGTTGTAGGACAAATCACTGAAATGTTTGTCATGAAACAGGAAACCATCATTAGGGGAAAAAAAGTAGCAGAATTGTACTTATTTCCAAAGAAGCCATGAAACATTACAGAAAAGCAAGCTGTGTCATGTTGGCCAGTGACTCTGGGCATTGTCCAGAAAGACTATTATTATTGAGCCTCCTGAAAAGAAAACAAGCATTTCAATGGTAAAAAGCTTCACACAACACCAGGAAAAAAGTGTTGCTGATAATATGCAGTGTCTTAAAATCAGATCACAAATGCTCACTTACAAGTATTGCAGCTTGCTCATGTGGCCTAAAGAGGAAGGAATTTCGCCATTGAACAGGTTATTTGATAGATCTAAAGTCTGCAACTTTGAAAGCTTCCCTAGTTCTGAAGGAATTGTACCTGTTATGTTATTATTCTGTAACAACCTGAAAAAACACAAACACCTAGTAAAATCATTGAGCTTACAGCGAGAAACATGTGTGGGTGGATATATTGTATCAGTGTCACTCACAGAATCTGAAGGTTTGTGAGGTTTCCTATGGTGGGAGACAAAGTACCAGATAAGCTTTGACTTGGAGTGCCCCTGCAGGATTCAACACCGTGTTAATGCTTAACTGTTAAAATCATTCTTCAGTGTTCATTTCATCTTCATTGACACTGAAAACTCATTGTGGACTGAATGGTTCAAGTTCAAATCTGAGTCTAATGAAAGAAGAAGAAGAAAACAAAAGACTCACAGGCCAACGACAAGGTTGTCAGGAGAACAGGTGACCATGGTCCAGCTACAAGGATCAACAGAATCTCCATCCCAAGTATCTAAAACTCCATGAGGATCCACAAGAGAAGCTTTTATACCCATCAAAGCTTGAACTACATAAATTTCAGAGACACCCATTTCAGGATTCAATTTCTTGAACTGACTGACACAGAGTTAATAGAAATTGAAGTTACCTTCAAAGTTCACTCCTTTAGGAGAGAGCACAGCATTTGCAGAAGAACAAGAAAGCCAGGCAAGTGCCATGAAACAGAGAAGACATTGTGTTATTGGTGTCCCCATTCAGTCCAGTTACAAACTGATAACGTTACAGTGATTTTTCAAGGAAGTAGAAAGACACCCATTTGCTTTCTGCAACAACATTCACCAAAAATCTCCCTCAGACCCACAAAAAGGAGAAAAAAAAGAAGAAACAAGGCACAGATTTTGAAAGCATAAAGAGAACTAGCATGCTTGCCTGTTATCACTAAGTCAGGAAGCAGGACAAAGAACACTATAATAATATACTACAACCTAATAATCTTATCTCACAACAACCCAAAGCACTAATTAGCTTTGCCTCACTGAAAGTTTACCGAGAGAGAATTTTTAAATGAACAGAGTTTAAAGTATATGTTCAAATTAAAGAAAGAAAGAAAGAAATAAAAATGCTTGCTTTGTGGGCCAATAATAGGTGAAAATCCAAAGGCAGGGATAGAATGGGAAATTGAGTTTGCGTATAAATCATGCACATGTGCAGAAAGTAGAAAGAGAATTTAAAATTAATATGAGGCTGCCCTTCCCTAGTACAGTGGATAAAGCAAAAACTGAGAAAAGCAACAAAGCATGGTGGGTGTGTGTGTGTGTGAGAGAGAGAGAGAGAGAGAGAGAGAGATTAAATTTATTAAGGACAAAGTTATAGTGTTAATTTGTATTATATTGCGTTGAAGAGGCACAACGTAAAGTCGTGACTCATAAGGTGATCAGATTTGTCCGAGCATGAGAGGGATTATGCTTGTGCTTTGCTTGGGGCTTGGGAAAATCCAATAAGATTCTGTGAGATTGAGGGCATTTTGGTCAAATCACAAAGTTTTCGTGTTTATTTAAATTGTGAGCTATTGTATTGAGAGAATGTGAGAATCTCGAGAAGAATGTGATGAGGCTGTTTGTGGGACCCAGATTGATGATAAATTTGGCTACCATGACCTTAGCTGTGACCCTGGTCCCTGGAAGATCCCTCTTGGATTTTCACTTTCATATGCATTGCTTCTTAAATGAAGAAATGTACTTTCAAACTTGTTGGGAAAAAAATATTCACTCAACATTATTTCTTAATTCACATTCATATTTTTACTTGAATCTAAAACTTATAAAAATGTTTGGAGATTAAATTTCTTTACTGCTTTTATTTAATTTATTAATAAATAAACATAACATGTGATGGATTTTTACAAGTTTTATCACAAAGCAACTACTACCTGATATTCATGACTAAATCACAAATTTAAGCTAAGGTTTTAATGACTTTTTTCCCTCGTCTGCAATTCTGCATATAGCTGAGTCAGACTTTAATTTTCCTATGTGATTTTTTTATTCATAATAATTAAATGTAAGATCACGCTTAAAGGGCCTTAATTATTAAAGCTCCTCATTACAGCCCCAAAAAAAAAATTACTGAGTCTCTTTTTTGCGGTGAAAAATCAATATTTTTGTGGGGTTGTGGTGCTTTATAGATTCCAAAAACCAAAATTTGGAAAGACCATAAAACATGGGTCCTCCTTGGTGGATTCCATTGTGCAAAAAAGTTCTTACTGCCCAAAAATGGTTAAAAAAAAAAAGAGGAAAGGAAAAGGGTAAAAAAACAAAAAACAAAAGCTTTGAAAAGCAAAAGTTGTCATTGATATTTTTCTCTTTGTAAGACCCACACAAACACAAACACATGATTTCCTTTAGCAAATGTCATGCTTGGTTGCTTTTTATGTGTTTGGCTAAAACTCATGATAGTGTGTTGTGTGTGTGTGTTCATTTATTAAACTTACATATGTTTTGTGTCTGCCCCAACCCAATGGCGCATGCTCAGACAATACTTCAATTATGACTTACACTACCACAATGCTTTCTTCTACTTTTGGCTTTGATTATTTTTTAAACAGTTTGACCTTCAATTCTTATATAGTCTCTCAATAAAGTTTTCTATCAATCATTTTGTCTCAATTATATGTATTCTTCAAGTATTTATTGAATTACGTTCAAGCGGTTTAAACAATAAAGAAACCACCCAATGTTTGGTTCAACTGTCAAGAATTTGTACCAGTTTAATCAGAGAATTTAAATTCAAACCCTAAGAATGCAACCACATTAAATACTTAATCGGAGAGCTTGTCATCTAAAAGGATCCCACAGGTGTTTGACCCAAATTAGTTTAGGTTTTGTTAAGTTCTTTCAACTTGAGTTAGGTTAATTTAGGACACTAGGTACAATATATGAAAAAGAAAAGGCCGTCATTTTACTATGCTAAAATGTCAATAAGCTTTATGATAATTAATTATATTGTATTGTGAGGGATTTATATGTAATTCTCTATTTAAACAAGGGAAATCAAACGTTCCATATTTGTGAGATGAAAGCATAGAATGATTAGAACTTGTTATTCTTAATGAAATTGAGCCTAATATTGGTGAGGTTAATTATATCTTTAAACCAATAATTAATATCAAATATAAAAATTATAGCAAACTATATATAGTTTACTTTAGATTTCATGCAATATGCATACAAATTAAACGTGCCTAGTTAACTGGGAGAGTTACAATATGTAGAAGGAAGAGGTATCATATACATTAAATATGAAGACATTATACCAAAAAGAAAACAACACAAATGCAACAAATTAAAATTTTAATATTTATGGAATTAATACACTTGCCCATTATATGTTCACTTTTTTTCCTATATCTCTTTAAAAATATACTATCTGCAATCACTTTTACTCAAAAAAAAAAATGCAGACTATGAAATTCAAACTCATATATCATGCACTAAATCATTAGAGCCTTTTTATTTTTTTTGTAACAAACATTAAAACCTATATCAACTACCTATTTAATTTCGTGATCCACTTTATAACTTTCCTGTTATATTATTTCAAGGTCACTGAAAGCAAATATAACCTTTTAATCTAACTTTTTTTGAAGGTACAAATTACACCTCATTTCTTTAAGAATGACCATGCAATAATATTTGGATCTCTTAGAAGAGAGTTATATACATTTTAGTCCTTTAAGGTAATGGTTTTTTTCATATTGACACATCAAAATGTTTATAATTGCCTTACTAGGGACCCAAATATCGTTCTCATTTATTTTTTAGAGGAAATATAAACCATTCAAACTCGATGTAGATAACTATGATTTTGAACTTTTATTTTTTAGTTAAAACACCACTTTTTTTCCAATAACACATAGAATAAAAATAATATTTTTAAAATGAAAGAAAAATTAAATATTTTAATCTAATCCAAGTGATCCAAATTAAAAATACATCCTCTTCTCAGTTTTAAGAAAAATAGAGAATCTGAATTTGAATTTCGCTACACGTAAAAAGATCTTATACCAAGAATAATTAGGATTATTATTATTTGTGAAAATGAAGAAGCACTACCATCTCTTATATTAGTTAGCATTAACTAAACAAAATTCTTCGATTTTTTTATTATTACTATTATTATCTCTTTGGACTGAATTTATTATCTCTTTGGACTGAATTTATATATGATAATTAGTTTTCAAAAACAGATCGAAAAGAAAACAAAATAAAGCGAATTAATTATTTGGGATAAGGGGGCG
The DNA here is from genome assembly GCF_029017545.1 of Prosopis cineraria. Taxonomy (NCBI): domain Eukaryota; kingdom Viridiplantae; phylum Streptophyta; class Magnoliopsida; order Fabales; family Fabaceae; genus Prosopis; species Prosopis cineraria. Next base: position 7,392,392 of record NW_026555332.1, read on the forward strand.
GCAAAATGTGACAAAAGATGATGAAGTTGGACAAACAAAGTTAAAGTGATTCATTTGTGTCCAATGGATCAAAGACATTAAAGCACCAAACTTTGTTCAATAAAGTTTATTTGATTGAGAGAGAAAACAACATCTTCTCTTGTCCCAATTTTTCCTGCTTTTTCTTTTTCCCACTAATCTCCTTTTGCTTTTTTTAAGATTGATATGTTTTTAACTTCTGTCTTCATAAGATTCCAAATACTCAATAATTATGTATCATACACTCACTTTATGTGTGTAGGGGGGGGATTACCATGCATAATAGAGAGGCAATTAAACTAGTTGAAAATAATAAATATCATATAATTGTATAAAAATATTTTTATTTTTAAAGTCAAAACATCATTTTACTTAAATTAATCTAGAAAATTATTGTCAATTTACATTATATTCCTATTAAAATAAAAAAAATGTCAACAATGATTGAACCAAGTGAAAACAGCTCCTTAAGCAGGGTTAAGCGAACAATGTGGATGAAAAAAATTGTAATTGGAGAACTATGTCTAATTAAATTTGACAATACTCAAATATAATACCAATGATACAAGATTACAAGATATTTTTATAAAAAATAATTTCAAGAATAAAATTTGCATCTCATGCCCTTTTTTGTGTGAAGTATTTGGTATTTCGAGCCCTGATCACATTTTAAGCCCCATAATAAGTTGGTAAAACTTAATGGAAATTTGGATTAATTTTGATTAAGTCGGGACAAGACCCTTCACCAAGCATTGAGTGGAAGCTAGTGGTCATTTTTTAAAAAGATGAATAAGGGATCCAATCATGTGTGTGTATTTTTGCACGCCCTACACAATAATTCAATCTTTGGTCCCTTGGATATCATTCCCTCTTTAACATGCTGCTGCTATGAAACCATCATCATCTATCTCTGCCTTGCCCTTATCTAAATTCATCTTCATCTTTTTCTTTTTCTTTTAAATATTTTTATTTCTTTTTTTAATTGCTCTATTTGAAATAATTCAGCTGAGTAGCTACTGCCTACTGCTACTGGTTTTGAGGTTTAGATATTTGAACATAAAGTTTTCAGTTAATACGTTGTCATGTGATCCACAAATAATAATAATGATACATGAATACACCTATGATGTTGGAATATAATTTTTTTTCTTTGCTTAAAAGTGTATATTTGAGAACTCAACGAGTAAATAAACATAATATATGCGCAATTCAAGATTTCATATGAAGAACCTAGCATACTATTGAGCCAAGATTAAGCACAATTATAAGTTTTGTTTTCATATCCATTATTTTTTATGAGATCAAATTCATCAAGTTCTATTAAACATAAATGAAGATAACTTTCATAACAATGTGATTTTTTTATAATTCATAAAATTCAAACTCAATATCTTATTTAATTACATGCATACATCAGTGTGACGTAATTCTTTTTATTTAATTCCACTAGCTTAAGCGATATGTGCTTTCATTTGACTTTAATATCTTGTCAAACCTTACAAGATAAGATACTAATTTCTTTTTTGGGAGTGAAACAATACAAGATACTGATTAATTAATCGTGCTAACATTTTCTTTTCTATTCATTCCACGTTAATTATTTTTAGATGGATTTCATTCATAAATATGTTTCACTTTAGATTGGAATTAAAAGTTCAATATATTGAAATTGTGAGAACACTCTTTTAATAATTTGCAGCATGCATAAATTTGAAGCTGATTTTAGCTATGATTCAATTAGTATCAATTTTAATTAAATGATTACTAATTATTTTTTCCCAACAAACAAAAGAAAACAACAACAGCAGCAACAACAAAAAGCATAAGAAAATTATTATTATTATTACTATTTTGGAGCGAGGCTTGCCTGTATCACAAAGACCAAGCCAATGATACTTTTATAACAATGTCAAAGGATACACATTGATTGGGTATTCTATCAAGTTCCGCAATAATACGTTTTATATATATATATATATATATATATTTTCGTCGTTGAAAACTTTAATTTGAAACTTTGATTTCAAGCAAAGGCTTTTAAAATTGTCACATGATTAAACCCATCACTAAATTTTGTCAATGGCTTGTTGGTTTAGTGACACTATGATGATATGAAGTATTACATATGTACTCGGTTTTCTGTAAAAACATATTCTCGATCCATTTGGAGGAATGAAATTATATTAAAGAATAAAAAGAATGAATTAAAATTAAATAAAAATTAATAAAAGACATTATCACTTCTATAATTTGTAACCATCAAAACAAAAATTCGCAAGTAAGATTTACCAATTTATAAAAGAAAAAAAATTGTCAGACATATTACCACTTCGAACGTTTTTCTACCCTCATATCCTGAATGAACTTCATTGAAATTAGAAATTTCAACACAGAGCAAGCCATTGCGAGAACCTATAATGATCTGAACACTCAATATATCGTTGATCGAAGGAGCCTTGAATAGTCCTAACCCATGAATGGACTACACTAAAAAAGTAGAGCAGCAAATCACTTAAAGTGATATATTTGACGGGATTTTCCTTTATAAATTAGTAAATCTTGCATCGCTTGAAGTGATAGATTTTCCTTTATAAATTAGTAAATCTTGCATCACTTGAAGTGATATATTTGACGAGATTTTCCTTTATAAATTAGTAAATCTTGCTTGCAATTTTTTTTTTTGGTTCTTATGGTTGTATTTTGTGTAATGAGGACGGAAAACTTTTAAATTATAATTCACTAAAGTAGAGTTTATATTGGTAGATTTATATTTTAGATTTAAAATTCATATATTTAAAATCTTTTCTTTAATTAGTATAAAAAATTTCACATTCAATGACAATGAAAACAGGGAGATAGCATAAATGAAGATGAGAAGAGAACAAGAGGGTTTGAGTGCCTGATATATATATATATATATCCAAAAATTATTTCTATGTTACTGTTGATTATATCTCCAAAAATTATATTGGATTTCTATTAATGAAGTCAGAAGATAAATTTTTCTAATTTAAGATATTTGAACTTGATGTTTTTATTTAAAAACCCTATATCATTCAAATCAATACTTACTAGTTAGAGTAGTTCTCACGCGCACTCACACACACACAACTTAGAATGAGTTGTATTAGGCTTATTTGAGGCATATTGATTGACACATATCATATAGAGTTCCAGCCATGAATGCATAACATAAACGAAGTGACATGAGAGCTGAGAGTAGATAAGTCCTGCCTCGAATAAAATTTGAATAACAAAGAGTAGGCATATAAGTATTCGTTCAAAAAAAAAAAAGAATAGGCATATAAGTAAAGGACTCAAGCTCACTGTTTAATTTAAGATTTTAAGTTAATATCACTACTAAAAAAAGCCTACGAGAATGCTTTTATTAGAACGCTTATGTGAGAATGCCTAGATGCATAGCGTTTTTGAAGCATTCTTGTATGTAAAAAGAAGCGCTCGCATAAGCTTTTTTTCATAGTAGTGTATATAGCACACCTCAATTATTGTTGCTACTTTGGGCCATCTGGATTCTCCATCCTTTCAATGACAGTCTTTGGCCTCAGTTCAATCTCAGTGTGAGTGAGTGAGTGAGAGGGGGGTGGGGGAGAGCTACAGGAGTTTATGCATATATATATATGTGTGTGGTTGAGTAATATATATTTACTGTGATTGTGTTGTTATGCGTTTGAATATTAAGCCAGAAAGAGACATGGGAATCAAATATGGGACTATATGCAGCCAGCCACTTAATCATCACGAGATGATTGCTTATACAACATTTGTCTCATTATGTGTAAGAACTCAGCTTGTTGTCTTGTGTGTGTGTGTGTGTGTTTCTCTCACTACCACTTAGTTTCTCTCTGCATGAAAATAGCTAAGCTGCAATTAAATAAACCAATTAAGCAGAGGTCCCTACTTCTGCAGAAACCTCCAACACAAGCACTCTTCCACCACTTGTGATGCTCACGACAACACATATTGCTTTGATGTAACATCATATAATGTTCTTCAACGAATATTGCCAAGAACTTCCACACATACAATTCAACTATATTCATATCTCTTTACTTTTTGTTCATTGACAAGTCTCCTTCCACCCACTCCGCCACAACAATGAGTTTCAAAATAGTCTAGCTAGCATTCTATATATGTATATATATAGCATTGTTATTCATTATTATGTCACAAAAGGAACAATATTTAGCAACGAAAGAACAAGTTGGGTTCTTGATACATCATTTTCTCTGTATCCACTTACCACTACGTCCAAACCAAAAAGGACCAGATAATTATTCCATGCTATTATTGTTCAGTGGTGAAACCAACCAAGCATGCAATATATATACATAGATACATGTAATTATTATTTAAGATATTTTTGGTCTTTCTTTGAATTAATAATAGAATTTGGGTTGCTTCATGCGCGCATATATATGCTCATTTGCATCTTTATGCCTTCAGCCATTTTTATCTTGCTTTTCTTTATTTTATTTTTTTTTTCAATTGCCAAAAGTCATTGGCATTGAACTCTGATTTTGACAACAACAAAGTAAAGAAGATTTTATTTAAAAGATATCTATTTTTTTAAAGAAAATGAATTTGAGATAAAAACATGTTTCTAAGATTTAGGGACTGTTTGAAACTGTTTTTATTTTATTGTTTTGAGAATTGGTGTTTTATAGAACATGTTTTGAGAACAAAAAATAAAAAATAAAAATAAGTTTTTTTCATTTTTTTTTATTTTTAGAATAATAATCACAGAACATCTAAAAGTTTTTTTCATTTTTGTATTCTCCAGAATAATATTTTATTTTTTATTCTCCAAAATACTTTTTAAAAATATGTTACCAAACAAATTTTTTTATTATTTTGTTTTGAAGAATAGAAACTATTCTCAAAATAAGTTTTTAAATAGGTTCTTGATCTCTAATTTTTAGTTTTTTAAGTATCACTGTTGGTACTGTGTTAATACTATCAATATTGATATGAATCCCTTATATTCTAAGCCTTTGATTTACTCTTATTTCTATGGGTAGTGTTCTTGACAATACCGATACTCTTTTCAAGGCTTAAATATTTTTGCATCCTATTACTTTGGGTAGTAAGGCCTTGACCGATATTAAGCTTTCTTATGATAAAAAATCACTTAGGGTATTAGACTCATTTTACTAGTATTCAACTTAGAGGGACTTGTTCTTCATTTGCTTGACACTACTGATATTAAATCACTACCCATATTAAATAAACACTTCCCCTATTGTTTCTTGTTCAAATCTTTTAGGACTCTACCTATTGTATTTCATCACAACTGGTATTATGCTTTCTACCTATATTGAAGTTTACATTACTCGTATTTTTGTCTTCAATGTGTTTTACATTGTCACTTCTAGTACTATTCCTTCACTATCGGTACTATGGTTGAGTTACAAGGCTCTGTTTCACGTTCCACATTAAGCTTCGCTTCTTTGATTTAATCCTTTAAATTCACTTTTAAGAGTTGTGCAAGTCTTCTTATTGATCTTACATGCATTTAGTTGTTTTTAACCTTTATTGCCGTAAGCAAGAAACTCCACTCTAAAGTATTGTGCAACACCTTCATTTCTAAAAAAACACACAAGAAAGAAGCTCAACACTCCAACAACTAGTTTAATAAGTCTAACAAATCTTTCAACCTCTTTAAACATAAATACACTCATTGATGAAGATAGATGCAAAAGTGTTAATTGCACGAACTATCTTATTCATTGCTTATCAATTTTTTGTTATTCCATTTATTATATTTGCACTCCATTAATTGTAAATCAACTATTTAAAAGAGTCTTCATCATAGTAGTTCACTTTATAAACTTATTTTGTTTATTTCTATTTTTCATATATGAGAATAGAGGACTTAATTTTGGGGAACTTAACTACTTAAGGAGGGCTAATCATTACTTTTATAAAGAAAAGTAATTTAAACTTATTGTTTGGGATTTTAGTGAGACGACCAAAGGCCTAGATAAATCTTAGTAGACTTAATGAAAAAATATAAAGTGAAGCTTGAGAGCTAGATGTAGGCTTGAATGGTTGGAATTGAACTAATATAAATACTCGTGCACTTCTCTCTTTCCTCTCCCCTCTCTCTCTCTCTCTTTCACTCTCAGTATATTTGATGATATCATTCCTTCTCTTATCTCATTTAATTTAAATGTTATTTGTCAAAATTTTAATTAGTTCAATTCATCTTTCTTTTAGGCATATTTACAATTGGTAACAAAATAAGTCATAATAAAATGGCAAGTTGAAATAAGGGGAACAAAAGCAAATTGCTTCTCAATCTCAAAATAAGATCAAAAAAATTCACACCAATCTTAAATAAGTTATGTTTAGGATATATTTTTACTGGCAATTAATTGAGTAGAAAAGTGTTTCCTAAAAAGAAAATAAGAAAAAGAGATATACCTATATCTCTTATTTTCTTTCTTGGTACATTTCATGTTTTCTTTCCCAAAAATGCTTTTGCAAGTATCAAACATTGGCTAATATATTAGGATCGGGGATTTCTTTATAAGTTTATGTATGTTTTACAAAATGTGAATATCTTCCAAATTTGAACATGTGAATGGAATCTAAAGGCGTCTTTTTTATTTTTTTTTAATATGAACATAACAATTATCTTTCAGTTATAAAATTAATTTCTCACTAGTTTTCCACTCTAACAGTCCGTGATATGGCCTTCAAGTTGATAGGTAAGCCTTGTTGGATGTTTCCTTCTTATTAAGTGTGTGAGAGTTTATAAATAAATAAGCATATAGCTCGGTTGATAGATCATACTCTTAGGTTTGTTTGTTTTCTGTTTTTTAAAACTGTTTTGTTTTTAAAAATAAAAAAATTTAAAAACTTGTTTGGTTAAGTATTTTTATTTTAATTATTTTTGAAACTATTGTCATTTTTTGTTTTTAAAAACAAAAAAAGAAACATTAAAAATTACAATTATTTTGACTAATTTCTATTATAAATCATCACTATTAGCCGCCTATAATTATTACTATCAATTTATTTTTAATTTTAAAACAATTTTTAAATTAACATAACCAAACAAATATTCATTTTATTTTGTTTTTAAAAATTATATTACAGAATAATTTTTAAAAACAAAAAATAAATAGAAACCAAACAAAACCTAAATAACTGCTCAGTTGATAGACATATTAAGAGTAAATGATAGTTTAATTAGTGATCTTTGGTTCAAACTCTTAGTATGCACTCTCTAGTAATGTGAAATTTTGCTTGCCAAAATGTCATCTTTTATAGAGCAAGAAAAACCTTGCCTTCATCACCTAAGGTTAACCCCTAATTTACGAAGAAGACATAAACTTGCAAATTGAGCCAAGCTTTAGCCTTTAAAAAAAAAAATAATAATAGAGAAAGAGATAAAAAAGCGAAACAAAAGCTGACTCATGCTTTATCCTCTTCTTTTTTTTTTATTCATTTGGGCTAATCAAAGCCCATTCACGAAACCCCTTCATGTTGCCTGAGAGAAACTCCCCACACAAGTTTTAACTTTTAAATGATTTTGTAAGGTACTGAAAATGGAATAGACCAATATATTCATCCAAAAATTAATAGTTAAAACTGCGTGAGTAAACCAATCATAAATAAAATATTTCATTAAACTAATTAAGGTAAAATTTAACAATTTATCAATTCAACCGATTAAGTTAACCCAAATTTTAATGCTATATTTATATGGGAGCATTTAATAACAATACTATTCCATATTTGGTAAGAAATTCATGTTTGGCTTGACAAATGAAAAGGCACTCAGAGAAAAAAAAATCAAGCATGTCAAAGTCATAAGCCAAGTCCAATTTTCTTGGTTTTTTTGAAGGAAATTAAAAAAAAATTACCACGAAATCTTAATTGATCCTATAACAAAGTGAATAACGCCATGGCATCCTAGATTTACTTGCACTCTCTAGGTAACGCCATGGCATCCTAGATTTACTTGCACTCTCTAGGTAACGGAGTACTTAAGAAAAGTAAGAAGAATTATATTAAAATCTCATACAAAAAAATTAATTATTACAAGATTCAATAACAAATAAATTAAAAAGATTGATAACTGATTGTGTTGTTAATTTCCTTAATTCAATTGTTAATGAACCTTATAATAATTAATTTTTTTATGTGAAACCTGAATGTAATGCTCCCAAAAAAGTAAGGCATCATAAATATTCTTTATTGTCAAATGGCATATAAGACCAGAACCAATATCAACATGATGACAAACAAAATCTACACCCATATAAACCTTTAACAAGCCTGCGCATGTGAACACTGTTCGTTGAATAATTTGTTTTACGAACACGCTTAATTTCGTATTTCCCACACACCATCTTCAACTTAATTTTGTAAGCTTTAACTTTCCAATATATAATATTAATACTTTTATGCTTAGCAACTCCATCAACTCGCCATGAAATCTAGTAGCAAGTATTCTACAGGGTGGAAAGAAAAGGCCATAGCCTATTTATTCTGCGTAACATGAGCTTACAAGATGATTTAACCCAAAATTCCCAAGTTACACAATAGGTGTGAAAATCTTGTTCGCAAAGGCCAAGAGACATCAGTTTAGATTTTTGAGAACACATTGGAGCACAGGATAATGAAAAGTCAATCGGATAGATGAAAAGCCTAAGATGTATATCTCAATGAGCAGCAAATATCAAAAAACGCCCTTAAGATAATGAAATTATGTGGTAATACAGGTGAGAAATACAAATTGCACAGGGAAGCCTAGTAATGTGACGTATTTTGGTTATTTGTCATATCTAAAATCCCACAAATCAGTGATTTCAGATCAAGCGCTAAAGAATAGATATCCAAAAATTTTTCAACAGCCTTCTTCAAAAGAGTACAATATGAGATACATTCCTACAAGCTTAAGCAGCCAACGTACCAGAAGAATCACCTACTTTAGACCTCATGGAATAAAAGAAATTCAAGACATCAGCATTGTTACGGATGTGACTTGGACATTTGGAAAGGAGGTTGTGAGCTTCTTCATACCTTCCATGCTTGGAAAAGGCATCGAACATACGGAGAAAAACAAATGTAGATGGAAAATACTTTGAAGTCATGCCCCTGAGAAACAGAATAGCATCAGATCCGGTTCCACACTTTGATACATGTTCAATAAATGGATCAATAAAAGGTGGGAACCCATGACTTCGCATTAAACCCAAAATATTTACGGCATCTGTAAATCCTCCCTGAACCAATAGGTTAGTTATCAGAGACTTGTAAGTAGAATGCCGGGGCTCTAACTGTTGTTCCCTCACCAATTGGCAGAGAATCTTGCAAGCATCAATTGCCCTGTTCTTTTGGCAATATGCATTCATTAACATATGGAAACTATAGCCTGCAGAAGTGACACCCTCTTTCTCAACCATCTTTTGAAAAGAATCAAAAGCTTTATCAAGGTTCCCAAAAAGACAGTGCCCCTCAATTAAGGATTCCCATGCCTTGTGATCCAGATTAGATCCAGATGCTTCAATGTTTTTCATAAATTCTGAAGCTTCTTCCTTGTGACCAGAAGCACTAAGACGAAAAGCAATCTTACTCTGTAAATTACCAGTCAACACAACTCCACCCTCTTCCAGTGCTTTCAAAACCTGATTACACTCCCTAGACCTGCCAACAGTGGTCAAAGACTTCAAGATGGAATCAACAATATAACTTGTCAACGCATTCCCACTTCCTGTATAAGCCCTCACAACCCTCGAAAACAAAGGCATATCAAACTGCTTGCCGACCACAATTTTCTTCAACAGAAAGGTACAGCATTCACGTGAAGGTTTGTTTGCCCCAGCCATAGCAAATTCATACAAGTCAACAGCATCCTTAATCATTCTCCGTTTACAAAACCGTCCTAAAACCTTATCATGTGTTTCTGATTCCATTTCATTCCCTTTGTTCCTCATTTCATGAACAAGTTTCCAAAACCTATCAATTGTATCTTCCCTTCCTAATACCCTGGCCATCGCATTATAGGTGCAGCCGTCATGTTTAAACTGCCCACTCTCCTCTACCCACCTGAAAAATATCAGGGCCTTATTTGGATCTGTACCAAGACCATCCAGAATCGATTTAACCATATCACTCGAAAACACAATGTTCAAGTCCAAGATTTTCTTTTCAACGTCATCACTCCACACATCATGCCTCACAATTTTTCCGACCCTTGAGCACATCTTCTCAGGTGAATTATCAATAGATCCTGATGCAAACAAAGCTTTCAACTTCTCAATATCACCATTCCTTCTACTCTCTTCGAAGCTTTCCATGACTTTATCGCGTACATCTTTTGATACCCCATAACCCTTTTTCTTCATAACATCAACCATGTCCCAGAACTCATTAACGAAACCACTGGTTCCCAAAATACATAATATCATGTTATAAGATTTAGAGCTCAACCTCCCACAATCACTCTCCAAAACCCAGTCAAAAAACCTCCTAGCAGCATCAGGGCTGGAACCAAGCTTCCATAAAAGCTTCAGCACCATATCATGATTAATCACGATATTGTTCAGTTCAATTTCTTTCTTAATATCATCGAAGTCCCTGGGTTTCGAGAATATATCAGCAGCAATAACAACGTGATCCGATTCATTCTGCTCAATAGCAGTCTCGGAAGAGAAACTACGAGTAGTGGTGCTTATAGGGTTTAATAAATCAAGTGAACCAGAAGAAGGTAAGGTAACTTGGCTGTGAACAGAGTGGGAATGCAGATGCGAAGTGACAGAGCGAAGTGATTGCAGATTCGGGTTGAGGTGTACCTGAAACTGAGGTTGCAAGAAGTGATTGGAAGCGTAAATGCCTGTGCGATGTTGAGCACGAAGAAGAAGAACACGCCATTGATTCTTCATCGATGAGAACAGGATTTGAGGCTAACTCGGGAAGAAATGGAAAGGTACGGGATTGGAGTGAATGGAGAACGAGAAAGGTGAGAGGAGTAGGGTTTTACAATTCTGCTCGATTCGGATTTTTGTCGTATTTTGAAATGAGGAACATGATTGGGCCATATTTTCGTTTTTGGACCTTTCTGTCCAATTAACCTCTGGACCCAATTAAACTTCCTCTTTAAATATATGGGTTCTTGGGCCTATTTTAATCATGCGACTTAACATGTGAATTATGTTTTTTTTTTTTTATAGAGAAACACTTTTCAACAAGAACAAACATAAAAACACCTAAATAATTCTATATTGAATGTTGGTTAAAAAAAAAATCTATTCTATATTGAACAGTAACAAAATGTGTCTTGTTCTTTTTTTCTTTTTTTGGTTTACTTATTTTCTTTATATTGGAGGTAATTATATTCAAGATGCATTTAAATATTTAATGTGAACACTTGTCTTAAACAAAATTTGAACTTTAGTTCATTATATTATAAAAAATTAATCACTTTCATTAAACCTAATCATCATTGGTTTCGGGTCTTGTTCCATTTTAATCATATTTCCCCCCACCTTTTCAAAATATATGTCTTTTAAGGTTTTGGCACATATATTAAGAAATTAATTGTTATGATAGAATTCTTTTTACATTTCTAAATTTGGCTTTGATTCATTTCATAATTAATAAAAAGAAAACAAAAGAAAAAAATGTACTTCTAAATAACATATTGAGATTATAAATAAGGGTGTAATAGAAAGCCAATTAATAAGTGTTGCATTCAGCTTTTAAAATAACATGTTAAATAAAATCCAAAAAATAAAAAATTTATATTTTTAAATAGAGAGAGTATAATTTAATAATAAATAATTAATTATTTTAACGTGAGCCCTTAGGCTTTTTTCTTGACCCAAAAGTGCCTAGGCTTTGATGAGATGTTTTACAAAAGGCACCAAAAAATAAATCACTACTCGTTAGTTTAGTCTAGTCTCGAAACTTTTACACTTCCATTATAATCAATTTAATTGAATGATAATGTCATAGTTCCAAAGTTTGTCTCCGTCTCAATCAGAAGTTACTTTTTACTCAATCGATTCCTGCAATCAAGATTGACAACTTCAACAAATAAAAAATATAAAATTAATAATCTACGTCTAAAAATCGATCTTTCTCTCAAATGACCATTTAAAATTCAACTCAGTCATTAAACTATTTATTTTAAAATTTAAATGATTATTTCCATAAAAAAAATCAAATGATTCTTTGGATAAACTATTTGTAACTCTTTGCTGCATTGGATGTTAACTTCTATACAACAAATGTGTGTGTGTGTGTGTGTTACCTGTTATCACCTTGAAGATGGAAAATTTAGATTATTTAAAAGATTAAAGTGAGAAGTATTACTTTTTCAGGGATAATTTTAAAATAAAAAAATCTTTCAAAAACTTTATTAATCATTTTCAGAGAATTTCTGAACTTACTAAATCCAAGCTCTTACATAACTACTTCTTGTGATCTTATATATACTACCTTTTTAATTAATTTATGAGAATTAAGAAAATTAATTAATTTAACTAATTGCATTAAATTTCTCAACAATTTATATCATTTTTTCTAAATTAAACTAAAAATTATCAGACCTTTCTCATAATTTCTTTTCACCTAATTGATTAAATGTAGAGTAATTAAGGACATTTTTGTTAAAAAATTAATTTATGCAGGGACAATTTGAAAAATACACAAACTAAGGAAAAAGCAAAATACATCTACAATGTAGGAAGAATTCTTTTCTTCTTCTCTAGTTTTGCTCTCCATTTAATATCACACCATTTTAAATCTTAATTATCTCCATCTGGGTATATATTGTGGGACAAATTGAAAATTCAAATCAGGACAAGTAAATAAAAAAAAGGCAGGAACTAGTTACAAGTAGTGAAACTCTTTTAATAATAGGTCAATAAATGGAAATTTTTACATTTCCAATCACCAATTAATAGAAATATTTATTTATATAAAAATGTAACACTATTAAATTAATAATTGTTCGATATCTGAGTATTAATTTTTAATTATGCAAGTGTGGAAAATATAATCTATATGAAACGATGATTGTTTAAGCATGAAGTCATTTAAAGGATAATTATAAGATATGTTAGATAAGATATTTAAAACCTTTTTATACATTTAACATTTATACATTTATTTTCATTTTTAAATCATTAAATTAAGCCCTAAAATTATTCCAGGTTATAACTTAAAAAAAACGTTATAGCCACATTAAAATAATAGTAAGATTTGTTTTTAGTGAAGTACATATATTGATAGCTATACAAGTTAGGTAATCTAAAAAACATGTTCATACCATTTTGCGTTTTGAAGTTGAATTAATGAATTTTGAGTGCTCATGTTAGTTTTAAAAATTTGTGTTATATTTGGTATACGAAACAGTCTTTTTTAAAAAAATAAAATTGAAAAGGGAAAATTAGACGTGTATATATTTGGTATACTTCATATGTTGGGTGCATACTTTAATTATAAAAAGGCAACAAAAATAAACAAAGAATTAAAGAGGAAAAGTCCAATTAATGGACGTAATAACTCTCTTTCTAAACAAGAAGAGTTACTAAATAGTTCATAAAATGTCTCCCAATTATATTTTTGCAGTAGGAATAACGTTACTAAACAAAAAGAGAACTTAAAAAAAAAAACTAGAGCATCAAAATTACATATGATTAATGCCCTATATATTATGAAACCCAAAATTAATTAGCAACAACGTAAATAATCAAACTTAGAGGATTAATTAATGTTAATCCCTCTTTCATCAATTAATTAATTAATTAATTAGTTCTTCTTGTTGATCCCAGTTGCATCCTTCACTGCATCAGCCGCACCTTGTGCTTTCTCCATCATCTGCTGACCAGCCTTCAAAATTTACAGAGCCATGAATCACAATCAATTTAAATGTTAATTAGGGGATTAATTATGCCTAGTGTTGAAATTAAGCCAACAATATATTGACACGTAAAGTAAAGGAAATTAATCCAACAAAAAAGAAGAAGAAGAGAATCAGAGATAGATATAAACCTGCTGAAGGGATTCTTTAGCAGCCTGAGCAGCATCGCTAGCTTTATCCATCAAAGAACCAGCCTTTTCCTATAATACATTCACACAAACATTTAATCATAAGTGTGTGCACTAGTAGTAGGATTTAGATTTAGATTTTATATTTAAAATCTCACATGAAATTAATGTATTTAAAACTTTTTGTTTGGATAATAAAAAAAAATCAAATTTGAAGACCACAATGAGAGGAAGATGAAAAATGAAAACATGAAGGAAACAAGATGGTTAAAGCGTCGAACGTTTATTTCAAACAACTAAGGCATATGGGGTATTTAAAATTACAAAATAATTGTAATAAAATATGGAATTGGAAAAAGTGTGTGTTTAATTTTCAGTTTAGTAAAGGTATAATAGTACATTTATTTTGGAATTTATTTTTTCAAATATCAATTCAATAAACTAAAAAAATTGTTTAGATAATATGGGAGTAAATTGAAATTAACTTCAATCCAGATTTCAAAAGTTAAAAGCTACCAAAAACTACATTTGCCAAATGAATTATCAATAATCTTAAATAGACTTTCATATCAACACAATAAATATTCAAAGAATATTTACATTCAGATGATATGTCAAGAATACTTTTCAAAAGGGATGAGTTGTATCCAAACAAGACAACCTTAATTTCTATGAATTCAAATGGTACATTTTACTCAAATTCAAATCCAAATCTTAATATATATACCTGAGCTTGGCCTTTGGCTTGGCCAGCATTGTAGCTTATCTTCTCGCTACTTGAATCCATTTTCTTTGGTGGATAGTTAAAAAAGAGGAAGAAGATTAGAGAGTTTTTAAGCTTGAATTAATGGTGATTAACGTTGAGGATGAGGCACTCATTTATATAGAGAGTCATTGTATTAGAGCATCACTTTCGGACTTAAGACCATAATATTTGTGATGATGCTTCTCTTTAGGAAATCCCATTTATATGATCGTTGACCACAATATATTATGATCTTGCAACGTGAGATCTAGGTTTGATAATTAATTAATTAATAATTGCATGTTAAGTATAGCCTCCGTACAAGACCCTCAATATGTGGCAATTTAATCAAACCTATGATAACATTTTATTGTTTTCCATATATGGTAAATGTATTATTGCCTAAAGTTATTTTTTTTAGGGGAAAAAAACAGATAAGTTTGAACTATGCACTCACACGGGCACACGGGATATTATGAAATACACAAAATAAATAATTTGTAATAGATTTGTAACATTACGATAAAGTAGTATATTTCTCATGAAATTATTCAAAAAGAAAATAAAAAAATTGAGAGAAGAGAGATTTCTCTTGATAAAAGTGAGTAAAAATTTTGAAGAAATTTTTTTTTCTCATATTTGTTTAGGAGAAACAATTTCTCTTAGAATAATTCAAGACAAAATATTTCTCTCAACAAAATCTAAGAGAATTTCTCTCAAAAAAAAATCTAAGAAAAACTTCTCTTAAATTTATTTGAGAGAACTATTTTAGGTTTAATACTAAATATTTTCAAATGAGCATTATTTAGTAATGATATTGTTCATATTATTAGATGTTTTGATTATTTGATTAGACTAAACACATCTGTACCATTGTGGAAAATGTCTATGACCATACAAAAAATAATAATAATAATACCATGCCCTTTATAAAAAATTTGTTTCCTTTTTTCTCTAATAAAAAGATTTTTGTGATTTCACTGGAATACTAGACAACGTATTTGGTTTCGTGTTAAAAGCCACCAAAACATATACTAAGATCTCAATTTGCAATCATGAAACGTGAGTCGCAACATAAAACTTTAATTCACTTCAATTTTATTTTCATATAGTAGGTAGATACATTTAAAATTACAAATGTGCACTCATCACTAATGATCACTAGATGCAAAAAGAAATATGTGACTGTTGGGGATTTCAGAGGAAGGATGAATTAGGTAGGCACTAGGGTGCTTGCATTACGAATGGGAGGAGTAAATTTCAGAAGAAGTTTCAGTTTCTTGTAGATAAAGTGCAGGGGAAACTAAGTAGTTGGAAAAGGCAGACTTTATCTCTTGCTGGAAGGCTCACTTTAGTTCAATCTATCACCTCTCAGATGGCCAGTTATCATATGCAAAATGAAAAATTGCCTGTTAGTATTTGTAAGTTACAACGAGATTTTGTGTGTGGATCAACAGAGGAGAAGAGGAAAATTCATTCATCGAGTTGGGAAGTGATGTGTTATCCCAAGGAGGTGGGAGGTTTTGGGTTGAAGGAGACTCGTGTGATGAATGAGGCTTTGCTAGGGACGGTAGGATGGAATGTTTTACCAAAACCTAATAATCTTTGCTCAATTGTTTTGCGTGAGAAATATGGGAAACCGGAAGATTTATTTAAAGATGCTGTTGCTTGCAAAAGATACAGATTCAGTTGTAGAAAATTTTGGCCAAAAATTGTTGATAGTGGGGCATGGGAGTGTTGAGGAGGAGAGCTTCTGGTTTGATACATGGTTGGATAATGGGGGGCCTTTGTATGAGGGGTGTATAAGGAGGCTAGAAGGGAGATTGGTGAATTGTAGAGTTAGTGACCTTGTGAATGAATATGGAGAATGGGAATTATTATATTTGAAGGATTATTTAGACGATGCTTATATGAGGAAGTTACGTTCGTGCAACAGTGTCACCTGATTGTGGAAATGGCTGTGATGAGATTAGGTGGAAGTGGTCTATGGGGAAGGCTTATGTAGTGGCTGATATGTATAAGAAGATCAGTGAGGATTTGAATATTGAGAGTGAGAAGGTCTGGAAGAAGATTTGGCAGTAGAAGGGACCTAAGAGAGTTCAGGTCTTTTGGTGGTTGGTGGCTCATGATATAGGTTGCTTACTTTTGTGAGGAGATCTAGATTATTGAGTGGATCTCCATTATGTTGCAGGTGTACTAGTGAGAATGAATGTATCATGTGCATGTGCTGAGCGACTGGAGGCACAAAGAGTATGGAAGGCACTTGGGCGAACACGGAGAGTGGATTGGGAGATTCACAAAAAGGTTGGGCATGTACTCTGTGATTACGGCGGAATTGTGGGGGAGCACTGTGTGGATTGTGTTTGGCGATCGAAGAAACTTATGGGAATAAGGAAGCTGATCATATTTCAATCCCTTCCTTGTGGGTAACAACCTGTAATTCGGACAAGTCCAAACCCGTTTAAAAAAAGTTAAGGTCAGGTTTGGTTATATAAACTTTTTTAAAAAGATAGGATACTTTAAACTCAATTTGAATAAGTCCAACTCAAATTGTGTCCGACTCCTAAAATTCTCGACTATATGTATATATAAAGTAAATAATTTTGGTTAAGTCCAAATGACAAGCCCAAACTCAACCTGAAAAAGTTAGAGTTGAGTTTGGCCATATTATAAGCTTTTTAAAAGGAATAAGATACTTTAAGTTCAATCCAAATAAACTCGACTCAATCAAATTACTAGGTCTACTTGACGAATTAATGAATACTTGTACAGAGATAGAAGGGCCATCTTTGTCCCGCATGAGGGGTTGGTATAATTACTATTTGGGCTTTGCCCACTCTTGTATATATAAAAAAAAAAAATTGGTTCTACTCTCAAGATTTGAGATACAAGTTATTACATTTTCCAAAAAATGGAATCATGGTTTTTATGATCTATGATAATATATAAGATAAAGTGTTTGCAAGGACAGTAATCAACATCAAAATTTAATATAAAATATTATTAGTAAACATCATTAAAATAAATTTGCCCGGCCTCTCGTTTCAGTGTATCAACTTCTACATGGGTTGAGTTGAATATATAAGCATGCATATTGTAAGCTATATAATACAGCTTAAGTTTTTCCCCTATTCTATGCTAACATAGCACGATGTTATCTTGATTCAAAAATTTTAAAAATGAAAATCTTTTACATGCTTTTACTTCTATACATATCACTAATAATTTTTTTCTTATCTCTCCCCCCCCAACAAAAATAAAATAAAATAAGTGAAAAAAAACCAATAAAAAAACAAAATCATGGTAGACATGCATGATGAGATCAATTCAGAAATATATGGACAACTAATTAAAGCCGTTGCCTAAATAGATTAATAAATCACATGCAACTCGGAAATTAGTTTATTTGTAGCAACATATATTTATAAATGGATCAGAATTAAAATACAAAAATGTATTGATCATCAGATTCAGATCTTGGCTAAAAGGTAGGATTAAGCTTATAGTCCTGTCCACAAAAACCATCGATCAACAAGATGACGAAGCGTTATTTAAGAGTGAAATGACAAGTGTGGCGTTGAAACCAATTCATTGCTTCCAGAAACTCTTTATATATACATATCAACTCACAACCTCATCATCATCAACAAGTGTTAATCAATCCTCACTCGGATAATTTCACTTATTATTACGTGTAATTCATATTTTGTGAAGAAAATGGATTCCAACAAGGCAAGCTACAATGCTGGACAAGCCAAGGGCCAAGCTGAGGTTCATTCATTCGTTCATGTTCTTCCCCTGTGAATTAATAATTATCTGTCTATATATTATTCTTCAAATATTTCGACTGAATAATTTGCAGTGATTATTATATAGTAATTAATGATTTGCATGCAGGAAAAGGCAAGCAACATGATGGATAAGGCTAGCGACGTAGCACAATCTGCAAAAGAATCCGTGCAAGAGGTATATATATAATTGAAATTAATCATATAAATATATATTATGAATTAATTTCATATATATATATATATATATATAATGGTGTACGTGAATATGTAGGGAGGTCAGCAGCTACAGGCAAAGGCACAAGGAGCTGCTGATGCCGTGAAGGATGCAGCTGGCGCCAACAATTAATTATTGAATTAATATTAATGAAGCTGCTTTCATTAATTAATCAATAATATGATGTTCTTCTTCTTCATTGAGAGCTCTAGGGTTCCTGATTCACTTGATTTCAGGATTTTAATTTTAATTTAAACTTCTTGATTCATTTGATATGCTTTAGGGGTTTTAAATTAATCTTTTTAAGAGATTTCGAGTTATTCTGACTCTTTATATGTATTGCCCTTATATCCGCCGTTTCCTTTTTCAATTGTAATTTCATCATTTTTGTTATAAGAATTTTAAACATCTTTCTTTAATTTTCTCCTTATCCTGGATATGATTAATTGAGCTTATGAAATAATTTTGTGACACGCTCGAGTTAATGCATTATTCAATTTTATATTTCATGTTGATATGTTGATATGCCGATTATATATATATATATATATATAAGCATATTATTTCAATATAACATATAACAAGATCATGAGAAAGAGAAAGATAAAAACGATTTTTTTTTTCTGGTAACTGCAAGCTTATTATGGTTTCATTATTAATTAATCGTAGCTAGGACATATGGCAACAATGATAAGTTCATAGGCATGGAAATAATAACTAATTAAGAAATCGTTTGTTAATCTGGGGTTATGGAAAGTTAATTATTTAATATATAATAATTTCAATTTCATTATTATTTACAAATCTCCACGCGCAATTTTCCATTTAATTTAACTTTTGATATTTACAGTTTTTCAAAAATTACAACTTAATTAATGTATTTTTAATTAAAAAATAAATGTGATTTTTCATACTAGTTAAGTTATTAAAAAAGTATTCATCTATTAAATCTTGGATACACTAGTTGAGTTGTTCATTTATAAAAGAAGAATTATAAATTTTGCAAAAATATTTATTAATCTTAGGATATTTATAATCGGTATTAGTTTTCACACAGAGTCCTTTCTGTAGTTTTCATTATCTTTTTTTTTATAATTTTTAAAGTCCTTTAACTTTTTTGTTAATTAACAGTCAAAGTTAATCTTGTTAACCACAAGAGCAATATATATTACATTGTTTTGAAATATTGAAAGGTTACACCAAAAATAAGTTTAGGGTAGTGGATCCTAGACGTTCTTGGATTTATAGTTTAGGGCAAATTTATTATTTAATTCCATTTTAAATTTCACATGTAAACAGATTAATAATAATTTATATGGAGCTATTTTTCAAGATACTTCTTGGTAAAGTTTCCTATTTGATTTATGATCAATATATCAAAAAATTGTATGGCATATTATATATGCACTTCAAAATATAAATAGAAAATTTATCAATTTCTTGATTGTGTATACACAGTTATTTTGTTATTATAAAACTTTCTTTGCAACATAAGTCAATTTTATTTTAATTAAGATAGAACATAAAAGGAAAAATGATGATTAGGGACCCGAGAAGAATATTAACGACAATTACAAATTCTAAATTATTGAAATCCTAATAACAAACTATTGTCCTTACTTGCAATAAATTATCTTTGCTTAAAGGTCACTTTTGCCCTTATATTTATTTCTTAGAAACACTGGGTACTCTATACTCTTAAGTGAGACAAAATTACCCTGAACTATTTTTCAGAAGATCAAAAACCCCCTTCTATTAATCAACTATTAATTTTTTTTCTATTGTTGTGGAATGTGCATGAAGCTCACGCACAACGACATATAATATGTGACATGTCCTTTAGTGTTAATTTATCCCTAAAGTCTTTTTTGAAGGTGTTAAGCACCTTAAATTCTTTTTATTGAAGTGTGGGCATCCTAAAATCTTGTGAAAATAAAATTGAATGGAAATTGTTAAAATATTAAGTATTTTAATATTTAATAATTTAAATATTATTATTTTAAAAATTAAATCACCCAATTTAATATATTTATATTTAAATATTATTTTTGCTAGTATTTTATAAATTTATAAATAATTTCTTATTTTTTATATCAATTTTTAATCTTCTCTTTGATACAGTATCCAAATCATTTCACCTTTTTTACATATCAAAACTTACTTATATTTTTAATATTGGTTAAGTTTCTTAATTTTTTTTGGTTAACTAATGATCTTCTTTTAAAATATTACATAACCCAAATTTAATACTCTCTGTACGTTTTTGTGTTAATAATAATAATAATAATAATAATATTCAAAATTATTAAATATTAAAATACTTAATATTTTAACAATATTTATTCAATTTTATTTTAATAAGATTTTAGGGTGCCTAACACTCTGAGAAAAAGATTTTAAAGTGTTTAGTACTCCTAAAAAAAGAGTTCATAAGTATATTAGCATTAAAAGTGGACCCTACGCATATGCCACGTCGGCACACGATGGAAAAATTGACGGTTGATTAACGGAATGGGGTTTTTACTTCTCTGAAAAATAGTTCAAGAGTAAATTTGCTCCACTTAAGAATATAGAATACCCAGCATCCTAAAAAATAAATATAGGGGCAAAGGTGACCTTTAACCCAATTATATTTTGTTGATTGACTTAAGATTCACAATGTATTTTAATAAATTTTGAACTAATGCTACAAAGATTTACAATTACCTTTTGTTAATTTCCTCAGTGGTAGCAAAAAATTACAAGTGATCAACTCGCGACTGACAACTAATTCTCATAAATTCTCAATTTACGCTGCAAGTAATTTGAAGCTTATCGAGTATATTTCTCAAGCAATTCATTTATATATTGATAGCAAAAAAATCAAAAGTGATTGGCTTGTGATTCACAACTCACTCTCATAAATTCTCAACTAATATTTCAAATAATTCTTACCGTATTTATTTCATTTTCAAATGGTTTATCTATATATTGACAATAAAAAATTAAGACTTATAATTAATTTTTGTAAATTCCCAACCGATATTATAAATAATTCCAAATGTATTTAGTAATAAATTTTTCAACTGACTATTCATATTTTTTTAATTGCAAGTAAATGCCATAGTTTGTTATTAAATTTTAATAATTTAAGGTAATTAATTGTTATTAATGTTCTTATGGGATCTCTAGTTGTCATTTTCTCCACATAAAATCCTAAGAAATCCAGGGACACAAGAACATAAAAATAGAAAATAAAATGGGCTAAAGTCAATTTTATATTAAGATGGTACATAAAATCCTAAGAAATTCGGGGACACACGAAGAATAAAAAGTAGCAAACAAGTTGGGTTTGTTTGATTATGCTTTTGTTTTATTGTTTGGAAAACTGATATTTTATAAAATGTGTTTTGGAAAAAAAAAATAAAAATTCATGTTTAAGTAATTGTTCTGGAAAATTATATTTAAGAACTAGAAAATATAAAAAATAGTTTGATAAATTGCCCTTAGAACAGAACAGAAGACAAAAAACTTGTATGATTAACTTATTTTACATGCATAGTTAATACTGGCATAATTTACAAAATTGCTATTAATGAAAACAGGGGGTGTTCCCATCTTCCCTCATCTAGAACAATAATTTTAAAACTTCTAAATGATGTTCCCATTTTTTAATTCTCTAAAACAATTGTGAGTTTTTTTTTTGTTTTTTTATATATAAGATTTTTTTTTGTTATAAAGAATAAAAAATGGTTATGAGAACATGACTTCAAATTGTGCCAGACAAACTCAAATAAAAAACATTAAGAAAGAAATAAAAGAAAATGGCACAAATATAGTAACCCACAATTACATCTACTTGGCCCAATTCAGATTTTGGGTTCTAAAGAGACTAGCCTCAACTAGAAGGACACTTTTTTTTTTTTATATAGAAACGATGGCCGAGGCCAATTAGATAAATTTAAACAGAAGCAATACAAGGGGAGTGGGGTCCTAAAGAGTCATTAAACACAAGGTCCCTTAAAGGAAGAGGGGCCAAATCATATAAAGAGGAAGTCAAGATTCCTTCTTTGGCTAAATAGTCTACAACTATGTTGATTCTTCTTGGAGTATAGTTGATCTGCACAGTCCAGCTGTACTGAAGAAGGCTCTTAATTTCTAAGAAAACAAGATTGCCATCATAAGTCTTAGAACTGCCAATACAGTCAACCAAGTTTCTGCAGTCTGACTCAATGATTACTTTTTTGAATCCCATATCCCATGCCAATCGAAGACTTCGAAGAATTGTCCATTCTTTAGCTTGAAATGGAGAACAGCTTCCAAGGGAAAATGAGAAGCCAATAATCCAAGCTCCAGTGCTATTACATAGAAACACCTCCACAACCTACCTTACCCGAGGTAGAAGATACAGCTCCATCTGTATTGAATTTGACCCAGTTTTTTAGGGGTGGTTTCCAATACATATTTTCAAAAACAATGTCATTCTCGAAAGGAGTGTGATTTTCTTGCATAATAAAGAGTTTCCAGTAATTTAAGATATCTTCTAGTGGGTTAACAGGTTTAATGGAATCAGGTTGGAAGATAATACAATTTCTCCATTTCCACAATTTCCAAATAGTAACACCACAGAGAAGATCCCAGTCAGTAGAAAGATTAGCATTGGATGGTGGTTTCATATTCCATGACATCCAATCTTTAAGATTAAAGGAGAAAAAAAGATGATGTGCACTATTTGGGACTAGAGCACGTCAGATTTGTTTGGCATAAGGGTAGTCCCTAATGATATGGAGAACATCTTCCTCCTCAAGGTTGCACCAGGTGCATATGGGGGAACAATCAGTCCAAGAGCTTCTCCACTTGTTAGTGCGCAGCTTGTTATGATAGGTAAGACACAAGAAGACACGAATTCTCTCGGCTCCTTTCCATTTCCAGATAGTTTTAAACAGGGGGTCCAATAAATTTGGAGGAGGTTTTTCAATCATAAAATAGGTAGATTTGGTGGTGAAAGAACCATCAGTAGTTCTATTCCAAAGCATAATGTCATTTCCTGCAGATGGAGAAGGAGGCAATAAGAATATAAGTTTGGAGATTACCTCTTGTGGCACTACAAGGGATAGTCTAATAAAATTCCAGGCCCCAAAGTATGTCCAGTCAGCAACTTTAGATTATGATTCTCCACCTGAGAGAGGGCGCAGTACCAAATCTTTAATCTTCTTGTCTGTGAATAGCCAGAAATTATTAAAAAAGTCAATAGATTCCCCATTGCGAAGTTGCAATCTAGTACCTTCATCCACTAGATCTTTGTGCTGGCAAATGAATTTCCAAGCTGTAGAATCGCTTGGTTTAACTTCTAAGAGATTATCTTCAGATCTGAGCATGTATTTTTGCTGTAGCAGATCAGCCCATAATCCTTTAGAACCCCTAACCAATTTCCAAGTGAGTTTGGTTCTAAAGGCTTTGTTAACATAGGAGAGTTTTGTAAATCCCAACCCCCCATGGGTTTTGGTAGCATGATGTGGCTCCAGTTTAGAGGATGAAAGCCTCTAGAGGTAAGGTTACCCCAAATGAAGTTTCTTTGGAGTTTCTCTATCTCATTACAAACAAAAATTGGTATTTTCAAAACTTGTATGGGGTATAGGGGCATTGCAGTGAGGACAAGCTTAGCCAAAACAACTCGGCTAGTGGTAGAGAGGTAGCTAGATTTCCAGCCAGCAAGCTTAGATTTGATTTTTTCTATAATATACTGGAACTTATTGGATGTTCTTCGTTCATTTGTCAAAAGAAAGCCGAGATAACGACCAATTTCCACAAAAACATGCATTCCGGAGATCCTTTTAATCTTCCCTCTCAGTTCTGGGCTCACATTTTGAGAGAAGAAAAAGGAGGATTTAGATTTATTAATTTTCTCTCCAGATGCTTGGCAAAATGAATTTAGATAGTTCATCATGACTGAAGCTTATTGTTCAGAGGCCTCTCCAAAAAGAAGGAGATCATCAGCAAACATGAGATGAGATATAAATGGACCTTGCTTAGTGATGTAGATAGGTAACTAGAGGCCAGAGTCGACCGCATCACTAATAATGTGAGAAAGTCTATCCATACACAACACAAACAAGAATGGTGAAATTGGATCCCCTTGTCGGAGAACCCTTTGTGGTGAGAAAAATTCAGTTTGAGTGCCATTCCACAGAACATTGTAGGTCACAGAGGTGATACAATTCATAATAAGATTAATGAAGTTAGAACTCATACCAGCATCAATCAAAACTTGTTGCAAGAAGTCCCACCTGACACGATCGAAGGCTTTTTCTAAGTCAATCTTCATTGCGAAGAAACCTTTTTCTTTCTGGCCTTTTTCATAATGTGCATTATTTTTTGGCCTATGATGATGTTGTCTTGAATTTGACATCCAGGTACAAAACCAGCTTGAAAAAGGGATATAAGGGTATCCATCAGTCCCTTTAATCTGGCTACAATGATTTTGGTAATACTTTTATAATGAACTGAGCACAGGGAGATCGGTCTAAAATGGCTAACCAATTCTGGTTTATCAGTTTTAGGTATAACGGAGATAAGGGTTTTGTTGGCTTCTATTGTTGAAGAGGAGCCTTTGAAAAAATCAAGCACAAATTTACAGAATGAGCTCCCTACCGTCTCCCAGTTGGCTCTGAAGAAAATAGGCAAAAATCCATCATAACCTGGTGCTTTGTAAGGCCCTATAGAGAACACTGCATTTCTGATTTCATCATTGGAAGGGATTGAAGTTAAACTGGTGAGCGAATCTTGATTGACAAGAGGGAAGGTGGTCTTAGTGTTCAAACAAAATTCTTTCGAGTTATCCAGGGAAAACAAATGTTTGAAATGCATAGTGACCAGCTTCAAGTCTTCTTCCTTATTGACAAGACTCCCAGATTCATCTTTTAAAGATAAAACTCTATTTCTTCTTCATCTCATAGTTGTCTTTAAGTGATAATACCTGGTGTTTCTATCTCCACTATTTATCCATTGGGTCCTGGTTTTCTGGAACAATTTTATTTCTTCAAGTTTCAGAATTTCCTCTAATTCAATGTGTAAGAAGGATTCTAGTTTACACAAGAATTTATAGTGTGGGTAGGCAGAGGATTTTTGGATGCCATTTAATCTGGCTAAGACATTTCTTTTTTTCCTTTCTACCATCCCAAAAACCTCTTTATTCCAATGTTGAAGAGATTGACCGAAGCTGTACAGATTTGATTCTAACTTATCAAGATTATTCCATTGATCCTGAAGAAAGCTTTTAAAGCTATCATGAGAGAGCCACATGGCTTCAAAACGAAAGGGCTTAGGATCCTTTTTATTGGAGAAATTGGATTGAAGGGAGATAGATAATGGGTTGTGATCAGAAAAGGAGGTCTTAGGAAGAACTTTCACAGCACACTCAGGAAACGCAGAGACAAAGGAAATGTTAGCTAATGCTCGGTCTAACCTTTCAAAGAGGCGCGTGCATCCATGAAGCTGTGGCCCTTTCCAAGTAAATTTGGGACCTAAAAAACCCAAATCCAAAAGTTTGCAATCATCTATTCTATCCTGAAACCAGCTGATGCGATTCAGATTACAGGATCTTCCACCAACCTTTTCAGAAGGAGATGTGATGTCATTAAAGTCACCAAACACAATCCAAGGTTCAGTAATTGAAGTTGAGAAGCTGGTTAAATTTTGCTAAAGTGTTCTTCAAAGATCAGAGTGAGGAATAGCATAGATTGCACTAGAAATGAAGGTGGGACTTCCAATTGAACTGCAATGGAAGTGAATGAACTGTCTATTCTCATTAAGAATACTGATCTGAACATCTCTACTATCCCAACCTAGAGCTAATTCTCCCGAGCATCCCACACTGGGTATAATTTTGAAGGAGTCATAGCCAAGTGAGAGAAGTTTCCGAAGGCGAGAGTCCTCTTCACAGCAAATGTCTAAGAGAATTAAAATATTGGGTTATGGTCGAGTCAAGGTTCCTTTGAGGTGTCTTAGGAGGTCTCTGCCGCAGGACCCCCTAGAGTTCCAATAGAATATTTTGGCTATCATTAAATAGGTAGTAAAGGATAGTGGTCCAGAGATAAGACCCATTTAAAATTGGGTTTCGGGAACCAAGGACTCTACTAATTGATCACTGACGTGGGAAGGTTGACTAGCACTATCCTGCTCCATTTGCATATTGGACTGCTCACCTAGATCAATTGGAAGGAGACAAGCATTTTTATTGTCTATATTTGATTGGGCTTCGGCTTGATGGAGCCCCAAATCAATGGTTTTATCACTCTCCTCTCAGGTTAGCATTAGAACTTTATCACTTTTAGCAAAATCTTTTACCATATCCCTTGTTCTTTTCTCGGCTTTCCTCGTTGATTTCCCCTGGCGTGCCACCTCATTGACCTCCTTTTTCTGCGACAATACTTCCTGCACCAATTCTTGCAGCAGTAGTGCGCTCGCATTATGACCATTTTGTTCCACTACCTGTAGCACGGCATCGACTTTCTTGAAACGCTAAATCGAACGTTTTTGGTCAAATATCTGATAAAGCCCACTTTTAATTTCCTCCAATAAACAAGCATATAAGATACGTGGCCCTTCCTGGCATTCTTTATGAGATCTGAAACTTGCGTCATCATAACCTGGAGCATCCATAACCCGACTCATTTCTTATCCTTTCCAAGTCTCACGTCATACTATTTATTAGCGAGAAAGATAATTGAAGACCGCCGAAGAAAATTAATGTCCATTGAGGACCATTCAGTCATATATAAAGAAATTTGAATTGTAAATTTAGATATCCATGTTGTAAACATATGCTCATTTTACATTAACCAGTTTGTGTGTTTAGTTTGTTTTTTTTTTTTTTGAGTGTTTCTTGTGAGCTTTTAGTGATCATAATTGTGTTTGGTTACTAATAAAATTGACTTCTTTTGACCAAAAAAAAAAATTTTACGTGGTTGTCAATTGCCATTCTCTCTTTTTATTTAAATAACCATGTTCGTTTATGTCATGTGGTTCATTTTGTTTTCCAAAGCAATTCTAGAGAATTCAAGTTTTGTATAAAAAAAAATTGTTTTTAAGAAGAGTTTCATGTATAGTCTAACTCATGATCCGTATTAGTTAAGATCTAACATGATTTTAAAAAATCAACTGGTAAATACAAAAAATTATTTTTTAAAATAATTTGCGAATCTAATTATTGATTTGATATGACAAATATTTTTTTTTTGACCAACTGATGTGACAAATAATTAGAATCATATACGGGTTTATAACGATAATTTGAAATTCATCTTAATTATTTTAAAATCTTGCCCCATTTAAAAAATTCTAACGTTAATATTTTAAACTTAGAGAAATTCTTGCATTGATCTTATATACCATGCCATCAATACTCCATCCCATAAAAACATATCATTTATAAATTAATTTTGACATTGATGATAATAGAGAGAGAAAATATAATAAATTAAATAGGTATTCTATTTTTAAAAAAAAATCATTAAAAATAATAATATATAAAATTTATTGGATTGAACTGATACAATTTTATTGGATTAAGCATTATTGGTGTTATAATGATAAATTCATGCAAGAATTTTTTAATTATATATATATATATATATATATATATAACTAGTTGAATAGAATTAGCAGGTTTGATGATGGTTTGTTTTAGGGATCTCACTTAAGGTAAATCCCATTAATTATTGAGATTCTTGCACGTGGTGATTTGTATTGGCTATTAATTAAAATATTATATTTCCATATAAAACCCCAAATTTACATATACGCTTTTTTTAATTAGTGATTAACTGATTATTTGCCATACATATGAACTTATCATTGTTTTCATATGTCTTAGCTACGTTAACGAAACCATAATCGGTAACCAAGCTGCTATCTCATTTCTCTATTTCTCCTAATCTTCTTATGTTATATTTGCAGAATATGCTTTACATATATAATCGTCATCAATATATCAACATGAAATATAAACTTTAATTCCAAGAGAAGCCACACTATTTATAAAAACTTGAATAATGCAATTCGTGTCACAAAATTATTTCATAAGCTCTATATATGAATCATATCCATGATGAATTACATGGGGAAAAAAAGAAAGATATTTTAAAATTCTTATACAAAATGATGAAATTACAAGTAAGATCAAAATGAATAAAGAGAATGACTCGAAAACTCTTAAAAAGATTAATTTAAAACCCCTAAAGAGGATAAATTAAAATCCAGATATGAAGTGAATCAAGAACCCTAGAGCCATCATATTATTAAGTAATGATTAATTAATGAAATCAGCTTCATTTTAATTCAATAATTAATTTTTGGTGCCCATAGCATCCTTCACTGCATCAGCAGCTCCTTGTGCCTTTGCCTGCAGCTGCTGACCTCCCTACACATTCACGTACACCATCATATATATATATATATATATATATTTGAAATTAATTCATAATATATATTTATATGATTAATTTCAATTTTATATATACCTCTTGCACGGATTCTTTTGCAGATTGTGCTGCATCGCTAGCCTTATCCATCATGTTGCTTGCCTTTTCCTGCATGCAAAGTAAATTATAATTATTTATTAATTAGTATATAATTATCACTGCGAATTACAATTGAAATATTTGAAGAATAATGTATAGACAGATAATTATTAATTCATTAGGGAAGAACATGAATGAATGAATGAACGAACCTCAGCTTGGCCCTTGGCCTGTCCAGCATTGTAGCTTGCCTTGTTGGAATCCATTTTCTTCACAAATACTAACAAAACGTAATAATAATAAGTGAAATGAAGAGAGAGAATTGATATTCAAAACTTGTTGATGATCGAAGAGGTTGTGAGTTGATATGTATATATAGAGAGAGATTCTGAAAGCAATGAATTGATTTCAACCCCACACTTGTCATGCCACTCTCAAATAACACACTTCATCAACTTGTGGACGATATTACCAGCCCGATCCTACTTTCTACCTAAGACTAGTTATTTTAGGACATGAATTTAGTTTCAGATTTTAATTCTAATTAATTTAATTTAAATATGTTACTATAAATTAATTAATCTCAGAAATGCAGGTGATTTATTAATTCATTTGGGCAACCCTAATAGCCCTCCACATTTTTTTGAAATTGATCCCATGTCTACCATGAATTTGGTTTTTCTTGGTATTTTGCACTTTATTTTATTGGAGAGAGAGATTAATTATTTACATAAGTAAAAGCATGTAAAAGATGACATCGTGTTAGCATAGAATATAAACAGCTCACAATATACTCGTTCAACCCAATCCATATAAAAGTGAACCGCTTACTCTAGACGTGCCAAAATTATGATTATTTACAATATTTAATTAAAAACTCAACCAATCATTTATACGTGATTAAAAAAAGTTATTTATAATCATCCAGTCATTATCAAACAATTATAATGAATTAATTGAAAAAATTGTTTATATGAATTAAAAAAATCATATATATATATATATATATATATAGATAAAATTTGAATCCAATTTTACTGTTAAAAATCTCTTATTTTACCGTGTATTTATACAATACATTTTATTCATTCTTTTTATTATGTCTATAATCTAAATTCATAAATAATATTTTTTAAGAAAAATACATGCCATGAACCTTTTAAATAAAACACACGAGTGTTAATATAAGGGCTATGAAAAAATAACATTGTTTATGAGTTATGAATGTGACGACTTAACTCAAACTTTACACCATTATAAGTCATGAATGTCACTAGATAGACTCAAGGAATTATGGAAAGAATATTTGACAGATGTGGTGCTACCTAACTATAAGTGCAGTTCTTCACACAAGAATGCCAAGATCGTCCAATAGTAGAAGCTATTTCAATTTTTGAAATGTCTCGATGATTCCTAGCAGCATGAAGGACTCGAATCTTGCTTATGAGACCCTACCATCTGTCAACCAAGTATATTCCATGGCGTCTTAAGAAGAAGCCCAACAACATCTCACTTCTTCATCTACTCGAGCATCTTCACAATACTCTGCCATGGCAACCAAAGGTCAAGGGAGGTATGAAAAGGCTTGAGGAAATCCCCATGGTGAATGCCAGCACTATCATTGTAACATCCTAATTTTTACACAAGAATTTAATTGTGGTAATTGTGGATAATTGAGGAATAAATTGTGATTGAGATTTATTGAGGTTGATTAATCATATACAATTAATTATTATTAAAATTAGGCCTAAAATCATGCAGTACATTCAATGGGGGGCCCAAAATAGGTATTAGACCGAATTGAGTCCGAAGTGAGTAATCTCAAAGTTGTGATGCACGGCCAAAAATTTCAAATATTTCATTCTATCTCTTGACAAAACAAAAGAGGGAAAAAATTGAAGAGTGGGAGGCCAAAATAAGAAGGTTTGCTATGGTTTCCAAATTGAGCATTGGGCACATTTTACAGCATTAAATCCTTAAGATAAGCTCATTAATTACTCTCCTACCCTCTCATCTCTATTTCTAAGCGTTTTTGTTGGTTTTTAAGGGTATAACTCCAACCATTGGATTCAAATTTTAGGACTTATTTGATGTTAAATATGCTTTGTTTAGGAAGTTTTGATGATTATGGCAATGAGGTGATTAAATTTGAAAACCCTAGATTATTGAATGATTATTAATGATGATTAGGGTGATTAAGGTTTAAATTCGTGATTAGAAAGTGTAATGAGAATGAGTATGACTAAATTTTTTATTAAAGTGTATAGAAGTGCATTTGGGTTATGAGATTAATTAACCTAACAATAGAATTAGGGTGTGATTAATACTTAATTACAATGTTAATGATGTTTTGCACTTTCTTATGTGTAGATTGAATTGGTGAAGGTGATTGTGGTGGTGCACTACTTGTCTGTAGAAGTGTTTTGCTTGGTAAGAGCAAATGTAACATTTATTAATGTATTATTGTGCGTGTTTTGTGATTGATTATATGTGTTTTATTAAAAAGAAATATTATTTACAAAGTATATTGTTTGAAAATGCATATTATTTGTTTGGAAATTTATATTGCCAAGTTGGTAAAAATTGTACATGAATATGTTAGTATGAATATATCTGCTTGGAAGCATGATTCAATTTGTTCAAATTCATCATTGTTTGGAAATTTATCCGCATAACTTGTCTGGTTTGAAAAATAATGTTTGGGATTTTATTGTTCAAACTTTGTTCAGGTGCCATATGATATGGCCTTATTGTCATTGGGCCTAATGGGTGGCTTGTAATTTGGATTAACTTTCCTTTAGCTAGTTAAGTTGTTAGTCCATTAATGACAAATTATTCTCACCCAGTAGTCCATTAAACACTAATTAATATGACCCAATAAGTCAACTCTCAACATACCCATGTTCGATGTGTTGTTTTTTTTCCAATTCATTGTCTCATGTAAGGCTCAAGTTGAATGTCGTATCTTCAAGCTCAAGTTATATTAGCTAAGTTTTACTTTTTTATGCAATTATTTTTAGCTATAACATTTGGTCTTCATATATAAGAAAACAAACTGACTTTTTCCTCATAAAATTGAAATATAATAATTTTAATATTAATATATCAGTCTGTATATATCAGAACATTTCCAACTGTATTATTTATGCAAAAAATTGTCTCCGTCTATGAATATATTCTAATTCTTCTCTCTTTCTTATTATATTCTATCAATCTGTTGTGCATATATAAAATTTTATAAATCAATTAATTAATGTTTATTATATATTTTATAATTATTTTCAAACATGAATATTTTTATTTGTGACTTGCTTAACATCGAAATTTCTATAAGTGACTTTATTTGATTTTTAAATCCATTGTATTTCACTATAAAATCTAAATATCAAACAAACACTCATCAGGTATTATATCATATAGCAAAAAATATAAATAACCAAAACAATCGTGGAAAAATAAACACACTTTATTATTATTCATATAATACTTAACAGCATATGGGTCAGCCCCACACAGGGGGTACAGGCCCAGAATCAGTTAAGAAAGCCACACACTAGAAACAAAAAAAAAACTTTCAGTAATCATGAAAAGCTAAATAGCATATGTTGCCCCACACCAAACCATAACCCCAAACTAAATAAATCATTAAACATAAACACGCATAAAAACATTATTAAAATCCCCAAACTACATCTCGTCCCCTTCTTCCTTCTCGTCCTCACTACACCAGCAGCTTTTCAGAATGGACCTCGGAGATGCACAGCCATCAGCTCTGACAAAATCATAGAACAAAACAGCCCCACCAGCCCCAAGCACTTCCTTGTTCTTCTCTCCAAAGTCGTATCCTTCACTGGCGAGGGTGAATTTGCTGATGAGAGCTTCATCATGCACATCAGTGTGCAAAGCAACAGAAAACTCAGCTGGCTGGAAGCATGCCAAGACCCTTTCAACAAGACCTGTCAGAGATTTGTCATCAAAATCATATCCCACTGCTTCGAAGCTTGCATAGCTGAACCCATCTTCTGGGGTGACATGGATGGTAGAGATTGCATTGTCTTCTATGGCATTCATGGAATACCCACATGGGTCAAATTCATAATCACATATCTCAGATTCAGGAAGGATCTTGCGAATTCCGGAGTCTTCAGTCATTGACGCTGCAGAACTTGTGTTTGCTTTGAAGAACACAGAAGCATGTTTCTTATCTAAACCAGTCATGCACATCTCCAGGGTGTAGGTTGGTTCTGATCCACATTGCAGGTGGGCACTGGCAGAGTAGACATGCCATAATTGTGACTTTTCAGGGTTACCCATCATATATGCTTTGCTGCCAGAACCAAGGTTGCCAAAATAGCTATCAAGAACAGCAACTTCCTCAAAGAAACTACGATGCGGGAATGGTTGTGCCCCGGGAAAAATAAAGCTTCCACGAGTGTATCTCACAGATTTCACAGCAAGCATAAGAGCATCAGCCAACTTAAGAATGACAGGGATCGACAGAAGCAGCTTTGTAGTGCCGCAAGTTTTGATGATAACTTTGTAAGGGTAGACAAATAGGCTAGATTCTGAGAGAACATAGGAATCAACAAAGTCATTGCACAGGGAATCAACAATGGTGCACTCTGCCGGTTTCAGAATCTCATCCAATTGGTCTTTGGACAATGATCGGAGGCCCACACCTACAGGATCAGCAAACAGACCAGGCTCAAAGAATGATATCTCAAGCCTCTTTTCATAGCCTTCAAAACCAATAGCAGAGCCTGTCAAGGCCATCTTGACGATAAGGAGGAAAGTGTCGTTGCACAGACAGAGCACAATTGAAGAAGGAGGACAAGAAGGAGAATGACAAGGAGACAGAGAATGTGGAGGGTATACTACTATCACTGTATGCAAAAGCTCGGGGTTATGTCGCAAACAAGGAGGGAATCTCAGGATGGCTTTCGAACGCACTGCACAAGAAAAACATGATGTTAGACATAAGGAAATCATTCTAGCAATAATTCTCTCCAAATCAGAAGAGTTGAATTGGTGACTTACGTTGGAGTAAGCAGCTGATCTGAACTTCTTGATTCCACCGTTTGGTCGAAGGTCTTCAATGGTGTAGCCAAGAGGAGCTTCGTAGAATAAGGATTTACTACTACTAGACTTCTTTTTCCCACCTTTAGTCTCCATCAGTTCATTCACAATATCCTGCAAAAAATAATAAACCACAAACTTAGGTTATTAGTTTTAAAAAAGTTGAATTTGAAGTGGAAAATTATACTTTCAATCTCTACAGTTGCATTCAATTTTTGATTTGGTCATGATAAGTTAAGAATCTAAAAACCTCTTGGTTAACAATATACACAAGGCTTGATTGAGCATGATGGCATCATGCAATCCATGTAACTTATCTCACCTAGTGAGATAAGGCTTAACATTGTATATTTCATGAAAATTTTGATTTAGTCCCTATTATTGATATTGATTATTGAATTTCTGGGAATATTTGTTAGCTTTGTTGATATAATAAATTATATATATGATTCATGACAACAAATACAAAAAAAGAAGATTAACTCGCGTTGAGTCAAATATTGATTAAAACATATCAACCACGGGTAAATTAAAAGTGATTTGAATTACAGGCTTGACTATAATTTTTGAACTATAAGGAATACATTTAAAATTAAGAAAAAATTTAGAGACTAGAAGTCTGATGAGCAATAGATAAAAGGAAGGGTTACGAAATAGGAAAACAAATCTAGTACTTACTCAGAACATAATTCCAGTAAATCATCAAGATTTATTTCGCTTCTACATCGATATTTCAATAGTAATAGCCAGATAAAAACAAACAACCAAAGTTCATTCCCATACATGTTGAGAATCAAATCCTAAACCCTCATCCCTCCAACAGAGGAATGAGACTAACATCATACTTGGATAGAAGTATAAAATGTAAAACAAGAAACCAAACTACTAGCAACATGATAAATCATAAACAAGAGCCTTCAAGATTCCCTGAAACCATCACATTAAACGAAACCTCATATTCTCGATTGCTAATTAGATGGTTATATGTTAAAGATGAACGTAGAGCACGAAGACATGCAGCCGATCAGTTTATAATTGTGGCATAACACGCAAAATCACATACTTACTGTTATAGACGATCTTTAGAATAAATCAACTTCAATGGTATCGCGTTTCAGAAATCAGACTTGACTTCGGAATCCGAATGAATTAACCTAAAACAAAACAGAGAGCAGTCAACGACAAAATCGTCGCAAGAATTGAAAAAAGAACAAACAGGCAAATAACAATGCACTTACAGTGAATCAAAATTGGAGAGGCCGAGAACGATAATCAAACCGCGATCAGAACCTCAATCGCCAGGGGTCACAACACGTCAGAGAGAATATAAGATAAACGCGTAACGCAACGGCAGAGTCAGAATGGCGTGGAAGATGGGGAGGCCGAAGGAACTGTTTATATAGTGCGGCGGGTCATAATGAAAGTACCAACATGCCCTTAATCAATTTAATAATTTCTGATTCCCTCCCCGGTTTTCTGAGCCACGCAAACTTTGTGATCTCCAAAAAGGCGAAGAATCTGAAATTGGGTCCGAAAAAGTAGCGGAGAAGATTGAAAGAATACGGTAACGTTGGCTATAAATAATAATAATAAATATAAATATAACTAATATTTAAGATGGAAAAAGATAAGGCTGTTATGTAATTTAAATCTTGGATTATAGTTTTAAGAATGATTTAAATTTTAAATTTTTAAAAATTATATTATAAATTTTAAATAATTAAAGTTAAGGTAATTTCACTCGACTATTAAATTTAAACAAACACCCATCATTTTTTTAAATTGAGATTTGTGTGCAATTTTCACAATTCATCTCTTTCTTATGCTCATTTGAGAAAAATTACATATTAGATTTTAATTTTTAAAAAATTGATTGACGTTGGTTCAAATTTAACGATAGGGGCGAAATTATCTCGACTTTAATTATTTAGGATTAAGAATGTATCTTTTAAAAATTTATAATTCGAATTACCTCTGAACTTATAATTTAAAATTTAAGTTGCCTGTTAACCAGAAAAGATAATGTGATGAAAAAATATTTTTTATTTTTATACATGAATTGATTTTTAAGTGATAATGATAAGAATAATAAAAATTATCTCGATGGCAAAAAATATGAAAACTATCTCCTGCATTATGAAACACATCCTATTAGAATAAAGTTACAAAGCCTAATCAGATAATATTACTGAATAAAAAGAATAGATTTAGGGAAATCCCTGTTAATTATAGATATTAAGTTATTAATTCAACTATCAAGTATGAATCAAGCATTAAAAATAAAACACCAAGTGGATGTGGCACAATTTGTTGCCCTTTTAAGTATTATTCCAATTCAAAAGTTCAATTCTCGAAAATATGTATGAATCCAGTGAATTGTATTGAGTCAGAATTTATAAGTTACAACTTAGAATTATAACTGAATTATTAATAATTAAAATTTAGAGACTAATTATAATCAAATCAAAATTATAAATATAAAATGAAATTTTTCCTCCAAAAAAGATATCGCTACCCTTGTCCTACTAATAAGGTGTTTTACAAAAACAAAAGGCTGTTTTAGCTATTATGTCATATTATACGGCAAATAAAAAGAAAACGTTACTGTCCTTTTTAACAAATAACAAAACGATTCATTATCCACCTTTAATCAATGAAGGTATAATTAAAAACGTTACTCTGCTTTTTAACAAATAAAGCAACAAACTCTCTTCATTTAAAAATATAAAATATTTTTAATTAAATTTTATTCTCAATAAAATAGTTACATACTTTTCAATTAACTCTATCTTTTCATATTTATTCCTATTAAATACCCTATAATAAATATAAAATTATTATCAATAGAGATACTTAAAAAAAGATAATGATTACGAAAGATTAAAAATATTTTATATTTTTTAACATTTAATTTTTTAAAAAATATTATATATTTTTAAACAGAGGAAGTAATAAATAATAAAATAGTAAATTTTTTTTAAACCACGTGAAAATTGTCTCAATCACTTTATAAATTAGTTCTGAAAGAGTAATTAGCATTCCCCGCCCCCCCTTCTGTGTGTGTGTGTGTGTGTGTGTGTGTGTGTGGTGTTTTAAACAAAAGAGACCCAGCCAGCTTAAATTTGTGTGAGATTACTACAATCAGTTAAAAGCAAGGAAACAACAATGGAAAGGGGAGCAGAGGTCCGATGAAATCCAGGCTGGCGTATATTTTTTAAAAAACTTATTTTATTCTTAAATATAAAAGATATCATGATAATTTTAAATGGAGATAGAATTAAAAATTTATTATATTTTTAAACAAAATTAATAAATATCTCTCATTGGTTCTAATAAGATAGTTCGAAATAAGGATAGAAAAAATATATAATTAATAACTACAAAATTAAAAATACATTAAATTTTTAAATAAAATTATTGAATTTTTTACATTGTCTTAGGTTCTATAAAATATGTACTCATTCTGTTAAAAAATATAGAATATTTTTATTTTTTTAAGATGTAATTATTATTTTTTTAAAAATTATTTTTATTTTTTAGCAAATTTTTTATTAAATAAGTCATTTTATATTTATTTTAAAATAAAACATATTTTTAAACAAAAATAAATGTAAAAAGGTCGAATTAATTTAAAAATAAATAATATTTTATTAAAATAAATTTTAATTAAAATATTTTATATTTTTAAATAAAAAAACTTACAAATAAGGTCAAGATTTGCTAGGTGGTTGGCGCATTAGACGCACGTATGATTGGCAAGGAATAATAATTATTTAGTAAAAGGATTAGGA
This sequence comes from Prosopis cineraria, assembly GCF_029017545.1. Classification (NCBI taxonomy): domain Eukaryota; kingdom Viridiplantae; phylum Streptophyta; class Magnoliopsida; order Fabales; family Fabaceae; genus Prosopis; species Prosopis cineraria. The sequence goes on from NW_026555332.1 coordinate 7,430,554, forward strand.
AGAATAAATTACGTAATTGACAAGGAAAGAACTTTGGGTCGGCAAGAATGAAATGATGAAGAGACAGGACCGCGAACTCGAGAAGAAACAAGACGAGCAACGTGTGAGCTGGGTCCTCGCAGTCATATCTAATTCATCATTAATCACCCTCCTCTCCACACGTTTCTCTAGCTTCGTCTGTGGATCCCACCCAATGTCCTCTTTTTACTTTTTAGTGCTTTGTTTAAAAATATAAATTATTTTTAATCAAATTTAATTTTTTAATTAATTATTTATTTTTTAACTAATTTAATTTTTTTATTTTTATTTTTATTAAACACCTATAATAAATATAAAGTTATAATTAATAGGATATTTAAAAAATAATAATAATTATATTTAAAAAAATTAAAAATATTTTATATTTTTTAACATTTAACTCCTTAAAAAATACCTTATATTTTTAAATGAAATGAGTATGAATTATACCTTTTTCATTACAAATGAAGAAACAATTTTAAATAAAACCTTACATATTAATAATTTCATTAAATATATTTAATAATTTTATTTTTAAAAATTAAAAATGTAAATTTTTAAAAATACTCATAATTTAATTATTAAAAAGAAAAAGGATAAAAATCAGTTATAAAAAAAACGATAATGTTAGAATAAACTTATTTAATAAAATTTTAATATTACCAAAATATTTTATGTAGACGTTGAATATCTTTTAAAAATATTTAATAATTTAAAATAAAGGAAATATTAAATTAGATTTTAGATTCCATGTAGTGCACAAGAACACTAGTTTGTACCATTTCTTTAGAGGAAAAATGCAAAAGTTAAATTTTATTTATTTTTTAAAGGGAATGATAAAAATGTTGGTAAAAAGAAGGAATGATAAAAATAAATAGATTTTTAAAAATTTTTAGTGACTGCAATAAATTATATTTTAAATTTCTGGTACACTATAAGAAGTTTTTTAGTTATTAAAATATAGAAATAAAAATAGATGTTTAAAAAACTATAAAAAAATTTTTTATTTTAAAATTTGTTATTCAATTATACTCAACTATATACAATAAATTCTGGCCAAAGAAATATATACAATAATTTATTTTAGTCTATACATTAGACCTAGGCAAATTAAAATTTTAAGACATATATTTTGTTTTAGAGTTCCACTCTTTCCCACTATATAAACCATTTGTTTTATTTTATCCATCACAAATATTTTACTTCATGCAAGTTAAAATACAAATAATAATTTGTTAAATTGTCTATACACTCTGTGTATTATAAGTTGTTTAAATATTAAAATTTAATGTAGAAAGTACATGACTAAAAATGTTAAATTGATTTCATAAAATCAATTCAAAAAATATGATTTATTTTATTAATTTTTTACCAGTGCATATTAAAATTTTAAACAAAACATTTTATTATGAAATTAATTACTCCACGCATATATGTTAAAAAAATTATAAGCAATAGTGTGTTCCATTTTAAATCTTTCTGTGCAATTTAAATTAAGAATAAATTATTTTATTTTGGAATTTTTACTTAGATTAACACTGAAAATATAAATAAATTTTTATTTTTAAGATTTAAAAATTAAATAGTGGTAATATTTGCACAAATTAAAAAAATTATGAAAAGGGCGAGGAACCCAACAGCAAAAAATTAAATTAAAAAAAAAAATCAAACAACAGTGTGCGGATCCCGCACAACGGCGCAAACGCTGCCCCATCTCAAGTCCAGCCGCAACCGGGGCAAAAAAAAAAAATTCAGAAATACTACCAATGGGTCCCACAAACTCATTCATTCGACCACAATAATTCTACAGTAACTTCTGATTTACAATGGAGGAGGATGGAGTGGGAAAATATTTAAATTATTAATATCATTTAAAAAAGAAAAAAATAAGACTTACATACTTAATTTTGTATTTTTAGAGAAAGTGGGTTGCCTCCTCTTCTTTTCCCATTTTTCCCACTTTTTTTCTCTTCTAACCAAAATCAAATTACTAAAAATTTAATTGGACAAGTTTTAAAATGCATTAAAAACCAAATAAAAAGATATATTTTTATAAAAGATGAAATCTAAATTACATGGTTCAAAATGTTAATGTTAACTGTTAGAAAATGACAAGGAGAAGAGGATTGTAAAGGAGGAGAGAAGAGATATCCTCTTCCAACCATACTTTTATCTAATTAAATTAAAACTAGTGAATTTTAATGTATTTATGATATTAATAATAAGAATTTATTATATAATAAATAAATAATATATAAAAAATTCTACCAATCTTGATTTAATTAGAAATAAGTACTTAAGATTACATATATAATTTTTTCTCTTAAAAATAAAAAATTA